>NC_139537.1:37672956-37855267 GCF_965153285.1 Podarcis tiliguerta
ACTACGGAACTTGTATTTTATTTTGGTAAACGGGCAAAGCCTGTTGTCTTTGTCCATGGAGTTTTCTTGGCAGGGATACTAGAGTGGCTTCCTGGTTCCTGCTCCAGGTGGATCACGCTTGGTCAAAACTCTCCACTATGACCTGTCCATCTTGGGTGGCCCTGCACAGCATAGCTCATAGCTTCTCTGAGTTATTCAAGCCCCTTCGCCACGGCAAGGCAGTGATCCATGAAGGGAGAAGCTCTATACAGTCAGCAAAAACAAGACCTGGAGCTGACTGTGGCTCATATCATCAGCTTCTTATAGCAAAATTCAAGCTTAAACTGAGGAAAGTAGGAAAAACCACTGGGCCGGTAAGATACAATCTAAGTCAAATCCCTTATGAATACACAGTGGAAGTGAGGAACAGGTTTAAGGATTTAGATTTGGTGGACAGAGTGCCTGAAGAACTATGGATGGAGGATCGTAACATTATACAGGAGACAGCAACTAAAACCATCCCAATTAAAAGGAAATGCAAGAAAGCAAAGTGGCTGTCCGACGAGGCCTTACAAATAGCGGCAGAGAGAAGGAAAGCAAAATGCAAGGGAGATAGTGAAAGATACAGGAAATTGAATGCAGATTTCCAAAAAATAGCAAGGAAAGACAAGAAGGCCTTCTTAAACGAGCAATGCAAAGAAATAGAGGAAAACAATAGAATGGGAAAAACCAGAGATCTGTTCAAGAAAATTGGAGATATGAAAGGAACATTTCCTACAAAGATTACCATAATAAAAGACAGAAGTGGAAAGGACCTAACAGAAGCAGAAGACATCAAGATGAGGTGGCAAGAATACACAGAGGACCTATACCAGAAAGAAATGGATGCCTCGTATACCCCAGGTAGTGTGGTTGCTGACCTTGAGCCAGACATTCTGGAGAGTGAAGTCAAATGGGCCTTAGAAAGCACTGCTAATAACAAGGCCAGTGGAAGTGATGATATTCCAGCTGAACTATTTAAAATTTTAAAAGATGATGCTGTTAAGGTGCTACACTCAATATGCCAGCAAATTTGGAAAACTCAGCAGTGGCCAGAGGATTGGAGAAGATCAGTCTACATCCCAATCCCAAAGAAGGGCAGTGCCAAAGAATGCTCTAACTACCGCACAATTGCACTCATTTCACACGCTAGCAAGGTTATGCTTAAAATTCTACAAGGCAGGCTTAAGCAGTATGTGGACCGAGAACTCCCAGAAGTGCAAGCTGGATTTCGAAGGGGCAGAGGAACCAGAGACCAAATTGCAAACATGCGCTGGATTATGGAGAAAGCTAGAGAGTTCCAGAAAGACATCTACTTCTGCTTCATTGACTATGCAAAAGCCTTTGACTGTGTCGACCACAGCAAACTATGGCAAGTTCTTAAAGAAATGGGAGTGCCTGATCACCTCATCTGTCTCCTGAGAAATCTCTATGTGGGACAAGAAGCTACAGTTAGAACTGGATATGGAACAACTGATTGGTTCAAAATTGGGAAAGGAGTACGACAAGGCTGTATATTGTCTCCCTGCATATTTAACTTATATGCAGAATTCATCATGCGAAAGGCTGGGCTGGATGAATCCCAAGCCGGAATTAAGATCGCCGGAAGAAATATCAACAACCTCAGATATGCAGATGACACAACCTTGATGGCAGAAAGTGAGGAGGAATTAAAGAACCTTTTAATGAGGGTGAAAGAGGAGAGCGCAAAATATGGTCTGAAGCTCAACATCAAAAAAACGAAGATCATGGCCACTGGGCCCATCACCTCCTGGCAAATAGAAGGGGAAGAAATGGAGGCAGTGAGAGATTTTACTTTCTTGGGCTCCATGATCACTGCAGATGGTGACAGCAGTCACGAAATTAAAATACGCCTGCTCCTTGGGAGAAAGGCGATGGAAAACCTAGACAGCGTCTTAAAAAGCAGAGACATCACCTTGCCAACAAAGGTCAGTATAGTTAAAGCCATGGTTTTCCCAGTAGTGATGTAAGGAAGTGAGAGCTGGACCATCAAGAAGGATGATCGCCGAAGAAGAGATGCTTTTGAATTATGGTGCTGGAGGAGACTCTTGAGAGTCCCATGGACTGCAAGAAGATCAAACGTATCCATTCTTAAGGAAATCAGCCCTGAGTACTCACTGGAAGGACAGATCGTGAAGCTGAGGATCCAATACTATGGCCACCTCATGAGAAGAGAAGACTCCCTGGAAAAGACCCTGATGTTGGGAAAGATAGAGGGCACAAGGAGAAGGGGACGACAGGGGACGAGGTGGTTGGACAGTGTTCTTGAAGCTACAAACATGAGTCTGACCAAACTGCGGGAGGCAGTGGAAGACAGGAGTGCCTGGCGTGCTCTGGTCCATGGGGTCACGAAGAGTCGGAAACAACTAAACGACTAAACAACAACAAAACTGGCAAAGCACAAATAGTAAGTCCCAAAGTATTCTGAATTATTTGTAGGAACTGTCCAGGCCTTTCCTTCTCCTCCACCCTCAATTGATTTCAAAACCGTAGTTGTTTTCTTCTCAACATTAGATGGGGAACTGGAAGAATATCTATTACAACTCCCAGGCAGCTGGTTAGATTTTAATCTCTGATGTGTGCATGGATAGAATGCTGAACACAAGGAAGAAAAGTTCACTTTTTGGGGGGTGAAAATGTTTAAGACCTGAGAAAGGAAATCGTGTCCTCCCTAAAAGAGGGCACGTGTTGCAGGGAGACCTGGAGACTGACCTCCTAGTTGTGGGTGGGTATATTGGACATCCACTACACCCGATTGGTAGGTCCCTCATTGTTGGGCTTAATCTGGCCAATGGGGTGCAGTCTAAATGGACCGAGGGACCTATATATACCTATGCATGTGACTCAGAGCTTCCTTTTTTGGCTCGTGCATCGGAACACCCGCCCACCTCTCCCTACTTTTAGGGCATTTTGCGATTGACCTTGCTATGCCGTCGTGTGCCGTCTGTCGTTGGGACAGGGGCACGGCAGGAATTTTCGCCACTTGGCTGATTGGCTGTTGCCATTGGGTTTTCGCCTGCTGCGTAGCAAATCATCACAACTTGTAAGGTTGCAGATAGGCACTGGTTCAGCTGATAGGGGTGGGAGAAAGCTCTCACCATCCCTATGTGAAGTGTATTCCATTAAAGGAATCCAGGGACTCAGTTGGTTTGGTCAACCCCCAAGAAGGGGTTGTGCCCGTGCCTGAGTCTAGGGGAACATCTGGGGAGTGAACAGAGTCTGTTCCCGGGCTTTTCACCTACCTCAGGTGTTCACCCTTGGCTGACCTATGATGGACCTCTGGATCAGCGCTGCCTGCAAGGGTGCAGGGAGCTAGTCGAACCAGAGCCTATGCAACCACTCACTTTTCTGTAATCAATAAAGTTGTGGCCTAAATTCTGCCAAAAACCAAAACTAAAATGTGAGCCAATTGTGTGTTTATTTAGGGGGGAGGTCTCTGGGTCTGAAAATGCAAATGGATGAAATTATTTGTTGGCCTTTTAAAGAGGGTCATCAAGACTCATTTCACCCACCCAGGAGCATGGGTTGTAAACCGGCAATTAATATTCAGCGTTCATTTTGTATTCTTATGTTATAAACCACCCTGTGATCTTCAGATGAAGGGCAGTATATAAACTTAATAAATAGGGCCACTTTTGTAACTTGCCAAATTGAGAATTTAAATGGGGGTGTATCTTCCAAACTTTGCTGCTTGATAAATTCACTGTAACTTTCTATTCATAGGACATGTTTGTGTTTCTTGTGAAACTCAAGTCTGTAGGTACCAGTAACATTTAGAGCAAATAATAAGGAATCTTCAAATTTATGCAAAAAAATCTTCATTTCTCATGAAGCTCACTGAATTATTTAAAACTCTGTGGTAGAAACACATAACAGCTGTGAAGAGGAGGTGGCAATCATTTGCAAAACATGAACTTCCTAGGATTCAAGCTCTCAAAATGGAACACTCAAATAACATTATTTCTTTTCAACAGCTTTTGATTTAGGTATAACTCCCTGCCTCCCCACCGTTACTATATCCATTTAAAAATAATTGTGTTTCTCTGAATAACTTTTCTTTGGAGACCATTTCATTCTTGACAAGCAGATCAACAATAAATTAAGCCAGTGCTCCTACGATTCTGCTATTTGTTAATGTGAGTGGTTGGGAAATGTTCACATGACAGATTAATATAATTAACATTAATAATAATACTGCAACAGTCAAAAATGTACGTGAGAAAACTACATCAATCAGAACTAATTAAAGTGGCCATAAATACAAATGGAACAGTGCCCAAGAAGGTGACTTAATGCTATGCAACCATGTGTTTCCTAACAGAGCATGTACAACTCCTTACACTTGTGATCCAAATGAAGGCTTCTGCCAAATCAGCTACTTTTCACAATGTGCATGCCCAAAGTTGGCAGGTCTGGCCCTCCCATTAGGCAGAGTGAGGCAGCTGCCTGAGGTCATTTATCAGGGTGTTGTGAAAGGGTAGAAAATGGTTAGCTATGGCCACAGCAATCCAGTCCCGGCCCATGCTGGGCTCAGCAGGCTGATATGTAAAAAGCATTGTAAGGAAGTTAACACATTAGCAGGATTTAAAAAACACTTGTAATGTTATGGATAATGTTTAAATTTGGAGGTAATTAGAGATACTTTATTGACTTGCATAAATGAAGATAATACAAAGGAAACAGGGGATGGAGTGGAGGGAAGTTGGGGTATTCAAGTAATCCCATAATGTGGATTTAATATGAAGTGTGTATACAGTTGTTTTAAATGTTTTTTTTTTTCTTTAATGTAATGATTATTGTTTATTCTGAAAATTAATTTTAAAAAATTCAAAAAATAGATACCACTTCCCAACAAGTGTTTCTGAAGTAGTGTACCTCTCCAATATTAGTTGCCGTAGTGATAAAATATTAGATCCAATCTATTGGTTCAATTTTTTAAAAAAATCATTACTGTCATTATTGTATAATTGTCATTGACATCATCTGACAGGAACAAAAGATTACCTTGCTCAAAGTGTGTGCTGAGCTTTGGGCCATATGTTACTGAATTCTGTTCAAGGTGTTGCGCTTATTACAGTTAAGGAAAACCTGACAGTGTGAACAGCATGCTCTCCTGTCTGCAGAACTGTTGCCACCTACCACAGGCTATAAATAACCTGGTGTGTAATGTGATTTTTCCATTACCAAATATTGCACCTGAACTTTCCGAGTGATATGTCGGGAAAAGGGTTCACTGGGGCTTTGACCATTTCTGTTGGGAAGGTGGCTGACTGTGTCTAGAATGGGCAGCAGCACCAGTTAAATGATGCTGCAGGGACAAAGAAGAGGGGAGCTTAATTTGGCCATTTCTATTCCATTCTGTGAAACTTTATAAATGCAGAAATCTAGCTTTATGATCCTATTGGCATTAAACCCTTAGCTCTACAACGGCAGTCGAGGAAACAGAATACTATGAATAGGAAATGGGATATCAAGGTTTCCAAAATAGACTATGAATTCACTGAATGGCCATGGGAAAGTTATATTGCAGACTAAGAGCCCAGTTAAGCATGAGGCCCATCATCTGCAATGCTATCAAAACATTCTCACCAGTCTGAGTTAGTGCTCCATGCAGTTTCTGTAATGCTGAAAATGTTCTTATTCTCATGTTCTAGCCGATCCATATTTAGCACTTCCACACCAGTAGAACTAAAAACTGATCCTTACAGTGCTGGATGTGTATAATGGATAAAATAAGAACCTTTTCAACATTACAGCAGCTGCATGGAATGGAGTCTGGACTCTAATGGAGGACTTGAGAAGAGATCTTTAATATCTGCTGAATCCTAACCCAACCCCAAGCCATCAGATTTGTTAGACACCTATGTGGTGTGCTATTGAATAGGGACGCAGGTGGCCCTCTGGTCTAAACCACTGAGCCTCTTGGGCTTGCCAATCAGAAGGTTAGCAGTTCGAATCCCCGTGATGGGGTGAGCTGCTATTGCTCTGTCCCAGCTCCTGCCAACCTAGCAGTTCAAAAGCACACCAGTACATGTAGATAAATAGGTACCGCAGCGGTGGGAAAGTAAACAGCGTTTTCGTGCGCTCTGGTTTCTGTCACAGTGTTCCATTGCACCAGAAGTGGTTTAGCCATGCTGGCCACATGACCCGGAAAGCTGTCTGTGGACAAACGCCAGCTGCCTCGGCCTGAAAGCGAGATGAGCACCGCAACCCCATAGTCACCTTTGACTGGACTTAACTGTCCAGGGGTCCTTTACCTTTACCCTTTACCTATGCCACTGAATGCCAGCTGCTAGGGGAAGGGGTTTGGTCTTCATATTCTGATTTTGAATTTACTAGAAGCTGGTCACTATGGGAAACAAAATACTGAACTAGATGGACTATTGGTCTGTTCCAGTAGGTTATTCCTGTGCGATTTCCCTGGGGCCCATAGTCAGGACTATCAAAACACGACAAATATAAATGATATGTGTTGAAGCAGTCATATAAACAGGAGGTGCATGTGTATATCTGACAAGAGATGACTGTGTATATAGTTAGTTCCTGGGTCAAGGGAAGTACTTGAAGAGCAAACTTCTTGTAGAGGTGAGTGGAAGAAGGCAGTGTTGCCCTGGCCCAAGGAGGACGCACTGGCTCCATATCTATTGTACTGTACTTAAATAAAGTTGCATTAGTTTACATCAAATGCCTAGAGTCTGTTTCTAAGAAAGGCAATGACTGACAATTAATTTGCGCTAGAAACAATTAAAGAAAACCAATCACGTCTATGGCTCCGTATTTAGAGTTGCTTTTGGATAACTCTTGTTCTCCTGAAACCAAAATGCTCTCTTAAAATGTAGCTTTCAAATAAAAAAAACTAAAGTTTTTGGCTGATAAGTACCAGGTACAATTTAACTTTTTTAAAAATAAATAATTATAATGACTGTACCCCAAACTATACTAAAATGGCAAAAGGCTATTTCCCTATATTCAGTTCATATTTAATCTGGATTGTTTATTCTTTGAGCGCAAACAGTAAAACAGTTTAATAGAGAAGATAAATAGAAGAGCTGAAGATTTCATTTTTCAGTGACACTACTCATCACATTGATGCACTCTTTTAAAAAATGCAAATGGGGGACATAAAACAGCCTTATTGAAAGCCAAGAGTGTGAGTCGTGAATGTTTATTTTCAGTGAATGGCTGGGCTGTGAGGGATTGGATTGCCTGTAATAGATTTTTCCCCCTCCGCCTTCCTATTCTGTTGTCTGTGAGATGGAGATTTACGCAGACCTTTGGGCTTCTACATCTTGCAGTTTGCCAGGTCTTTGATAGAAAAGCGCATTCTCACTGGCCACTTAATTCCTTTCTGATCAGGGCAATGTGACACCACCAATCAGAAGGTCTTTGATTCATTGGGACAAAAGAAAGGATGAAAATGTGCTTTTTCTTCTGACAAAGCATTGCCACCATCCCTTGAGCTGTCCGTAATCCTGGCTCCATTTTTATTTCCTGTTCTTAGCCTTCTATAAACCCACATTTATAGCTAAAGCCTAACAAGATAAAGCAAGTATTTTTTGCCATTCAAATATCCAGGGAACAATCGTTTTTAACCTTCTATTAACGTCATGTGTACAGAGCAAAGCACCATCTCTACCTGAACATTGGTTAAGGCAGGCCTTTTCTAACTTGGCTGAATGGAAGCCAATGAGAAAGCTCTTCCTTATATGAGATGTCTGGGCAACCATAAGATACCAATCTAGTACATGCCATGGTTCTCAGGATTTCATGGGTTGACATCTTGGCATTGTGGTGTAGTGGTTAGGGAAACCTAAATTCATATCCGCACTCAGGTATTGTCAGGGAACTGCCATCAGTGTCCGAGGGAGAGAGCAAGCTCTGCAGGGATCCCAGAGAGCGTCCTGGGAGTGGGAGGGGCAGCCCATCTTCTGGGGGAGAGAATCAGCGTAGCTCCAGTGGAGAAGGGGGGCAGATGGGGGAAGCGGCGAGGCGATCCCATGACTCCTTGCCGGGGACCAGCGGGGAGAGAAGGGGTCCTCCGCTGCCCACGCCCTCCTTGCGCAGAAGGCTTCCGCGCAGGGAGAGTAGGAGAAGACTTGGCGTCAAAGAACTTCTTTGCTGGAAGAAGTTTAAGAAACGCCCACTGACGGATTCTGCCAGCGACTGAGACGGTCACGGGCGAGTGGCTGCCCGGACAGGAAAGGTTCACTCAGGCAACCCAGCCAGACGTTGGGACAAGCTTACGCACGAGAAACTCCTAGAACCATTACAGGTATCAACCTCGTTGTGTGACTATATGCCCCCCCTCCCGGCTAACCTACCTCGCAGGGGGCGTTGTGATGACGATATGTGGGAGGTTAGATTGTGCACATCACTCTATGATCCCTGCCAGTTTTGTTTTGGATTTTATACTGTTTTTAGTTTTGTGGTTAGGTTTGACCTTGGAGTTTATATATATTTCTTCCCTGAGACCTTCTGTTAAAGTGAATCTGAAACATGGTGGACTGAAAAAGATTTAAGAGCAAGATGTTCTTTGAAAACGGCAACAAATAGACATGCATGTGCCATTAAACGCATGGGTCTTTTTAACTTTTTTAAAAAAATCATTATGACTTCTTACTTACCAATGTATCCTCAGGAAATTTAGCTGTTGGGGTCTAAGCCAACCTTTTGTGGCCTGGTAATGAGTGTTTTATCTGCTCCTATTACTTGTTGAGGTGTGTTATGGCTTTATTATTATTGTGTGTTACTTGTTTTCTTCATTGTATTGTTGTGCCCTAGTCTGTTATCTACCGTATTTAGATTAAGAGCAAGTTTACTTTAAAAAATAAATATCAGTAGCAAATAAATAATACTCCTGATAGCTTGTGTTTCATCTTTGTGCAGGATGTGTATAGGTAAGTAGGTAGACGCTACATAAAATATTAACTGCAAAATAGAACAAATTATTTTTATCAGTGGATCAGACTGTTAACTGCTCAGGGCAGTGGAATTTGCTAGGAATCATCACCTCAAGAATGAGGGATCTACCCGCAATCAGCTGTTTATCTTTACGCAGGAAGCATTACTGGTGTTACCATGTAAGTTTTGTGTGACATACCTTTTATCAGTCTTCTGGCAGTTAATTGCACAGCTTATAAGGAGTGACCCTGTGTAGTGTATTAGAAGACTGATCCTTCTGACAAGCAGTGGATCTGCAGGGTCTGGGACAAGGGTCTTTCTTAGCCCTTTCTTAGTCTTAGCAGAAGCCTTTAACTAGAAAAACTGGGAGACTGAACCTAGGAATTTCTACTTGCAAGGCATGTGCTACTGCTACTGTGCTATGCTCTCCTAAAAGAATTATTGATTAATCTCTTAATGGTACTTGACAGGGACAATTCCTATATATTTGTTTTGATGCCGTATAAATGAACTATCACCAGAGAACAGACAATGGTAATTCTGCAGATTCTTCATTTCTGAGTGTTTAAGCCCTATGTGCACAATTCTAGATAGCTTTTCCTTATCCCTCTTGAACCCAATCTTCCATCATCTTTATGGAGGAAGAGCTGTATTTTGTTTTCCTTGTGCTAACTCAGCAGGAAAATGTGAAGCTACTCTCCCTGTAACCCATTTTCAAGGGCTCATTGCTGATTGTTTAGAAGCAAATATCTGGACACGCAAGCACTATCCATGGTGAAAATAGTGAATTATGCCCCAAATGATGCTGTGTATTGGTGTTTAAATAAAAACAGCTGTGCTGATTGCAGCTGCAGTCTAAATACAGACATAAAAGTGAGGCTTGCCAAAGAAACAAGAATAAAATAGAGAGGATGATATTATTTCTAACTATATACAGGAAATTACAAAAAATATTTTTGATAAAACAGATTATGATTTCTTATTGCAATACAATACCTTTGACCAAGATTCCTGCTACACGGCTATTGGGTGTTAAAGAATGAAACAAACAAGCTAGCCAAATTAATTCTCAAGCATGCTAGGGCCCCATATACATGCCCAAATAACTCTGGTATAGTTGAGTGCCATCTTGTTAGGTCATGTTCACTGTTTATTGTCATTTGCATACTGTAATGAGGAAACAGGAAAGGACGTGGCAGTGCTTTTCTTTTTGTTATGAACACATACATAGATTTACTATAACATTCACACACACGAACCCCCCCAAATTGCCATCAAGATATCATCAAGGATGGGACCAGCCAGATCTACCAGGTACTGCAACAGAGCAAGTTCTTCCATGCATTCCCTCCAGCTGCACATAGGAAGGAGGTGGAATGAACAGAAGTGCTTCATGCTTCTGGGTGGTAACCATCATTCAGAAATTCCTGGAGATGAATTGCCATTACTCACCTGAGAACCTTGCCCAGAATGGTATTGAAGACAGCAGCACTACAGGTGTGTATTAATAGGAAACTCAAGCCATAGGACCACAGAAAGAATTTACCATGCCTCCAAGACTGTGTTTCCTTTCTGTGGACAATAAATATACAATTAATATGCAGTTCCCCAACTCAGTGAACACTGGTGCAGGGGAAGATAACAGGGAGTGGTAAGTACTGCAGTTTAACTTACACTATCACTTACTGATTCTCCAAATCTACCCAGCAGTGCAGAGAGAAAGTATACAAGCCCCATTGGGATGTGACAATGTTGTAGTCACAGCTAAAGACCATTTTACAACCACTTTTGCAGACTACAGAATCAAACTCTGCTATCTAGAGTCAGAAAGCCCTGTCCCCTTCCCTCTTTTCTTTGTCTCTCTCCAATAGCCATTTATCCATAGTCTTAAGAAGTGCAATACATGGCCAAAACTATGAATGTGATTCTTTCCTCTTCTATACCTGCTAGAACCATTGTTTGAGGTGGATTGCTGCAGTCCATAGGTAGGTTTTCAAAGCAGATCGATTTTGAAAGCCCAGCGCTGGAGTCCCTAAGTAGGCTTTCAATTGCTTCTGCATTTTTTAAAGAAAACAACAACAGCCTTCTGCTTCTTGAACATTTTATCTGGCTCTGAAAAGCTGCTTCATTGAATCAGACTTTCCAGTAACACGTTCTCAAGAAATGGACAGATTCAAGATGTTTTGCTTGCAAACATCCATCACAGCGATTGCAAAAACCACCTATCTGAATATGGAACTATTTCAAAGTTGTCATTCAAGGAAGGTTTTCTTTCCAGCCCAAGATTAAATATTTTCTGTGCAGTGACCTGATCTTTCTTGAAATCTTCCAAAGTAGGCAGATGTGCCAAGAAATACAATGCACTGAAATTTCCATCTGAAAACTGATGGTACTGGGGAAGCCAGGGCTCAGTATCTTATATGGTAGGTACAATACACATTTCAATGTGAACCTACTCCCCCACCCCCAATATCAAGCCAATAATGTCAAAAAGTGATGACAGTGCATAATGTCCAAATTTAAAGTTGTAACCACACATGGAATTAATTGACATTGGACCTCGTTTAATTGAAATTGTTACCTGCTACTCTCCATTAGATTTTCATATTATCCTTTGAATTTTCCCTGCAGAGTAAAAAGCCAGTGTGTATGATGAGTGTGTTCTGATAAAATCTGAGTTTCATTAATATTGAAAATCTTCATTCAAACAAAGGTGATTGATGCAAGGACAAATCGCACTGGCGCAACCTGCAATGAGATGAGAATGAGAAATGGCACAGTTGCATGTTGTGTATTGCAGAGAATAAGTTTGCCATCTTCTTATCACTGCTGGATACTGTATATAGAGGATAGGAAGAATGTGTAATCCAGCAGATCCTCAATGATTATCTTGCACAACAGAAAAACAATTTTGCCTGTATCTCAAAATGCTTACCACATCACTGCCCTTGCTGCAAGGACTAGATGGCCCTTGTGGTCCTTTCCAATTCTACACTTCTATGATTCTATGATTCTATGATTGGTACACCTAGCTTTAATTGTTCTTCAGAACTGAAATATGAAAGCCAAATACTTAATCTCATTCCTGTAGCCCATGGCAGGTTCCCATTGCCAAGGCTTAATTACACTACAACACTCTGGTGAGGATTATTAATTATGGAAATAATGGAAATGTTATACGTAAAGTACCTTGGTTCAACAAATTACATTTTTATAATTAATGCTGGAGAGTGGGCTCAGGATGGAATCTGCTGTTAAAGTCTAGGTGCATAGTTTTACTTCTCCCTCCCTAACCTCCATCCAGGCAACCAAGAAGCATTGTCAGAGTCAAATGACATACAGTGGCACCTCAGGTTAAGTACTTAATTGGTTTTGGAGGTCCGTTCTTAACCTGAAACTGTTCTTAACCTGAGGTACCACTTTAGCTAATGGGGCCTCCTGCTGTTGCCACGCCGTCGGAGCACGGTTTCTGTTCTCATCCTGAAGCAAAGTTCTTAACCTGAAACACTATTTCTGGGTTAGCGAAGTCTGTAACCTGAAGCGTATGTAGCCCGAGGTACCACTGTATTCTAGCCAGGCAACAACATGCAAGGAAGGTATGAAGCAGGGTTTTGAGGGGCGTGGCTTGAGAACAGGAGGTGTAGCCTGGGGAGAGTTCCAGGGATCACATAGACATGCCTTCAGGGACATATTTGACCTCAGGGACTAAGGTTTCTGCCCCCCTTGATCTTACTGAGCAGTGGCTTGAGTTATATGTCCAAAATGGCCCCCTCATCTCTACTCTTCAATCACTCCTTGATCTTTTTCTGCTTCTCTGCCCAGAGAAAGGAAGCATACAATATCAGCCATTGTCCCTTCTGCCTTCACCTTTTCCTTCTTGGCACACTTCCTCTGGCCCAGAAGGAAAACCAGGGATGGTGGTCAACACTGGTGTTGCAGATATCTGGTGATGCCAGCCCATGGCGCCAGCCCTGTTACTAGGGAGTAAGTCTCACTGAATCAGTAGGACCTGCTTCCAAGTAAGAGTGAGTTGAACCAAACTACAAATGTGTGTTTCATTCTGGCTTAGAGTAAAACATCCTCCTTTCACATGACATTGTATATTCAGACTCTTAATACTGCTCTGTGATTCTTTAACCCACCCCCCCCCCCAAATACACAAAGTAAAACAGTCCTTATTTTTGGCAATTACTAAGACAAAGGAGCACATTGTGACATTATTAAAGCATTATCGACCTACAAATTAGTTACCTTATCCATTCTCTATCTGCATAATCCTCATACTCCAGTCATTATGTTTACAAATCCAAATGAATTTTATGCAGCCCAGATCTAATTAATTTTGGATTAGCCTTCCAGACACATGCAGCTCTGATCAGAACAATCTGTATTCTCCCTTTTCTGATTAGGGTGAAGCAGGCCCCTGGTGTAGTCCTTTTTTTTTCTCCTTGGGATGTGCTGGAACATGAATAGCAAGAAGCTGGTTAATCCGTAGGCTTATTTACAACATCCTGGGGTTTGTTATTGGAACCCTCAGGGACCTAGGGAGTGTCAGGGAGGTAAAAATCAAACTCAGCCCATTCCTTGTAGAGATTGAGATCTAGCCAGAGAATTCAGATGTTGCATAATGGAAACTAGCCAATGAATTTGACAGTTCCTTCCCTTCCCTAACATAACTAACTGGTCAACAAAAATGGAAGTCAACATTCTCGTAACTATCTAATGCTAATATAATATGACATGGTATATGATATGATATATACAACATAGCCTTCTGCTATCTCTTTAGTGTATCTCCTTGTAGATTTGTGGGTACACACACAATCACAAATTATTTGGGGAAAAGGAACAAGTTTTAATAGTTGTTTATAATCTTGCATTAGTCCTCAAGTAGTTTACTGTTTCAGTTTCAGTTATGCACTGTTGTCCCTGAAAAAGAGGCAAGGGTCAGAGATGGAGAATGCAATGACTGGGGATTTGAATTTGGAGTCCTAATATTCCAGCTAAATATTCCGCTACTGCACCAAAATAGCTCCCCCTACATTTGAATATTCATGAAGAAGATGAAAACCAGATGATATCCATTGAAAATAGCGTGCTTCAAAGTAACAGAAAAGCAAACAGAAACCAAGATTTCCCACCCACCTATTAAGAACAGCCATGGGTGTGGATTCAGTCTGGGAGAGGCAGTTGCCCTCAGAGACAACTCCCAATGTACATACTAAACTGGAAGCAATTATAGAAGAAAAGCCAGTGTGCCCGTTCCTCTCTGACTCCAAGAATCCACTTTGCTCTTCTCTGACTCCAAGGACTTAGAACCCTTAGTGGAACCACAGCCTCTCTCATCCTACCAGAGTTGGTGACTGTTAAAGTGGGCTGGGCCCCTTTAACTGATGCACAGTGGTACCTCGGGTTAAGAACTTAATTCGTCTGGAGGTCCGTTCTTAACCTGAAACTGTTCTTAACCTGAGGTACCACTTTAGCTAATGGGGCCTCCCGCTGCCGCTGCACGATTTCTGCTCTCATCCTGAAGCAAAGTTCTTAACCCGAGGTACAATTTCTGGGTTAGCGGAGTCTGTAACCTGAAGCGTCTGTAACCCGAGGTACCACTGTATATCACAGAAGGTGGAGCTGGCTACTCAGAGAGACAGAGCTGCAGCTCCTTTTTAAGTTAGGATGACTGCTGATGAAACAGCAATGGATCTCTGCTCTTGTGGAATCCCCTTCCCAAGTCCTGCATGGAACTGTCCAGAATGCCACTGAAGCTAGGCCCTGCCACTGCAGAGACTTTCCCTCAAAGCAGAACATAACCTTTCCAGGTTTTGTCATGTCATGTCCTGCTTCTTTTGTGTGTGTGCTAACTTAAAAGAGCTAAAGAACCTCCTTTCCCCATATGAAGCAACTTGGACTCTGCGATCATCGCCTGAGGCACTTCTTCGTGTGCTGCCTCCATGAGAGGTCCACAGGATGACAATACAAGAACCGCCCTGAGACCTGCAGATATAGGGCGGTATATAAATTCAATAAATAAAGAATAAAAAACAGGCCTTTTCTGCAGCAACTCCCCATTTGCAGAATACTCTCTCCAGGGAAGCTCACCAGGTACCTTCATTATACATCTTTTGGCACCAGGTGAAATCATTCCTCTTCAATCAGACTTTTGGCTGATTAACCTCAAATGTGTTTGTGGGAGAGGGGATGTTATAGGTTTGTTTTGTTTTTTATTAAGTATTCTGTGTTTTGGGAAGATAAATATCCCACAGCCTTTTTAATGTGTTGGTGGGGAGGGGGGTATTGTTGTTTCTGTTTTAATTATTTATTTGTGCTTTTGTCTTGTGAACTGCCCTGAGATCTTTGGATGAAGGGTGATATATAAATCTAATAAATAATTATTATTTTATTTTGTATTTTTCTGCTGTGAACCACCCTGAGATATTCTGATGAAGGAAGGTATACTTTTTTATTATTATCTATTGGAAAATACATTTTACTAAGGGGTCACCAGGACACAGTCAAGATGGAATATACAACAATAATTTCTTTGTCAAGGAAAAGGATAATAGAGGTTTTGAAGTAATGTTCTGCAAATACAAAATGCAGACATAATAGAATTTAAGCATAAAGTAGAATTATTTTGGATCCTTAGCGGGTAGTCTATATATATAAAACGATGTTAAAATATGTCTGAAGACTTTAACAAAGGAAATGTAACAATAAGCTGACTTCGTATATAAAAAAAGTCTTGTTAGAAATGAAAATGCTGGTCAAGCAAGTGCCGCTACTCCAGAAACTAATAAGAAAAAGGACTGAAGTTGCAGGAGGGGCAGGTTTTCCAATAAAACAGGTGCTGAATGCTTCATCTTATAGCTTTCTGCCTTTTCTCCCTAGCATTCACACAAAGACCCAGAATCTTCAATGGCAAAATATTTATTAGGAGAACTTTCCTATAGGTTACCAATAAACTGTTACTTTCCTAGGGTTCCAGCTGCTGCCCAATAACAATCTCATCATTAGCAGCTCTTGCTGCAACATGTAAGGCAGATTGCATGAGGATAAAATGAATGGCTTGTCTCTGAAGGGAGATTAGATGTTGCTCACCTGCTCTTCCCCTCTAAAACCAAACTGGCTTCATTATCTTTATCACTGAAGCATATTCCATCAAGGTAGAGAGCTTCTGCCCAGAGACAGGGGGGGTCATTGGATGGGTCACTGATGCTACCAGGAGCTGCTTACCAGCCTCACGCAGAGAATCAGTGACCATGACTGAAAAGCTTATTCCCCTCCTTTTATAAAGTCCAATGCAGCAGGAGTCTAGATCAATGTCTTTTCGATATATACCGGCTTTTACCTGCATAGAAAGGGATTTGATGTAATGCTAAACTATATTGAATTTCTTTCTTTTTGTCCCACTCTCTGATGAGATATTCTCCAAGACTGGAGATTTGCTGTGAAAAGCAGTGACACTAAGTGTGATGTACCCTTCAGTTAAGCCTTTGGAAGCTCTGCATTTTACTCCAATGCATTGCTTTATTTCCTATTTCTTAGTTCTTTTAGAATACAATATGCTGGAACAGATGGTTGCATTCGCTCCAGGTTGCCAGACTCAGCCTCACAAGTGGACCCACAAACATAATACCCCCATGTGTCAGTTGGTAATAACTCAGCAACCCAGTCAAGCGAGACACTGCAAATCTCTCATCTGTACTCTTCAGTTACAATGTTTTCTCCTAAACACACAAAAGAACCAGCTTCATTTAATAAATTTGGAGATCTCATAGGCCTTCCATTGGATTTAACAAATCGTTGTAACCAATGGCCTGTTCTGGATTAGCCGTTTCATACTATCCTTAAGGATAAGGAAGTTCCAAGAAAATCCTCCAATGTCAGTCTCCTTGTGAGAGGAGAGCAACAACAAGCCGTGGTTTTTTTTCCTGCTAACATCATTGTTTACAAATATACAGGTAAAGAAGTTAGGGTATAAATTAGGCATAGGCAAACTCAGCCCTCCAGATGCTTTGGGACTACAATTCCAATCACCCCTGACCACTGGTCCTAGGGATGATGGGCGCTGTAGTCCAAAAACATCTGGGGGGCCGAGTTTGCTTATGCCTGGTATAAATATTCACATAGGAAAGGTAAAGAAGTTAGGGTATAAATAGTCACATAGGAAAGCAGTGGTAGTCCGGAAGCCCCATGAATTCTTCAAGATAGCAGCATCCCTGAATGGCAGCCATCTTAGCAGAACTGAGATCTGTTTCCAGGCTCATTTCAAAGTGCTGGTTTTAACATTTAAGTTTCTCAATGGTTTGGGGCCAGAAGGATCACTTCTTCCCTTGCCCAGAGTTTAGCATCATGCCCCTAAATTGGCCACAAAAGCCATATCTTTATTACTATACGCAGATGATGCGGTACTTCTATCTCAAACAAAAGTGGGCCTAAAAAGATTGATGAGGGCATTCTCAGAATACTACCAAAGAGAACAGCTGGTTGTGAATTACAAGGAAACTATAGGGCCCATAGATGGTATATGGATAATCAGTTGATCGAACAAGTTAAAGTCTTTAAATACCTCAGCCTTGTTTTTCAGTCAACAGGGTCATCAGAACTATACAAAGGGAGAAATGTTGCAAAGCGCAAAAATTCTGACACACCTTTTTCATACAAAAGGTGGCAATCACATACCACCAGCACTTGAAGTGTTTAAAGCTAAACCCCTAGCACAGTCATTACGTATATGGGGCTCAGATTTGGACAGGCGCTCACCTTGGATCTGCAGAAGCTGTTCAGTTTAAGTTCCTAAGGCATTTTTTTTCTGTTCCATTCTGTGTTCCAAATGCTTCATTGCACTTGGAGGCTAATCTATTGCTTCTGTGTCCTTTCTTCTAGCAAATCAAGATAATCAGGTGACAGCAAAAACTGCAAAAAAAATAAATAAATAGCAGGAACAATTAGAATAAGTTTTTACGTCTAGCTTTAATACTTGGTATTTTATTTTATAACTAAGGCTAGTGGCTGATGCAAAGAAAGATTCTTCTGATTCCGATTCCTCCCTTGTATGCCTACCCAAACCCTGCAGTCATGTTTGGAAAACTTTTGCCGAATATCACCACCAACTGAAATCCACTAGGTGGTTATGAGAGAGAGTGTGCCTTCTCAGTGATAGTACCTCAGTTGTGAAAGGCTCTCCCCAGAAAGGCTCAACTGGTGCCTGCTCTGGCCTGTTTTTAGTGCCTGGCAAGTACTATTTTATTTTCCCATGTTTTTATGGGCCCTTGGATGCTTTTAAGGCTGTTTGAGGTTTTTGTTTGTGACATTTTAAGACCTGGCTATGCTTGTTTTTATTAGTTTATACCTTTTATATTATAATAAAAATTGTATCTTTTTATTAGTTTATACCTTTTATATTTTCTGCCAACCTAGCAGTTCAAAAGCACATCAAAGTGCAAGTAGATAAATAGGTACCGCTCCGGCGGGAAGGTAAATGGTGTTTCCGTGCACTGCTCTGGTTCGCCAGAAGTGGCTTAGTCATGCTGGCCACATGACCTGGAAGCTGTACGTCGGCTCCCTTGGCCAATAAAGCGAGATGAGCGCCGCAACCCCAGAGTCGGTCATGACTGGACCTAATGGTCAGGGGTCCCTTTACCTTTTTACCTTTTATATTATACCTTTTATTTATTAACTATTTATTATAATAACCTATTTATTAGTTTATACCTTTTATATTATAATAACAATTGTATTTTTTTAAAAAAAATATGCAAATTCACCACCAACATCTTTGGTTATGTCATGTTCTAACAAGAGCTCAGGTTGACAGTGGGAGCTGTCAAAAGGCCAAGACCAGAGTACCAGCAGGACCTTGGAGAGTTCCCAGGCTTCTGCTAAAATACTGTTGCCTTGCAAGTACCTAGCTCTGACAGAAGCCTTATATTCTTTGCCTGGACTGTAGTGAACTCTACCTCCTTTGAGGAGCTGGGAGATTGATAAAGAGTTCTAACCTTATTCCCGAGCTTTTAATTCCTGTGGGACTAATTTGACAAAGGGTACAATGGGAAACTCCTCCTCAGAATTAGAGGATGGCAGCAAGGCTATGCCCTCCAGCTGGAAGAGTTTCAAGGATGATCTGAACAGTCCTTTACCCAAGGATGGAAACAGAGCCGAATCCTTCTCTGATTCCATTGCACTATGCATGGCATCTGGGTTATAAACCACAACGGGTTATAGATGTTCTCTTAGTAAAGTGCTATTGCAAAAAAAGAGAATGGAAAAAGCCATTATGCAGAACAAGTTTCTTTCAAATCCAGAGACAGTTATTCATACTTTATATTGAACATGGGTACAATGTGTTTGTTCGTGTGTTGAATGGCTCATAAGAAAGAGCCTACATGTGTTGCTTTTTAAATTTACAACATGAAGTGATTCCCTGTGTAATGCTAAATTATTTTATGTTGCTTTAAAAGAAAAAAGAAAAACAGTATTACCATAAGCTGTTCAGAGCTGCCTCTTTGGGGATACTAAGCCTTTTAGAACAGTCCCATGAGGGGTAAAGCTTGTTCTTACTTCCTAATGAGAAAAAGGATGAAAACATATTAAGGCCAAAGCCACCAAACAATGTCTGATAAACCTCTGAAGTTCTGAATGTGTCAGACTATTTTCCCTTTTACTGCAAGAGTATATACACTAATAATATTCCAGTAGTTTTGCAAATATTTTATGAACAGGCCTTGCCCTTTAATCAATTAGTCTTTTTTGCTAATTGTCCATGTAAGTTACTATCACATCATGCCAATTATCTATTTCTGTTCTAAACAAGAAGTTTATATCATTGAAGCATAGTCTCTCTTTCCTGCCATCAAAAGCTATAATCTGTGGTATCAATGAGTTGCAGCTAAAATTAGATTGACAAGGGTGTCACCCCCACTTTTTGGCATACTATAATTTCCCTCTCTAAAATCCAAGCTTTTATGTTATGTCATCTTTGGTGATGGACCAATAGTCAAAGAGGTCCATCAAGTGGAAAATTAATAACCAAGATGCTGTTGCCTATAATCTCTCTTTAATCAGTGAAATGTACATCCATTCATTCTTGTATTCATTGGTTCCAACAAGCCCTTTCATCCGCTAGGATTCCCCCTCCCTTGCCAAACTGCTTAGACTGAGTCACCATCTGGTTTCTTCAAATGATTTTTCCATCCTATATAGAAAGTATTTTCCCATTATCAACTTTGTCAGGGCCGTAGACCCAAGGCTCAAACTGCAATGGATATTAGGAAAGAGAATATGGAAAATGTGCTTCAGATAATATGGGACAAGGGGGATAAAAGTGCAGCCCTGACCTAATCTCATAGTTCATACAAGATGACCATTGCTGTGCTCAACCAGTTGTCCCTTTCCTTCCCCACCCAGCTCACCCTAGACTACAGTTGTATAATGAAAATATATAAGGACTAGGTTGCTGGAAATAAGCTGAACACATTGGAAAAGTGCCTCTCTCTCTCTCTATGCCCAATTCCACTTTTTAACCTATTTTTAGGCCAGACAACCTTTCCAAAATCTCTTTTGACTGCTCATCCATTCTTTTTAACCAACATTTTAGTCTTTTCTACATTTATTTTAAAACCTGCACTTCTCCAAACTTTTTAAATTCCTAAAACCTTAGGAACGCTTACTTTAGGCTGTTCCACTGTTAAGATCACATCATCCATAAAAGCCTTTAATTTATAAGTTCTACACCCTACTTTTATACCTTTGATATCCTTGTTTTCCCTAATATTCTGCAGCAGTATTCCCAACGTCATTCTATGCCCAATTCCAGGCAGATATGAGAAGAAGAACACTTCGAAAAACGTATGCCTTGGGATACCCTGGACATTAAGAGGAATGGTCAATGTATTCTTGTGCCTTCAGAGTAAATAGACTTACATTACAGGTCTAGTGGAGGGAAATCAATTGAATTAACATATGAGCATGGATTAAGGAATATTTGGCATATTATACCATGGAAGGTGGAGCAGCAAAGGTATTTTTGTTTTAGCTTGTGTTTTGAATAGGGCTGGTTGGATGAGGGTAAGTGAGTGGAGCTCAGAATTGTCAAAATTAAAGTGTTACAAAAATGTGTTGGAGAAAGGAAGATGTTAAAGGGATAATTGGGATATTCATCAACTGAGTATAGGACTTAGTAATCAAGGCTGAGTGAAATGAGTTGGATCTGCAAGGGTGAGTAAATGTGGTGTGTGTGTGTGTGTGTAAATAAATAAAATGGATTGTTTAAATGGATATATAACAAGATGGAGAAGGAGTGGGTGGACTATTGATAGCCCTGTTTAAATTGTGTCAATTTCATCTACAACAATGAACATTCTACTCATTGAAACAAATATAAAATAATAAGTAGATTATTATTCATGAGATGTACAGCCACACCGTATGACAGATAAAAACCAAACATAATCAGAACATTTCAGTTGGTGTACCAATAATGAAACAATTTGAGCCTATAATTATGTAACCCATAGTAGGATTGGGAAATGGTTTGTTGTTTGTTGTTGTTTAGTCGTTTAGTCGTGTCCGACTCTTCGTGACCCCATGGACCAGAGCACGCCAGGCACTCCTGTCTTCCACTGCCTCCCGCAATTTGGTCAGACTCATGTTTGTAGCTTCGAGAACACTGTCCAACCATCTCATCCTCTGTCGTCCCCTTCTCCTTGTGCCCTCCATCTTTCCCAGCCTCTTCTCATGAGGTGGCCAAAGTATTGGAGCCTCAGCTTCACGATCTGTCCTTTCAGTGAGCACTCAGGGCTGATTTCTTTCAGAATGGATAGGCTTGATCTTCTTGCAGCCCATGGGACTCTCAAGAGTCTCCTCCAGCACCATAACTCAAAAGCATCAATTCTTCGGTGATTAGCCTTCTTTATGGTCCAGCTCTCACTTCCGTACATCACTACTGGGAGAACCATGGCTTTAACTATACGGACCTTTGTTGGTAAGGTGATGTCTCTGCTTTTTGGAAAATGGTTAGTTTAAGTTAAATGGCTTCATTTATATATCAGAATACTGTACTGATGCATGGTCCATAGTAACCATGGTATTATGCAGACATTAGGACAGTAAGTCAAATAAGAGGGAGAACTGTAATTCAGTGGCAGAGCTTGTTTCATATACTGTACCAAAGGCCTCAAGTTCACTTCCTAGAGTCACCAGGTAGGGCAGGGAAAGTTTCCTTCCTGAAATCTTGGAGAGCCACTGCCTGTATCAACAATTCTGAGCAAGATGGACTAGTGGTCTAACTTTATGTATGGTAGAATCCCATGTCCCCAATCACAGCATATAATTCTAGACCAAGCCAAAAGACCAAGCCATTTGAAAATAATTCTTAACTTTCTCAAATAACATTTGCCTCCACAACCTTTAAATATGATACAATGTGGTTTTTGGCCAGCTTCTTAAAATAAAGCAAATATATATTAAATATATTTTAAAAAAACATTGTCTGATAGCATTCAGGCTGTGCAAGCTTGAGATCTGAAGCTGTTGGTTACATTGAAACCAGATTTTTGTTCAAATAAGTGCTGAAACTGCAATTTTGCAGTCTGTCAAAATTAGTTATTTATAGCATCTCTAAGTATATTTTCCCTGACTTTGACAATACTAGCAGATTCTGAGGAAGTAGAATTGGCTGCAGATAACTCAAGTGCTATGGATTCCAGGCGTATAAGATTTGCTAAGCACTCCAAAATTGGGAATCAAAGGTGGGGTTAATGCAGAAGGAACCTTTGGAAGAAAAATGTTATACAGCTGACATTCTTCGTACTTGTTAGAGAGGGATGATAGCCTTCGGTTCATTTTATATGGATTTTGAGAAATGTACAAGTGATATCACAGCCCAGCATGAACAGTTCAGAAAGGTACCTGCTGTGCCACTAGCAATATGAAATTCCCTTAATTGATAGAGGCAGTTCATGTGTATCCGGGAGCTGGATTCCTCTGGAATTCAAATGCATGCCTAGAACATATGGTGGATGGAGTGGCAGATTGGTATCTTCACTTGGAGCAGGATAAACCTAAGTAACATTTGTATTGCCTTGGGACTGGTGATGTCCACCGTGAAGGGGTGGGATTCTAAGCCCAGTTCACTTTTCATTTTGTTCTTTATAACTGGGTTAAAAATACAACAACCCAGCTTTTTGTTGTTGTTTAGTCATTTAGTCGTGTCCGACTCTTCGTGACCCCATGGACCAGAACACGCCAGGCACTCCTGTCTTCCATGGCCTCCTGCAGTTTGGTCAAACTCATGCTGGTAGCTTCGAGAACACTGCCCAACCATCTCATCCTCTGTTGTCCCCTTCTCCTTGTGCCCTTCATCTTTCCCAACATCAGGATCTTTTCTAGGGAGTCTTTTCTTCTTATGAGATGGCCAAAGTATTGGAGCCTCAGCTTCACAATCTGTCCAGCTTTAGCACTTGGCTTTTTTAACAAAGCCAGTCTGTCTAGCACCAATGCTCAGGCTGCCTTTGTTCCATGCTGCTAACACAGATCTTCTTTTCCACCTCTGAGTCCACATTTGTGCGTCACCAGCCTCCTTCACAAATCTGCTTTGAATAAATCCATGATTATGTGTTTTCATTTTAATCCTAGAGAACAATAGCAATAGCAAAAATTGGTGTGCATACCTATAAGTGGCAAATAATTTAGGAATACATATCTCTAAAAATATAAACAAATCATATTCCGTGAATTTATTTGCTTTAATTAATAAAAAACCTGAGAAGGAAATGCACAGATGGACCAAAGTGAATCCCTCACTGTTAGGTAAAATATATATGCAGTGCAGATTATGGCAGTGCCAACATTTTTATATCTATTTCAGGTGCTCCCCATCCCATTCTGTCCAACTATATTTAAATCCTGGCAATAGAAACAAAAATTATTTTGTGTTTCACGGGGGAAAGTTAGCATAGAAAATGGACGGAGGCGGCTGGGGTTTGCCTCAATTAGGATTTGTATTATGTGGACTTTCAGTTCAGAAAGTTTCTTTTCATTATTTCAAAAGTGCCTAAAATGTATTGAGTTAGAGCAAGAAATTACACATCAAACTCCATTGTGGATTCTCTCTTTTTGTCATTTAAATAAGTCTATGTTACAAAAAACCCACAAACCTGATCATTTTATATTATGCATGGTACAAATTTGGAAGAAAGTGCAGCTTTACATCTCTCTTATCTGTTCACCATTACTTGCAGTGGGATAAAATCCAGAAGTTAAGAATATGTCATTCAGTAAAGAAATAGGAACAGACAGGTATGTTTTAAATAAGGAATTTTTACGGTGATAATACAGCTATTACTCTGGAACAATTTAGGATTGCTGTAGGTAAAGCCAAGGTTTTTTTGCTAGCAAGTCTAAAACTGAAGACCCAAGCCAATAGGGGTCTTACTAAATTTTTGCTTTCGCTGTTGAACCAGAGAGCCTCTGGGAAGGGACTAGTTTCTTTTATATATAGGGAATTGTTGGAACTGTCAATTGGACCCCTTACAGGCCTTTAAAAATCTATGGAAAACAGAAATGGAGAGTACAGTTGCAGATGGTAAATGGTTTTCTAAATATGTGGTTTTCTAAGCCATGATAGTCTGTTTCTGCGCACATCTGGGAATGTTCATAAAAAAATTCACACAGGTGGCACCACACACACACACACACACACACACACAATTGTTCTGTGTGACTTTCAGTATGACACTGTTTTGCTGGAGAGGATGTGGGTTACAAGGAATATTTTTTCATTTATGGTGGGAGAGACCATTGGGAATAAAGTTCTGGTCTAATGTGTAGTTTTGGTCTAATGAAGAAAATGGGTATGTTTAACCTGGATAAAAGATTGTTAAGAGGTGATGTGATAGATATCTGCAAATATTTGAAAGGCTATGTATGATGGACCTTTATTTCTGTTGCTCTAGAAGGTAGGACATAATTTAAATTACAAGGAAAGGGATTTTGACAAAACATTAGAATAACTTCCTGACAGTACAAGCTCTTTCAAAGTTGAACAGGCTCCCTTGGAAGGCGATTGTAGACTATTTTTTATTAGAGGTGTTCAGGCAGAGGCTGCTGATCAGGGATACTATAGCAGTGGGTTTTCTGCAGCGGCAGGGACTTGTACTATATGACCTTTACATATAACACCTTCAATGTCACTTTTAAATAAAAGCAAATAAGCAATAGAGTTTTAAAAAAAGGTAAAGGTAAAGGGACCCCTGACCATTAGGTCCAGTCATGACCGACTGGGGTTGTGGCGCTCATCTTGCTTTATTGGCCGAGGGAGCCGGCGTACAGCTTCCAGGTCATGTGGCCAGCATGACTAAGCCACTTCTGGCAAACCAGAGCAGCACACGGAAACGCCATTTACCTTCCTGCCGGAGCGGTACCTATTTATCTACTTGTACTTTAACATGCTTTCGAACTGCTAGGTTGGCAGGAGAAATGGGAGCTCACCCCGTTGTGGGGATTCAAACCACTGACCTTCTGATCGGCAAGTCCTAGGCTCTGTGGTTTAACCCACAGCGCCACCCGCATCCCTAAGCAATAGAGTTACTGTGTGTTTAATAAGGTGACCATTTGAGGCTTCAGTTCTATGCCCTGAAAAAGTATTTCCAATTACCCTTTCACTCTCCTTCCCAAGTTAACATACTGCACTCAGAGAACTTTACAAGCAGTCTTCAATATGGTCCTTATTTCCCTCACTCTAGAGCCCTTTAGAGTGAAGGAAGTAAGGATTGCAGTCATTGTCTTCTACCTGATCCAGCAACAATTGTCACCTCAGGTTCATATGAATCAGTAATTATTTGGCAGAAGCTCTTTCTTGAAGACTATTCCAGGGTGTTGCTCTTTTGTTATGTTAGCCAACGTCCTTTAGCACAGTGCCTCAGTGATATCAATTCCTGGGTTGCCTCTTCAGCTTCCCTTCAGATGGCAACCTCTGCTTCTGTCCCAGGTTCTCTTCTGGCTTCCCATGAGAATAGAAGAAATATAAGGCACAGTGCATATATACCAAGTTTAGCTAAAATTAGGGTCTGCTGATCTGTCATTAGATTACAATCCCACTTTCAGACATTAAAAAAAAAAATCCCTTGGTCATTCAGTGTTATGTGATACATAATATTGGCAGGAAAAATCAGCCTCCCTTTTGGAAAAGTAATGCCACTGCAATGATCTTCACTCCTGTGTTGTGCCAGATAACTGGTTAATTAACAGTGGTCACCTTAGTTCATCTGAGCAACCTCTCCCAATTTTTCTTAAGATGCAAGAACTTTCAGGTTACACAGAATAATTCCAGAACGGCTCCATCTTTTGTTAGGGGAATCATTAGTTTGAACTGATTTTATGTTGTCTCCTCACAAGTGAGGAGAGTGCTGTTGCAGTCAAGTCTTGCTCTGGGGCTTCCTGTGGGCATCTGTTTGGCCACTGTGAAAACAAGTTACCAAACTAGGCAAGTTAGATGGTCTGACCCACCAGGGGTCTTCTTATATTTGAAAAGACCTCAGGCTCCATTTTCTTCCATGCACCTTCTTCAAATCCAATAGCATTTCACTGTTTAATCAACTGGGATGTATGTACTTCTTTTCTAGCTGAATGTAATCTCATATCCAGACCTTGATATGTCGCAGGGTTTCCCTGGCCTGTGTCACTTAGGACATGTCAAATTGGAAGGAAAGAAAGACCTTAGCTGGGTTGTCAAGCAGATACTGAAGGTGTCTTTGAGGCCTTTATTAAAATACATATTGTAGGAAGAAATGTACCCCTGGAGCTAGAATGTAAATGACTTCCATTAACAGGGCCTTTTTAACTTATAGGCTAGGTATATTTCCTTATTCTTCATAATGCTGAAGCTGTCTGCTCTGCAGAACATCTTTCTTTCTTTTTCCCCCTGTTCAGAATGAACTTTAAACAGCTGTGATTAGTGGGAGGAACAGAACATTGCAATATAAAATTAATTGCTTCAACCTACATTGTTCTCTTCAAATCCACAGCTCATTTTCTGCTGGGCCAGGCACCACCTGCTCCCCCCGGCTCCCAACTTCCCTTCCCACGCAACCAGCAAGATCAACGTAGGAGAAAAGGAACCCAATCATTTTGGACCTGGTTTGAGAACTATTATTCTGGCAGTAACTGAGCTAAGAAGGATGGGAACATGTCATTGCTGAGCTCTTCACAAAGATAACCAGGGGAAATGTGTCATAAAATGAATATGCTTCATTCCAGAGCTTCGCTTTAAATCAAACTATAAAAATCCTTTCTTTTAAATCACTTCAATTCATTCAGCTGGGGGGGAAAGTGCAAAGAGGTAAATAAATTCCCAGCAATAAAAATGTCCCAAAAACTCTCTTTGTTTAATTAAAACCTTCCAGTGAGGCTTTAAAAAAAAAAAATCTATTTGGCATTTTTTTGTCTGATTTCCCAACGTTATGTAGTTCAAGTTCAGAATCACATCTCAGTTTTCTGAATTTGTTCTACATCTTAAGCACAGTATTTGGTGAATAAGTTCCACTGAATAAATGAGAACTCAACTGGGTGCTTGCTTCCATGTGGTTGTCCTGATCCTAGATTGCAGGTGAGCAAAAGCCACCTGGTGGAAACATGGGGTTACCTTGACAGTTATAGATCTGGTGTACAGATCCAATGCGCCTGTGTGGGTTGGGTCTCTTAACTGAAGTGGTTGGGCATCCTTCCTCTTTGATTTCTCTCTCCAAACTAAGGATGGGTCTATCTGTTCCCATTGCTTTATACAGCTGTAACTTTTCAAGCTATAAAGCATGTTGTGTGACATCATGTTGAGTGAGGGTTTTTATTCCCCCATCCCAACGATTTATTTATTTCATTTATATCCTGCAAGAGCCCATGGACACAAACACATTACTAATAATAAATATTTTCAAAGGACCCAAAACAAATAATAAAAATAGTCACTTCAGGGTTGCTGGAAAGAGTGCCTTTCAGCCTTCAAATGCCTTAGTAAACAGGAATGCTTTTAAGTTCTTCCTGAAAATCAATGAGAAAAATGCATGCATCTTTAAAAGGTAAAGGTACCCCTCCCCGTACGGGCCAGTCGTGTCCGACTCTAAGGTTGTGCGCTCATCTCACTTAAGAGGCCGGGAGCCAGCGCTGTCTGAAGACACTTCAGGGTCATGTGGCCAGCGTGATGAAGCTGCTCTGGTGAGCCAGCACCAGTGCAGCACACGGAAACGCCGTTTACCTTCCCACTATAAAGTGGTACCTATTTATCTACTTGCACTTAGGGGTGCTTTCGAACTGCTAGGTGGGCAGGAGCTGGGACCGAAAGACAGGAGCTCACCCCGCCGCAGTGATTCGAACCGCCAACCATACGATTGGCAAGTCCTAGGCACTGAGGTTTTACCCACAGCGCCACCCTTTGCATACCCTTTGCATGCATCTTTAGGATTTCACAAATGCGGAGCTTCCTCTGAAAAAAGTCCTGTCTTAGGTCAACCCCAACTGGACGGCAGCAGCACCCCCAAGGCATCACCTGCTGAAGCCGCCATAAGCTATTGCATCACATATGGGTAGGAGCAAGAAGCACTTAGCTATAGATTCTCTTCTACCCATTTTCACAATTTTGTTACTTCTTCCCACCAATTTGATATACATGTATGTATTTTGAGCATAATCTCTGAAGTATCTCGGTTAGGATACTTCAACTGCATACTTAGCTGCTCTTACTCAGCATCTTTCCCTCTGCATTATTGTGCATTGTTTTTGGTTCCCCGTTCTTCCAGCTGCATCACTATCTAATCTGATGTTGTCGGACACCAACCTCTTAATGGTTCTCCTCCATTATATTGATACCCAGAAGGTAGTTTTGATTTTTAGCTTACATTGCATCACTGTAACCCAGCACACATTGCTTTGAATCAAAGGAGCCTGGACTTGAAAGGCTCTGCAAAGTGGAAACAGGTGCACTCAACTGCTTAAACACTTTGCAAATTGTTTGACACGTTGCCACAGTAGCTTGATTCACAGTTGAAATTTGAACATTTGCATAACCAAAGTGAGTTCATAAATCATTTCAGACAGCAGAATTGTTGTCTTAGCTCTTTTCAGACTGATGGAAATGAATAATGGCAAAGTATTAACTACGGACAAAGCACCGCAGAAAATATACTGAGTTCATAAGTATATGCGATCATGAGAGCAATGTTAAGAGTACAAATAGATTCTCTCATATTCATTCATAATCTAAAACGACTTCTTCCAGCTATGTTTGTGTCTTCTTGTTATGTTTGTCGTTGTGTGGGATGGGCAGTTTTACAAGTAATTGGTGGATGTGGAACCAGTAAGGGAGAGAAGAGAGATCCTAATATACTATGTCCAGAAAGCCCACATACATACAATGGAATCCTGTCCCTAGACAGTCTAATCTTTAACCAGGATAAAATATCAGTGAATGACTAGAATGGCCTGGAACCACCTCCTTCCACCTTCTGTTTGCTTCTGTGCAATCTGCTCAACATCTGAGGTGCTACTCTTTGTTTCTCCCCTGTCCGGCTGATGCCTGGCAGGTGGCCACACAAGATGGGCCCTTTTCAGTCATCTCTGCTCTGGAATGCCCTCCTCAGGGAGACCTGCTTCACCCTATCACTGTTGATGCCTTCTCTGGTGATGGAAAACCATTATGGGGGCTTTCAGTAGAAAGTGGGTTTCACTGTTCTGATTTTCTGCTTTGCTTTTGATTTGTTTATATCTTACATACAACATGGCTGCTGTTTTGGGATGTTTTGTTAGCCGGTGGGTCCTCTGTCTATTCCTCAGATGAGGATTGGAAAGAGCAGGTTATATTGCTACTGGCTAACTTGTTGCGTGATACTGTTGTTTCATTCTGTGAGTTTTCCAGGTCAGTGCTTTATTTCTGGGGGGACGCATACCCCTATACATTTTGTGAATCTAAGTTTGGCCTCATTGAGGGGCATTATTTCAATATGAGCAGGAAAATGAAACTACCCATAAAAAAAATGGGGGGGGGACACTGGTCCTGGTTATAATGCATTGGTTATGGAGCAGCTTACCATTAATAAAAAATGTGCAATAAATAAAAACAAAGTAAGTGTGTGCAGGGCTGCAGCTTTATTGCTATGTGGCAGGCATGTCAAAATGATTTGACCTGGAAATGGCAGGAGGAAACTCAAAGTTTACATTAAAGGCCCGAGTGCCAAGGAAGCAAGTTGTTTCTTGCCTTGCTTCCATCCCAACAGCTATTTAGCAAGCAACATATTCTCTCTAAGATAAGAAAACTATTTCTGACAATCATTTACTAATTTCCAGAGACCAGGTCCTTTAGATCCTCCATTGTACACCAACGCCGGGTTTTATTGAAAAAACTCATGCTCCTTTTGCCATACTTCAAAGCTTATTTAAATGCAAATAGCAACCTTAAATACTTTCCACCCAAAACCTGATTGTCATTTGGAGGGCCGAGTGGTTTCATAAAACTTAGCAGATATGCAATTTAATAACTTGGGATATTCTCTCATTTCATGACCTTTATGGAACCAGTGATAAATCAAATACACAGTGTGCAATACAAATACTTACAAATTTATTGTCAAGGAAGAAGCAATGACTCGCCAAATCTGTGGTTAACTGGCATATCATACTACACTTAGTACAATGAGGTTTCCATAATTCCAATCTAATGGACTCCTCTTTTCGAGGAAGGATGAGGAAAAGCAGTTTGCCTTACAGACTAACACCATGACTTTCTTTTATTAAGTCTCAGCACCTATTGTCCGAGGGTCTGGCTGCCAGCTCTTTCCCTGTCACCTGTCTATGATGGACAAAGGGCTACAAGATTTACTGGAAGAATGGTTTGTGCGGAATTAGGGCAGCACTGTATGCAGAAGTGTCTCTGTTTGCAGAGCAGACAATAGATCAAACGTGGAACCACAAGTCAATAAGATTAGGAATGGATTTGACTTTTCTTTTTTCCTTTTTTCCTGCTTTTTAAGCAAATTTGGTAGAGTTGCATATCTAAGAACATAAGAAGAGTTCTGTGGATTGGGCCCAAGGCCTGTCTAGTCCAGCATCCTGATCTCACAGTGTTCAACCAGACCTGTGGGAAGTCTGGAAGTAGGACCAGAGTTACAACAGCCCCATCCCTGCTTGTGATTCCTAGCAACTGGTATTCAAAGGCATGGTGCTTCCCACAGTGGAGGCAGAATGTAGCCACCATGGCTAGTAGCCACAGATAGCCTTATTCTCCCGGAATTTGTTTAACCCTCATTGCCATCACCACATTTTGTAGGAGTGCATGCCATAGTTTCACTAGATACTGCATGAGGAATTAATTCCTGTTGTCTTCCCTAAATCTTCCAACAGTCCACTTCATACATGTTTCCCACTTGATAAGTACAATACTAGAATCTGTTGTACCTTCTGTTCTTGAGCTGCGGCACAACACAGACATTAATAGTGCTAGACATTCAGAAAAGTTAACCTGCAACATTAGCTATTAACAAAGTTTCTCCTAAACATGATGGAAATAAGGCCAATATTCTTCTAATTATTTCCCCCCTTCTGAAAATCTCTTCTTTACACACACACACACACACACACACACACCTACCTTTCAACATAAAAAAATGAAACAAGACAGTGTTCAGTGCCACTCTAAATCACATGTGTCCGGATGAAAAACAGAACAGATTTTGTTTTATGTCTAGACCACTCTTAGATTAATGGAGATGAAAGCACAGCAGACAGTTTCTTTTGACATTTCATGTCCAGAGAAATGGTTGTGGAATTTGAGTTTATTTAAGTATGTAAAAAAAAAAGTGTAGTAAACACTGTATAATAAAGGAACTTCCCTTCTTCTGACAGGCCATGGGAAAACCATCTACATACTTTTGTTCTGTGCCATAAGATCAGCTTAGTTAAAAACCTGCAATATTTTAAACAATTACTTGCTCCAATTGCATATAACTTCAGCTGTTTTAGTTGATTAGTTGATTCAAATAGTCAGTCAGTACAACACAGAGGGAGCAGAGTTAGAAACTGAGATATGAAAGCTTGGAGCTAAATGGCACCTTAATCCTAGGTTAAGGGCGCTGCAATGGAGTGTCTAGGTGCACTTTTTTATATATAACAAGAAAACAAAGCTGCAAATGAATGAACTGCAGCTAAAATCTTATGTTCATTTTTCACATGGTCTAGTCCTCATCTGAAGACTGCAAAAAACCCCAAAGCCATACTTCCCCTGCCTTCACCCCTAATATTCTTATTAGGGTCTTCTTCTCCAGTCTTCAGAGAGTGGCTGGAAGTGGGGTGGCAGAAAAAGGTCCTCCTTTTCTTCCAGCAGCAGCAGTTTTAATCTGAAATCTTCGACTCAGTCCTGTGCCCAGAAACTGCTTTCATTGATGAAATTCCCTGTTGCAAAACATGCCTAAAACATAGCTGTCAACGTTTCCCTTTTTAAAGGGAAATTCCCTTATTCCAAATAGGATTCCTCGCAAGAAAAGGGAAAAGTTGACCGCTATGGCCTAAAACCATGGGAGTTTTGAACGCTGAAAGGGAATTGTTGATTTGAAAGCCCCCCTTTTGTAAATATGGCACAGCATATCGCAATAGGCCAACAGGTTAGTCCTAAACTCCTTGAAGCATGTGTCTAGGGTTATTTATTCAAAAGTAACCCCACTGAAGTCACTATAAATTCCTCCCAAGTAAGTGAGCATAAGACTACAACCCTGTTCTGTAGGATCAGAACTTCTATCAGTGCTATGAGGTTAAGGACAGAGCCAGATGTTAAGGACAGAGCAACATCTGTGGTGGAGCTAGCAGCCTAGTCCTGGTCCCTAACTATGTGTGGCTGCCTCACATGGACTTATGAGTGAAATGGGCTCAGCTCCCATGTCTGATGCAGAAATCACTGGGGGAGTTTTTTGAATCAGTCCTTGGTTATTCCAGTAGGGTACTGTTCTGTTCTGTTTGTTTGTTTGTTTGTTTGTTTGTTTGTTTGTTTGTTTAATTTATATAGCACCCTTTATCCAAAGATCCCAGGGAGGATATAAAAGGATGTCACATAGAGGAGGGAGAAAGGTTGTTTTCTGCTGCTCCAGAGAAGCGGACACGGAGCAATGGATCCAAACTACAAGAAAGAAGATTCCACCTAAACATTAGGAAGAACTTCCTGACAGTAAGAGCTGTTCGACAGTGGAATTTGCTGCCAAGGAGTGTGGTGGAGTCTCCTTCTTTGGAGGTCTTTAAGCAGAGGCTTGACAACCATATGTCAGGAGTGCTCTGATGGTATTTCCTGCTTGGCAGGGGATTGGACTCAATGGCACTTGTGGTCTCTTCCAACTCTATGATTCTATGATTCTAGGATATGCCCCTCACTGAGCAGAGGGTTGGGCCCAGGATAAATACAGCTATCTCAAAGCAAAATAAGATAAGTGAATGTTGTTGTAGTAGAATGATGGATCACAAGTGGCTTTGTTATTCCTTCCTCAAGCCCAAAGTCAATTGTATTTTTCTGCTAATAACATTCATAAAGACTCACGATGATGTATAGCTTCTGGCTAAATTTAACTTGTCCATTGATGTATTTGTCTTTAGCTGTAACCAAACAATTGATGTCCCTACAACTACTTAATCTCTTGGTTTGACATTTTAAAAAATGAATCTGTAAAAAGAAAAGCTTTTTTTGCATATGACTGGATTGTTATAGCTGAGACCTTCTTGATATCCGCCCCTCTTTCTCTATATGGGATATATGATCTGCTTATGAAAAATCTAGGCATGACAGAGCATGAACATGCACAGCTAATAAATGAGCCCCTCCAAGAAATAAATATTTCTGGAGCATTAATGGGATTCTAATGTACCTCACCATAGCTTAATCTTAGCCAACACTAGCAAAGAATTTGGAAAAGTTAATTCATGGAAAATAAATTGATCAGGTTCTGGCCAAGGCCACATATTTATTATACATAGCTGCCTGATACACTCGCACTGGTGCTATTTTAATAAGAGAGCTAGTTTGAACCTTAAGCTAATTCAGAGGAGGTGCATTTTTTAGTTAGAAAACAATGAAACCATGTTTTTTTGAAGTCTATAAGATAAGGCAGGATGTGGCTGGGAAAGCCCAATGGCAGTCTGAGGTGTGGGTTTTCTACTCTGATTTATTATAATGTCCTCTTGTGTCTCTTTTAATGTATGTGAAAGTAACGAATTAGTCATATGTTAAATAAATAAATAAATAAATAAATAAATAGTGTCATTAAAGTAGTTAGGGAAATAATGCAATTAATCCATTAATATGGCTTTAAAGGGTTTTTGTTTTGTCAAATTTCAGCTAAGCCTGTGGCATGGGTGCTAGTAATTTACATGCAATCAAAAGAATGCAAAGATCATTTTAGTCGCATGGATATGAAAGTAAGCTTTGCACAGAGTTAAGCACTGATGTCTAATTGTAATTAATGGGAGTTAGAACTGACTTGGACACGTGGTATAAGAGAACTTTGAAGAAAAGTAAGGGCTGGTGCTTTTGATCTCTCACTTCTGGTGTGGAGCTAGTACTCAAGGATCTCGTTCATTTTTGCCATCTAAATTTTTTTTAATGCATTGTGCCTTTTCATATACGTTTCTTCATTTTGACCCTTATAAAAGTTGACTTTGTCACCATTATGTAAATGGTTTCCTCGGAGCAAAGTGCCCTATGAACTAAACAAAGAAGAACCACCTGCCTAAAGATATTGCCATGGGTATACTCTGGTCTGAAGCATATTAAATCTATGATGGGCAGCCTTTTTAAGGAGTCTAAAAAAGATAGTATACCTCAATCGTTTTGGAGAATGGCATCAGGCACATTACTTCTGGAAAAAGAACTCTCTGACACCTCGCTATGTGGGAGCCAGTGTGGTGTAGTGGTTAAGAGCGGTGGACTTGTAATTTGGTGAACCGGGTTCAGGTCTCCATATGCAGCTGCTGGGTGACCTTGGGCTAGTCACACTTCTCTGAAGTCTCTCAGCCTAACTCACCTCACAGAGTGTTTGTTGTGGGGGAGGAAGGGAAAGGAGATTGTTAGCTGCTTTGAGACTCCTTAGGGTAGTGATAAAGCGGGATATCAAATCCAAACTCTTCTTCTTCTTCTTCTTCTTCTTCTTCTATGTGCATAGTGAGGTGCAGGTTCCAGTGAAATGCACCTGCATATAATAGTATGAAGCAGTGGGTTGTTAAGTTAATAATAACAGCTAATTGATGGATCTCAATTCCTTTTAAAGCCATCCAGTCTGGTGGCCATCACTACATCCTGTTATAGTTTTAGTATGTGCTGTGTGAATAAATACACACAGAGAGGCACATGGAAGGGAATTAGCAGGTACAACTTGGTGGTCTTTTGCAAACTTGCTAAATGAGAAATGCAAAATGATTCATGCTTATAGGTTTATGGGAGAAGTATTCTTCTGCATCCTTGATGATGGTACGTCAAGGAGAATTCTCTCTCTCTTTCCTGTTAAAACTGGAATATTACCATTCAGCATATATTTTATTTCACACTCATTCCAGCTTTAACGATGACAGAAATGAGAGGATAGATATATATATATTTCCTCATAGTTCCTGTCAGAACCTGTGTATTTTATTTTATTTTTTTGAAGATTTGAGAAGCTTTAAGTCAAGGGTTTGATGGAAACAGCTTTTCATGACTTGCTTTCACAGGAAAAAGCCTTACAAGAAAAAAAGAGAAAAATTTGGGGGATATCCATCCAGTTGGGTGGCTGCTAGCCTCCTATTACTGAGTACAAGGCTGTATTGCAATGTATTATAGATTCATTTATTCATTTTTAGATCTTTTGTCCTTCTGCTGATTTACTGAGTGACTCTGTTTCAGCAATGTGCTGAAGAGAGAATATTCTGAAGCAAGAGTCACAGTTCTCAATGTAGCACCTTTTTATTCTTCTTATTAATGGTGTGTAATGAACAGGAATTTCATTACACTGGCCTGCAAGAAAGTGGAGAGGAAATGTGTAAAAGTTTTTTTCCTCCTGACTTTTTTCCACAATTGAGCCACTGCTCCATTCAACTTCCTCCCTCTACCACAGCCTTGTCACTTCCCAAGCATATTTCCTGCTCTCTCCCCTGCCCCCAGCCTCTTATCTCCAATCAAGGCTGGGAATAAAACCAGAAAGACCATAAGGTTCCTTCCAGTTCTACAAAGTCATATTTGAATATCTCTTTAAAAAAAATTAAAAGTTCTACACACACAAATACATGCTAGAGAACGAGAATTAAACTGAACTTGACCGTTCTCTCAGTTACAACAGCCTGAATCTTTTCAAAATGGCGGTTCAAATCCTTACCACCCTGAGCTACACTTAAATCTATGGAGTCATGCCAGCAACGATCATGGCCTGATGTTCCAAATAAAATCACCTTTTTCCAAAGATGATTAATATTGTAGTTTTCAGTATAAGCATTAGCTTTGCCAGATACAAAGATGGTCTTGGAGGCTCGCAAACATCTGGGAACGTTTTATAAAGTGGATTAGAACCTGATGAGAATTCAAAACTTGTCTCATGTTTTGTCCAAAACTTCATCTTAATTAGGTTCATATTCCCTGCAAGCAGCCATATTTTATGTTTGTTTTGACATCACAGGCATCTGGTTAATTAAATGTCAGAGAAAGCAAAGGTGGTGGGGGAAAAGACTGACACAAATAAAATATGTACGAATGAAAGTGTATGTGTGTGTGTGAGAGAGAGAGCGCATAGCGCTAAGTAGCTTTCTTTCCTCTCAAAATCTTTCCTTTCCTCGTCATAAATGTCTTCGTTTTCATAGACAGCACCGACGGAGGTTACCTTGGGGAGTTTAATGAAAGAATAAATTAAATGAGTTGAAAAGCAGAATCTTTGTGCCTCGAATCTGTGGCATCTAATCTAGCTTTGCTTTCTTTCATTCTGAAGGTCAAAGGCTTAACTTAATCTATCCCATTTTATATCAGGGTTATTTTGGATGTATTTTCTGCATTAGTTTCAGTTGTTTCTAAAACACAGTTGTCAGGAGGGGAGGGCGGGGGGAGAAGCCTGGTGTATCAGCGACATACAATAGAGAAGGCTGGCTGTTAATTCCATGTCAAGATTGCAGCTTGGCTGACCTTAACAGGTGTGAACGCTTAGCTGCAACCAGCTATGGGGTAAACTGAGTTAAAGCAAGATACACCATTAACCCCTTTTAACCTCATATTGTTAAATGTACTTAGAATCATGACAAAATGTGACAGGGTGCACACACACACACAAAGAAAAGATTGTGTTTCCTTTTATATTTAAACAAATCAGCATCTAAATAATTATGCAGACTTATCACTTCTGTAGATAAGATGCAGCTTAAACATTTGAAGCAACAAGATTAAGGCCGATGCTTTCCCAGTGAGAATTTAGCAGACATAGCAGTTAATATCGATAAATATATCAATGCAGGTATACATTCCCAATGCTTCTTGCAAATGTGATCTTGGAATGTCAGGGCCGGTCTATTTCACATATTATTTTACAGCACAAAGGATATAACGAAATCTGGCATTGATAGAGGAAAGCTGATGACTTCAACATTTCTAGAAAACGTCTATCTTTTTTTCTGGGTTCCATACTAGCAAACAGGCTCTCTCGTTAGTGGCTGCCTTCTGATGTCTCAATGAAGAAGCAGAAAATGACAAAGTTGCTTAATCCCAAATATCCATCTGGCACAAGAAAATCCTTTCATCTGTAAAACAGCATTTTTCAGGGCCCTGGCAAGTCTCAAACTTGACATCGAAAACTTCAGGCCCTGAAATAGAACAACTTTTTTTTCTATCTGCCTAATCAATCAGTCCCATTTCAGTATTTTGTCCACATTTACTAGCACAGCACCTCAAAACCTCCAGATGTTTTATTGTATTTGTATTTATTTATTGCATTTATTCATCCACTTTCACACACAAAGGTGTCCCAAGTTGACTTGCAAATAAGATGCAAATACATGAAAAACAGATACAACAGCATATAAAACAATAATAAAACAAGGTACCTAAAAATGCTCACCCATCAATATTTATAAAAAAAGGACAAAATCTATCCTACTCACCTCATAAGATGAGCACGACAAACAGGCCAAAAAAGTAACTCACTATACTCCAGATTAACAAACCTAGGTGGGCATTCTACATGAAAATAGAGGCATTCTAATTTATTTATTTTTAGAAATATTAATAAGAACACCCAAATGCTTCCCAAGCTTTAGAATGATTAGCACCATTCTGTTTAACTACATACATTGGTAAATGTTTCTTTCTTTCTTTGGCTAAAACACGAAGGAAGAAAATAGGGAGGGAAAAAATATCAAAGGCTTGCTATACATTTTCTTTGCTATCAGCATGGGGATTCCTGAACTGTGCAATAGCTTATGCAATTAATTAATAGGCAAATGTGAGTATTGTCCACGCTGGTTTCATTCCAGACTGTGGTCACATCCACACAAGTGCTGTTATGTGACTTTAATCATCATGGATTCCCCCAAAGAATCCTGGAAACTGCAGTTTGTTCAGGGTGCTGAGAGTTGTTAGGAAACCCATCACAAAGATAAAATTCCCAGCACCCTTAACAAACTGTCCCCATCCTGATTTGCTTGTGAAGTGTTTATATGTCTTCCCATTAAATCATTCACCCATTCAACACTTTTCAATGCATTTCCCTATCCTTTTCCTAACCATGAAGTCTTCCTTTTTTTCAAGTGGATTTGTTGTGATGGGGTGACAGAGTGCTTTCATCAGCTTTAATTGTACAAACGTACATCTCCTAGTATGTGCTTTAATTTTTCCCGCAAAATGCCGATAGTCTGGATGTATCCTCAATGTTTACACCTGAAGCTAAGTTCTCTGTAACTTGAAAAATCATTCCCAATATTTTCAATATTGGTTGGTCCAAAACAAGCTGTCCTTCAGCTGGAACAAACTAAGGATGTGATTCTAGAGTAAGTCTCATTGAACTTAATGAGACTTATCTCTGGGTAAACACACACAGCATTGGGTTGCATGAGACACTAGGATGATTATTAACAGCTTGCCAATAAGCCATTCTGCAGACATTACACTCAGCATGCAGTGTGGTTAATGCAATGTAGCAGATGTTCCAGTGGCAGCAATGGAGGAACCAGTCTTAAATAAATCCTCCTAGTCTGGTCTTGAATAAATTCAGCTAGAATTAATTGACAAGAACAACATAACAAGGAAGAAAAGGAACCATCAAAGTATTTTGTTAAAGGCCTCCTTCACGTGGTACAAGCAAAACTGTGTCCTTGCACCTCTGCCGTGATTTGAACAATTTCTGCAATGTCTGAAAGGCATTCACATGTTTGTAAAGAAGCACTAACCATATCCCTAATACCTTTGATTAGGGACGCAGGTGGCGCTGTGGTCTAAACCACTGAGCCTAGGGCTTGCCGATCGGAAGGTCGGTGGTTTGAATCCCCACAACGGAGTGAGCTCCCGTTGCTCGGTCCCTGCTCCTGCCAACCTAGCAGTTCGAAAGCACGTTAAAGTGCAAGCAGATAAATAGGTACCGCTCCTGCGGGAAGGTAAATGGCATTTCAGTGCACTGCTCTGGTTTCGCCAGAAGTGGCTTAGTCATGCTAACCACATGACCCAGAAAAACTGTCTGCAGACAAACGTTGGCTCCCTTGGCCAATAAAGCTAGATGAGCGCCGCAACCCTAGAGTTGTCCGTGACTGGACTTAACTGTCAGGGGTCATTTACCTTTACTTTTTAGTACCTATGATTAGTGAATACTCCTAGACAAACATTCACCATTTAGGGCTGACTATTAGAAGTTACAGTAGCATAGCATCTTTCTAAGATGTTTTTTCATTACTGCCACTGCAACAGAAGTCACTGTGTTGACAGCCCAGCCATCATCTTGCATCATCCACATCCTAACCCAGATTTGATATTGTTCTGAGCCAAGGATGGTGAACCTCAGGCATGGGGCTGAATTCAGCCCTCCAAGCGTCTCCATATAGCTCTTGGGACCTTCCCTAGGTCACACACCTCTCCAGCCACATTCCCTACTGGCCCTGCTTTGCAAACTCCTTAGATGTTTTTGCCTGGCTGGGATGTGTCCTTGAACTCTGATAAGGCCTCTTGCTTGCCTTGATGGAAGATAGAGAGGGGGGTGTGAGTGAGTGAAGAAACTAGTCCACTGTACCACAGTAAAGTTTACATTAATTACTCTACCCAAATGTGCCTCTGGCCCACCAATGGCATAGAATCAGAGAATTGTAAAGTTGGAAAGGACCATGAGGGTCATCTAGTCCAACCCCCAATGTAGGACTTTAACCCATGTAGGACTTTGCCCAATGTAGGACTTTAACCCAGGACTCTGAGATTTAAGCATTATTCTTTCCTCACTTTTCTATCTAAGGCAAAAGTGAACTTCTAGCAACAGTATCTTTTGTGTGTGTGTGCGCACACACACACACACACACACACACACACACGGTGTGAGGGAAGGACTTCGGGGGCGGAGTGTTTTTTCAGTCCACTGCTAACAATTCGAGTTTTTCCTTTTTTTCTTTCTCATGTGTGCCAGCAGGTGCGACCTGACATTCTTCAGGGTGGGGAAAAAAACCTTCACCTTTTGTGGCCAGAGAAAAGTACTGGCACATTCTTATCCTTTGATATGATGCATACTTCTCAAAATTCGCAGGAGAATAGAATTGCCACTCGGGAGGAAATGCTTATTAGAATACTGGGACTCTGTAGTATGCTGTGACTTAGATCTATTGCTAGTAACAGATCAGGCAAAAAAATGTTCCCATTATGTCAATTGCAAATGAAAGCTACACACATAGATTTCACAGAAATCACAAAGCAAATGTCCATCCATCATACTCCGACTTTGTTGTAATCTGCATCCATGTCTCTATATCACTTTAATGTCTCCGGGTTTTTTGATCTGAAATTGTTGACAACCTGGGAAACTAAAATAGTGTTCTATTCCAACGATTTCCTGTGAATGCTACTTTTGCATTTACTTAGCAATTATGGAGCACTTGGCAGAGTACAAAACAGAGACATGATTATATAGTCTCCGCTTACATTCTAGGGGAAATATAAAAATGGCAGCTCCATTCTGTTCTTTTTCTGGAAAGGCAGACACATTTTTCCCCAGGACGACTCCACACTGACAATGGGGAAATGACTGTGTGTACTGAGCAGCCTGTATGTGCCCCACCATTGACCCCCATCAGCGTCCTTCACTGAATGTACCAGTGGATACACTAGGCAGCCTAAAGCAGGTCTGTAGTCAGGATTATTATGCCGAGGGGGCCTGAGGGACCGAGGATGAATTGCAGGACATCCAGAACACACACACAGTTGGGCTCTTTTATGTAAAGTTCTTTGACTGTATTACATTTTAGTGTGCAGTTGCATAGAATGCTGCATAACTCTTCCCTTTATCCTCCCAAATAAAAGGGCAAAGGATTACTTTTTAAAATGAGAGTTGAATATTGAGAGAAGGAGTCTTGAATACCCCTGGGGGCTAAAATGCCCCAGAGCTCTGTTTTCCCTAGTCTGAAACATTTAGGATGTGAAAACAACATCAACTTTTATTAATAATCTTTTCTGTAACAGAGCCTAGGGTGCTGTAGAACAACGGATGACAACAGAATTACATCAGTGGTTAAAATTAACATAGAACTTAAATATTCATAAAAGCAGTGTTGTTGTTTTCTGGGGGGGCGCATACCCCTAAACATTTTGTGAACCTAACAGGAGAAGAAACTTTTTTAAAAAAAAAAAAAATTCTCTAGCACAGTGAGTCGTCATTTCCGTTGAATAGCACGGGGAATCGTCAGTTACATTGCTACCCCCGATAGCAGCCTCATTTCCTGTCACTGTGTTTCCTGAGTCTCAGATGGAAGTGAGCATTTAATGTGTGGAGTAGGAGTTGGAATCTAGCACAGTGACTGGTCAGTTTCGTTGTTACCACCTCCTATGGCGGATTCATTTCCTTTCCCAGTGTTTCCCGAGTCTCAGACAGAACAAGCGTTTAATGTGTGAAGCAGTGTGGAATGTGGATGTGTGGAATCAGGAAGAAGTTAGTGCACACAAGCTCATGCCAATGTGGAAGTTATTGTGAGCTGTCAGCTGTGTAATATGAGGTAATGCATGTTCTTTGTATTATTGTCCATTTCCTGTATTTATTTTTCCCAGTTTGAACTATAAAATTGTGATTTTCTTGAGTCAAAATGAGAGTACCCTTAAACATTTTAGAAAAAAGCACTTGCATAAAAGACACGAATCCATGCACTGGTGTTCAGGGCAGAGTTTACAAGATCCTACTGAAAAAGCTGGGCAAACAGAAACTATTATAGCTGATTCCCAAATCCAAACAACGAAGGGGACAGACACAACTCCAAGGAACAAAGAGTTGAGATCCAGTAACAAAAAGGGATATTCACAACTACGTAGGTAATAGTTGTCCAGTACCTTTGGATCTCGGTAGGGCATTTTTTGGGCAGGGCCATGGTACCCTCTCCTTCAAGGTGAAAGATACCATTCCCTCTCACAGGGAGACATTAACCAGACCCAGGCAATCCCTCACAGCTAGGTTACACAAGCCAAGATTCTAATGTAGCAGTTAGAATAGATGCAATGGATGAGCACATCTGAGCTCTGAGGTAAACATTGCACCATGTGGAGACATCCTAGAAAAGAGGCACATTGCATGTTAACTAACGCAGCAAAAAATGGATGCACTGGTACTTTTCCTACTTGAAGGTCACAAATGAAGAAGAACTTGCAAACCCAAACACAACCTGCCAGCAAGTCACATATGTGTGGTATTTGCCACAAATTCTCCACACCATGTCGGCCTCCCATCTCCCTTTGATCTTTATTCAGAAATCAGTTTTTTTAAAAAGGGAGATTAGACTCTATGGCCTTTCTCTTCAGACTAAAATTAAATAGCTAAGCTTGAAAAGGTTACAGAAACATAATCCTTCCCTGGGCCCTCAAGTGAGTTGCTACAAAGTCCCATAACATACCTTAGGTTTGCACAGTGCCAACCTAACCATCCCCTCACCACATCTCCTCTCCCTCCCTCCCAGGAAGCAATAAGAGCTCACCTGCCAGGAAGCCAGTGAATAAATCTAGCAACCAAATCAAGTATTTTAAAAGACAGTTAACTTTTTGTTTTGCTTTAAACATGGTGCAAAATCCTATATTTGAAGGATAATGCATTCAAAGGCATGCCTATGGACTAATATTTCAATCTGATGCCTTGCCACAAAGTACAAGAACAACACCACTAATGTGTCAGATATCTCCAATTTCATGTCATTATGCATTTACCATCTCATGCTAAAATACTTATTGAACTAGCTATCCAATGTTATTTAAAAATGGGTTAGGAATGGAATGCCTGGCACAATGGAACACATGAGCAATCCCAGAGTTATAAATGATCGGTGGAAAGATGGATAATTCTTAGCTATATACAAAGCAAATGGTACCAGCTACGATCATTTATCAGAGATGACATCTGCAATTCATTCTGCTCTGTGCATATCTGAAAATCAGCAGCATTTTCATTCTAAGTGTGGGGCAGCTCCACAGAGACGCTGTCTCAAGTCTCAGGGGAACAGGTTAAGTCTACTTAATATGGGGACGAATCTGATTTCCAGGATGCTATTTGTCAGTCAACGTAAGAATTTAAGATATAAGATATATACACTTTTTATGAAAGTCCAATTATGATTACACATCTTCAGTGCACTTAAGCCTTGAGGTCCCAGATGATGTTGAACTGCAACTCCCATCATCCCTGACCACTGGCTAAGCTGGCTGGAGATTATGGTAGTTGTAGTCCGACAGCATCTGGGGATCTGAGGATGAAGAATGCTGCGCTGGATAAACTTGTAACTTTTCTTTAAGCTTCACTGCTAGACCCACATTCCCTCCCTCTCTGTTTCACAGGATGAAATCTGTCAGTCCTGTCTGCAAGAATGTGCTACTTTCCTCCTTTCCACGTCCCTTTTGTCTTTTTATTTCATACCTTTTGTCAGCCAGTCCCCTTCCTTGCACTCGCATGTGCAATCAGACGAAGCTTCAGAACTGACATCAGCAGACAGAGACATGGCAGAGCAGCGAGGGAAAAGTAAAGTGTGAGAGGCTGAGTCCAGAAGCCCTTGGAGAGATTTTCTGTCAGGCTGTGGTGAGGAAATGCAAAGTACAGCTCTATTCTTTCTTCTTCCGAGCATCCAAAGGGCTTCCCTGCCCTCCAGATAGAATGTGTGATGAGGCGGGTGGGGGACAAGTTGGACTGGACTCCCATTATGTAAAATAAAGCCAGTTTTTATTGACATTTTCAAGACTGGCTCCGGGTCTGGGTGTGCCCTGGGAACAGTGTTGTCTGGTAGACCGCCTCCTACCTCAGTGGTACCTGGGGACAGAGGTAGTGAGGCACCATTCAAATTTTGCACAGGGCACCTGAGATAGCATATACCTGAGTGATACTATGTCAGAGGAATTCTGGGAAATTTAAAATGGTGGGTTACAGTTCCAACACAATAGGGCGAGGGCAGGCATCAGCAGCAGTGGTTCTGCTGTAAATTTGGATGGCATGGGCACAATGCTACTACTACAGTGGTATCTTGGTTTTCAAATGTTTGGGAAGACGAATGTTTCAGTTTTTGAACGCCGAAAACCCGGAAGTAAATGCTTCCGTTTTCAAACACGCCTCAGAAGTCGAACAGCTTCCGCTGAGTTTTTTCCCCAATTTTCTCTATTGAATTTGCAGACCGCCCTTCGTGCCTTGGTTTTCGAATGTTTTGGAAGTCAAATGGTCTTCCGGAACAGATTACAGTACATTCAAAAACCAAGGTACCACTTTATTCCCCAAATCTTGGACCTCTTCTTCTGATTTGGACAGTCTCTTCCATATCTCAGCTTTCTCAAAGAGGCCAGCCAGCTTCCACTTAATAGCTTCATGCTCACATTATCCTTTATCAGGCCTAGTCTCTGTGTTATTATGACCACCAGATGGAATTTTATGAAACTAACTGCTCCTTGATCAGTGGAACAGTAGGTTTCCATGAGAGTATGTAGCTCTTCAAAAGGGAGGTGAGGTGAGAAAGTTGTGACAGATTTTTTTTAACAAGGAGGGAGGAGATATTGCTTGCAGTGTAATAAAACACTGTTTTCTTCCTCCTAAGTAAAATTATTTAGTACATCTTAGCTGCATTTCCTTGCCTTCTTTTGATTTGTGTCATTTTCATGCTACATGTCCTAACGATGTCTGGGAAGGCATTTTTTGGTATGCACTTCAATCCCCGGCAATAGAGGTCATTTCAGGCCATGGAAAAGGCAACCTCGGGCTTATTCCCTACAGCTCGTGTCTGTTTTGAAGATGGTGTAGAATTCTGTCTTGCTTATTTATCACAGCCCAGTGGTCATAGCAGGATGCCTTCCTCCCAAACTTAGCCACTGTTCACAAATAAACTAACGGTCCCAAAGTATTTGTTTTTCAAATGTGTAACTTATTAGTGAGCTCGTTTATAAACTGCTGCCGCTGCTGTCCAAATCATTTCTTCAAAGGTCATGTTCCCGATTAAAAGAATAGGGATCAAAGTTATTAGAAGAAATTGTGATGCGTGGGTGTGGGTGTGTAAATGAATCATTAAATGAGATTTTTTGACAGAGTTCAGAAGGGATTGTGGACTTCCTGTCTGACATCAGCACATTAACACCATGTTAAGTGGAAAATATATTAGGTAATGAAAAGGGTGGCAGGAAACCTCGGATAGTTCAGAGCTGAAATGCTGTGTGGGAGGGGGGAATCCACAGGTCAATGGGCAGATCTTTGATGGCAGAGAGGGGCAGCACTATTAACAGTATTAACGAAAAAGCCATGCTTAGCAAGGCTTAGAACAGGAGTGGGAAATTTGTGGTCCTCTGAATCTTGTTGGGCTAGAACCCGTATCATCCCTGACCATGTGCCATGCTGTCTGCAGCTGATGGGAGTTGGAATTGAACTCTAGAGGGTCACAGTTCCCCTACCTCTGACACATGCCAACATCTTGTTTCTCCATTAGAACATGTTGTTGTTGTCATTTAGTCGTTTAGTCGTGTCTGTCCCTTCGTGACCCCATGGACCAGAGCACATCAGGCACTCCTGTCTTCCACTGCCTCCTGCAATTTGCTCAAACTCATGCTGGTAGCTTCGAGAACACTGTCCAACCATCTCGTCCTCTGTCGTCCCCTTCTCATTGTGCCCTCCATCTTTCCCAGCATCAGGGTCTTTTCCAGGGAGTCTTCTCTTCTCATGAGGTGGCCAGAGTATTGGAGCCTCAGCTTCACAATCTGTCCTTCCAGTGAGCACTCAGGGCTGATTTCCTTAAAAATGAATTGGTTTGATCTTCTTGCAGTCCATGGGACTCTCAAGAGTCTCCTCCAGCACCATAATTCAAAAGCATCAATTCTTTGGCGATCAGCCTTCTTTATGGTCCAGCTCTCACTTCCACACATCACTACTGGGAAAACCATAGCTTTAACTATATGGACCTTTGTTGGCAAGGTGATGTCTCTGCTTTTTAAGATGCTGTCTAGGTTTGTCATTGCTTTTCTCCCAAGAAGCAGGCATCTTTTAATTTCGTGGCTGCTGTCACCATCTGCAGTGATCACGGAGCCCAAGACTCCATTTCTTCCCCTTCTATTTGCCAGGAGGTGATGGACCCAGTGACCATGATCTTCGGGGGGTTTTGATGTTGAGCTTCAAACCATATTTTGCGCTCTCCTCTTTCACCCTCATTAAAAGGTTCTTTAATTCCTCCTCACTTTCTGCCATCAAGGTTGTGTCATCTGCATATCTGAGGTTGCTGATCTTTCTTCCGGCAATCTTAATTCTGGTTTGGGATTCATCCAGCCCAGCCTTTCACATGAGGAATTCTGCATTTAAGTTAAATAAGCAGGGAGACAATATACAGCCTTGCCGTACTCCTTTCCCAATTTTGAACCAATCAGTTGTTCCATATCCAGTTCTAACTGTAGCTTCTTGTCCCACATAGAGATTTCTCAGGTGATCAGGCACTCCCATTTCTTTAAGAACTTGCCATAGTTTGCTGTGGGTGACCCAGTCAACAGCTTTTGCATAGTCAATGAAGCAGAAGTAGATGTCTTTCTGGAACTCTCTAAAATGGAAAATTGATGGTTGTGATGAATAAAGATGGCTGTGGACAAGAAATGGAATGATGCTTAAGATTCAATTTATGCCCTCCTTACATTTTAGCAGTGCCTCCCAGTGCGTCCTGAAGTGTTACTGAGTGGGACACACAATGTGGGTGGCTTCCCCCCCCCCCCGCCCATTTGCTATACTATCTTGTTGTGAGAACCCTTTAAGAAAGATTCCTTTCCTCCCTATATGTTGTACTTAAATTCTATTCAAATACACACTGCCTATATATACCTTCATTCGCTACCTCAATTAAGATTTAAAATGAAAAATAAAGTAATCTTAACTAGCAGCCTTGTACCCAGAATTGATTGGCAATAATAATAAGAATAAGAGTAAGAATAAGAATAAGAATAAGAATAAGAATAAGAATTTATTACGGGCGGGCCTCCACAGCCACTTAGGAAGCTTCCAGAAGGATATTTAAAACACAATAAAAGATCAAACATTAAAAACTTCCCTAAACAGGGCTGCCTTCAGATGTCTTCTAAAAGTCATTTAGTTGTTTATTTCCTTGGCATCTGGTGGGAGTGCGTTCCACAGGGCGGGCGCCACTGCTGAGAAGGCCCTCTGCCTGGTTCCCTGTAACCTCACTTCTCACAGTGAGGGAACCACCAGAAGGCCCTCGGCGCTGGACCTCAGTGTCCAGGCTGAATGAGGGGGTGGAGACACTCCTTCAGGTATCCTGGGCCAAGGCCGTTTAGGGCTTTAAAGGTCAGCAGCAACACTTAGAATTGTGCTTGGAAATGTATTGGGAGCCAATGTAGGTCTTTCAGGACTGGTGTTATATGGTCTCAGCGGCCACTTGCAGTCACCAGTCTAGCTGTCACATTCTGGATTAATTGTAGTTTCTGGGTCACCTTTAAAGGTAGCCCCACATAAAGCACATTGCAGTAGTCCAAGTGAGAGATAACTAGAGCATGCACCACTCTGGCGAGACAGTCTGTGGGCAGATAGGGTCTCAGCCTGCATACCAGATGGAGCTGGTAAACAGCTGCCCTGAACAGAGAATTGACCTGTGCCTCAAAGGACATCTGCGAGTCCAAAATGACTCCCAGGCTGAGCACCTGGTCCCTCAGGGGCACAGTTACCCCATTCAGGACCAGGGAGTCCTCCACACCAGCCCACCCTCTGTCCCCCCCCCAAACAGTACAGTGTTACCTCAGGTTACATATGCTTCAGGTTATATACGCTTCAGGTTACAGACTCCGCTAACCCAGAAATAGTACCTTGGGTTAAGAACTTTGCTTCAGGATGAGAACAGAAATCGTGCTCCGGCGGTGCAGTGGCAGCAGGAGGCCCCATTAGTTAAAGTGGTGCTTCAGGTTAAGAACAGTTTCAGGTTAAGAATGGACCTCCGGAATGGATTAAGTACTTAATCCAACCACCTCCAGGCTTCAAAGAAGCCCCCGAAAATCAGTGCAGTTTTGAAACCAGTGGTTAACATCAGTGGAGTTTTGAAAGATTCAGTCCACCAGTTTGGTGCAAAATAGCATTCAACTGTATCTGAAGACAGAAGAAAACCTGCTCTTTGACCATATAGAATTTAGTTATGATATCTGAAGAGGTGTCCAAATGTGTAGAGAGCAGATGGGCAGATAGAGAGAGAACTTTCCAAAATATATAGTAGCAGATAATAATAACAACATATTTTTATGGTCGGCCATTAAAATTCCCAATTAAACTCCCAATGTGGCTTATAAAACATAACAGATAACTGCTGATGTGATATTATAGCTGGGGAGCAGACATTCTGGAGACTCTCCCACAGGGACGAGCCAGGCTAGGAAGAAAACTTCAATTTAAATTGGACGTGGGCTGTGAGATATTTGGGTTTCAAACTCAGTGACTAGCCACAGTGGAATATAGAGAATATTGAAAGAATCTTGTGGGTAGGGGACTGGAGAGAGGGTGCTTGAAGGTCACTGTCTGCTAAAGAAAATACAGTTATAAACAAAATCTTTGCTCCAAAAAGTGATGAATCACTGCTCCAAACCTGCTAACCAGGAGACAGCGTCTCACTGTACTTCCTCTAAAGTAAGAAGTAAGTGTGGGACTCGGAGGATTTTCAGCTCTGAAGGGATATCTGATACAATAAATAAATTAAAATAGAAAAAAAAAAGTCTTGAAAATGCAGTTGTGACCAGCTAATGGGGAAAAGCAAAGGAGCAGCAGTTATAAACTAAATAGAATTTGATGCTAAAAGTATAGTTACGGACATAGCATCACAAGTTAAGGTAACTATAGCCAAGGTCAAAGGATCTGAATCAACATCTGTAATGATTGCCTCAGCCAAGTTTCCTGATGTGTTCATTTCCAATGGATAAGAACGGAGAGAAATCTGGGCGACCAACTTTTTGCTTTTGTTTTCCCCCCTTGTTTGAAGTATTTCTTTTCAGTGTGAGATACCACATCCTGATTACAAGTGTGCTCAAGGGGCATGTGATGGATAGAACTGCTTTGCTTCAGAGATCCCTGGTGAAGTTCCAGACAGACAGAAAACTCCCCTTTCCCTCCCTCCTTCCCCTCCCTGAAGTCAGGGAGACCTAAAATAATAGTGAAAAGGTTAAAAGGAAGCATACAGCTCCACATTTTACTCTAATAAAGCTGTCCAGTACCTGGCCAACTAACAGAACCGTTTTTTAAAAAAAAATCAAATGGTAACTGCTTTGCTATATAAAAGCTGGCTTCAAATGGATGATAATAGTGTGGCTCTAATACATAATACTGTAGTTATCTAGATTAACAAACAAGACAAGGGTTTTTTTAATCAAGTGTGTATCAAATATATTAATAATAAAGCTTGCAGGTGACAGGAGCCTTGAGCTGTTTATATAGGTTTGTATCAATGTAGGGAGGATTTTGATAATCAAAATCTTGAATAACTTTGGATAACTTAATAATAATAATAATAATAATAATAATAATTTATTATTTATACCCCTCCCATCCAGTTGGGTTTCCCCAGCCACTCTTGGCAGCTCCCAACAGAATATTAATAATAATAATAAAGTGACAAAACTAAGATATGGATTGGATAATAGATGCCCTAATTGTTTGTTTATATAGATGTAAAGAATGAAAATGAAAGACAAGGAGAAGAGGGATGGGCTTAAGTTTATAGGAAATAGTTTAGTGCCCAGATGAATGATTATTTGAAAGAGAGGACATGCATCAAATTCTAGCCACATTTACACTCACATTAAATTTAAGTGGATGCATAAGTTTGACTCTGGATTTATTGCTGGAAGTTTATGGAAACTGTCACTTAAAAGACCGTGGTTGGTTGTCAACTAAGTTTTACTCAGAATAGACCCATTAAAATTATTGGGCCTAACTTAGCCATGTCCATTAATTCCTAGTCTATGTTAATAACACTCTGTTTCCTCTTCTTTTCCTGGACCTATGTTCTATGAAACTGGTGAGTCTACAAAAAAATTGGACACAGAGACATAACTATGCAGATGGGGAAATATTCAAATGCACAAGTTTTGCGTTTTTGTTTTTTGGTCATAGGACCATGTCCTGCACTGGCATCAGCATTTGTAGTGGCCATTTTTTTAGGATAGAATTTGATCTAGAGCTTGTCACAGCTCAGCCACCAAACCTACATTTAGCATCACCATTTAGGATTGCCTTCACCAGGTACCTGTGGTGGGCCACACCCTAACCAGGGCCCAACACTAACGTCATCCACACTCAAAGCACTCTTGTATCTTTTTTAACAGTCATTGCTTACCCCAAAGAATCCTGGGAACTGTAGTTTGTTAAGGGTGCTGTGAGTTCTTAGGAGACCTTTCAGAGAGCTACAATTACCAGCAGCCTGAACAAACTACAGTTTCCAGATTCTTTGGGCGAAGCTGTGACTGCTAAAGTGGTACGGTCCTGGGCACTATAGTATGTTAAGGGTGCTTAGAATTATAACTTTCTGAAGAGTAAACTACAGTTACCAGAATTGTTGGTGGGGGAGGGGGAGGCTTTGAGTGTGGTTTGAAGGTAGACCATTAACACAGCCACTATCTTGGTATCTGCCATTTTGTTGCACTTTTTGATGGAAAGAGCCAGATTGTAAAAGGAAGTAAGACCAGTTGTAAGTCAACTTACATCCAAGTCAGGCTTAGGATTGTTTTGCACTGCCATACTGTCAGATCTTAAGTACAAGAAAAGGACTTCTTTCTTTTTCCTGTAGGGTATCGTTGAACAGGCCAGCTTAAGCCTTACGCTTGAATAACGAAATAATGTTCAGGCACCAACAATTTATAGGCTGCGACTTCACCCCTGACATAATAAATGTTTCACTGTGCTGTTTCATTGCAGGACACTGATTTAAGACACCTCGACTCTGTTAATCTTTGGCTTTCAATTGTAGGAGAACAAATTGATTAAAAAGGTAAATAAATGCCGTGGGAGTAACCAAAGGGCCAGCCGTTACTTTCCAAGTCAGCATTTACGTGACTTGGGTTCATTTTGATGAGAATAATTTACAGCAAGATGAATAAATAATAGCAGCGTGTTCTCACTGTCTGAACACAATACATAATACCCTGGGATTTATTTATTTTTTTAAAAAAACCTCTGCTCTAATGACTGATGGTTGGCTTTTATGTCGTGAGCAACTGTGACAAGTAAATCATCTGAAAATAACAGACACGCTTAGCTTTGTGTAAACCACACTCCTCAAAGGGCATCCCAAGTCAATTTGGAGAGACACTGCGCTGCAGTAAAGCAGTGTGATCTCTTTTCTCCTTTCTTTATCAATAGAGAGCCCCGCAGATGGTTTGCTGGGCTCACTGTCAGCTATTTACTACTACGTGGTTGGATCCATCTCTTCAAAAGACAGGTGTATGTATCATGAAGGGAGGTGTGCTTCTGGTTCAATGAAGCACAGAAATGTGCTGCATTTAAGCATTTGGATGAGGGAAACCTCCTTGAGCTGTTGCTGGGCCCACCACTGTCCTAGCATATACCATGTTTCTTACCACCATAACAAGAGAGGTGTGTGTGTGTGTGTGTGTGTGTGTGTGTGTCTTAAACAAGGACACCTTGGCTCTTTTTAGGTGACACTTCGCTTCAAATCTCCTGATGACAGCTCCCAGGGGTGTCATATAGATTTATAAATAGCATGGGGAACAAGATGAAACCCTGTAGGACACGACAAGACACCACAAGACAACTTGTTGAATATTAGCCTCGCATGACTACTTTCTGGAAATGGCCCTGGCGGTAGGAGCAAATCGACTATAGTATGGTATTTACAACCCCCTCAGAGGTCCCAGAAATATACTGTGCTCAACAGTGTCAAAAGTGGCTGAGAGATCAAAGATAACTGCTTTTAGTTCTTGAATGAGGCTCTTTCAGTCCCAGCCACTGACTTTTGAATATTGCCATGTCCCAGTCAACAAATGCCTCATATCAGCCGTTGCCAACCTGGTGCCCTTCGGGGGTTTTGGACTCCAACTTCCATTGAGCCCAGACAGTTCAGGAGTTGTAGTTCAAAACATCTTGAGGACATCAGCATGGCAACCCATGACCCAGATAGAAGCCTATACAGATTTGAGTCAGCAGGAGACAACCGTGGCTGGCTTGAGAAACCTTATGAGGAAGATGAGAAAGAATACTACATCCTTTCAAAGGCATTGCTCCAGAAATGTTCACTTCTTGTTTAAAGTATCATCTTATTGTCATCAAGCAACAGGCCTTCAAAGCAATGTTAACATTTCCTCTTTCAATTGTGATCCTCTCTACCTCATCTCTCAGCTATTTCGTACCAACTTTTGACCTTCCTCTTCCTGCTGAGCCCAATATGGGGTGTCTGCAAACATCCCTGAACTTTCACTTTGGCCTGGATTTTCTTTGGACCCTGAAAAAGGTTCATTAATTTGAAACACATCAACGTGCATTCGGGGAAGGATTAACTCACTCAGCACTGGTGCTTGGAACAGTTCTGAAGAACATGATGTAACCTCTTGATCCACAGATCTGCAGGAGATTTGAAAAATGACATTAAAGGCTTTCCACCCCCTGCCCCCGGTAGAAATACATCTAAAACAAACAAACAGAGAACTGCATCAAACTTCCAAATAATATTTTGGGCCAAGATTTTCAAAGGACCTCAGCATGGGGTGGATTTTCAAATGAATCCAACTCCCTCTGCGGCATGGGTTCTTCTGAGACTTGTGTACAGAGTTGCAAAGGGATTTGTACCCCTTTAATAGCTCCTAGAATACTTATTTTTAAACTATGTGTACAGATTGTGGAATATACTGATGTTGCCCTTTAAAAGAGCTTCAGTGCCACCTTTTGTGGTGTATGGTGTGTTAGGGGAGGGATATTATTCCTTCTGAGGCAGTTTGTCCATCTTTGGCCCCCACCTAGCACTCAGATCTCTCAGATCAGGTTTAAGACATGAATAAAAATGCATAGTGTTATGCTCAATATTTCTTTGGAAAAACCATCCAAAATCAAAATTGCAAGAGCAGCCAAGGCAATATGCTGAAATAGAATAGCGTCGTTCATTGAGAAATCATGAATTTCCAATATGCACTTGAAAGGCAAAGTAAGGATGGACTGAATGAAGGCTAAGCAATGGGCAATAGTGCAAAAACAAGCAATATTGGTACACAATAAAATAATAGCTTTGTCCATTATAATTTTGTGCAGTCTGGAGGCCAAGATGATGCAGCCATCCATTGAGTAAGAGGCATTTGGGACTGTAAGCACAATGGCAGCCCTAACTACTATTTCTAGCTGGAGATTCCAGGGACTGACCCTGGGTACTTCAGTGATAATGGTCAAAGGGACCATTATCTTTTCTTTTCTATGGTCAAAAGGACCATTATCTTTTCTAATCTTTTCTTCTTCTTCTTCTTTTTTGGCTGTAATTTTCAGACCCTACCTTTTGGGCTGTAATTTTCAGACCCTACCTTAATATGTATTTTTGTTCGGTTCCTACTTCTCCTGTGTTCTAATGAATTAGAGATGTCAGCTTTAATGCATTGCAAAGGGAGACTCGGTGAGGATTCCGTTTGCAAGGGGATTTTTGCCAGGTTGGTTCCTAAGAAAAACAATTTAGAATGAAACAGAGCATGCTCATTTAATAAAGAAATAACCATTTCATCTATAATTCAGTATGAATCCACCTACTGGTGTGTGTGTTTGGGAAACAAATTAACAGGACAAGTGCTGCCAAATCTAAATTAGCTTAATCCCAAAAGTAGATTGATTCATGGCTTATGTGCAGCTAACTGCAGAATGCTAAATGGCCCCACCTGTGCCTATATCCTCAGGCCCAAGCTAAGTCATCATTTCAAATGGCTTCTTGATATTTACTATCTTTTAAATATAGGTATAGGAGCTTGATACTCATCTTGTATGGATACCTATCCATTGAGATGATAGGGGGCTATTTTTTCTCCTGAACCTAAAACTGCAAACAAGTTTACATATACATATTGAGAGCAATGGATTACACTTGGCACTAAGGGACGTGAGACGCTGCCTTATACCAAGTCAGATAATTGTTCCATGATCAATATTAGCATCGTCTTCACTTACAAACCATCCAGGCTCCATGGTTCCAAGCCAGGGGTTTTCCAAGCCAGCCCTATGTGGAGATGTTGGGAGTTCTGCAAGCAAAGCAGGTTCTCTACCACTGAGCTATGCCCCTTCCCCCAAATATTTGGGAACCTGGGGCCCTGCAGCTACTGTTGGACTCCAGCTCCCATCATTTCTAGCCAGCACGGCCAATGATCAGAGTTGACTCTGGGAAGAAGTACTTCCTTTTATCTGTTCTGAAACATTGAACTTTGAGAAAGGGAGAAAGACTTCTCTCTATCAACTTTCTCTATACCATGCACAATTGGATACACCACTATCACATGCCTCCCTTATTCATCTTTTCCCTCAAACCTTACAAGCGAAAAAGCCTCTAAAATTGGTCATGGGGACCAAATTGTTCAACTGTGCAGGAAACAATATAGCTGCAAAAATTGTCATTGGGTGAATTCCAGATAAGCCTGAATGATTGCTCCAGGTATTTGCACACTTTCCAGAAAAGGGGGAAGGGAATGGCCCTGAAATCACAGATAGGTAAATATTCACATTTTGTCCCATGAATATTTGAGAAATGAACTACAGTATTTCTTGTTATCATGACCAAGCAGTGAATGTAAGGAGAGTTAAGTCTCAAACATAATTGAAGTAGGGTTGCCATATTTCAAACAGTGAAAATCCGGACCGAAAAGTTGAGCTTTTCTCGGCCAGAGTTGTTCAGACAGCTGGATTCCAGGTATGTCCGGGAAATCCCATATGTATGGCAATCCTTAATGAAGATTCAGCCTCCACGTCTAACCATCTATCTTAAAGATCAGTAACAGATGGCAAATAATTGGTCATGGATAAGACCCATGTCAGTTTTCTCCATTGGTTTTGGCTGTTAAAAATCTAAAAGAAAATCACAACAGCACATAACTGGAGTGACTCAGAGGGGAAAATAAGGTCAAATAAGAGGCTGGCCCAGAGTTTGCTGGAAAATGTTCAACTGGTTTCCTGTACAGAACATGTTACCATAATTACCAGACCACTGGGCACTCCTCCTTATATTTAACCTTCTTAGTGACTTAAAAATAATAATAATCTAGGCACATGGATATGAAGCTATGTACCTTACTTGATTCGTATTTTCTTTTACTTCATCAGAGGCAGAGTAATACCCAGTTCCCACAAATGACAGAGGAAACAATTTCTTGGTGTTCCCTCTCTTGGGCAGTAATTACAATTTGCTTGGAATGCAGTTTATTGTGATTCATTAAGCACACTTCCCAAGGGCATAATTGAGTAGCACCTACATAAATATCTGATCCAGTTAAATTCTTGGAGACGATCACAATGAAAATAATAGTAGATACAACATTAAAAATGTACGGAGATAAAATTAACAGGATATCAAAGTTTTCACCGTATATCAGATCTCAGTTCAGCCCTTATTAACGCCTATGAGAAGACTTTGACTGACTTGAAAGATATTGAATAAGTTGTTGAATGATACTTCCATTTTTGCACAGGTATGGTGAATAGCAGGCCAGCTCTACTAGAAATGGAGGGTTCTGGTGGATGCAGTGAAAAAGTCAGCTAGAATCACCTTCCCTAATGTTTCATGTTCATTTAAGGCAATTCCTGATCAAGATATCTGCATTCCAGACTGTATAATAGAGTTGTCAGTCTACTGTTTCCAACCTCCAGGAGAAAACCCCCAGATAGACTGAGGTGGGGAGCCTGCGGTCTTTCAGATCTTGATGGACTGCAGCTCCCATCATCCCTGGCCATTAGGCCTGCTGACTCCGGTTGATGGAAATTGGACTCTGACATCATCTGGAAGGCCACAAGTTCTCCATCCCTCTTATAGACAAAGATAAGGAAAACCTGAAAATGAAACCAGTTTCTTCATTTTATTTACTTGTTTGTAAGTTCATTAAGTATAATTATGCCATATTTCTACAAATGATATTCAAGAGAGATAAGAACAAATAAGACGTCATATACATAACATGCAATATTGTAAAAGACACAATAAATGTACCCCTGCCTGTACGGGCCAGTCATGTCCGGCTCTAGGGTTGTGCGCTCATCTCACTTAAGAGGCCGGGAGCCAGTGCTGTCCGCAGACACTTCCGGGTCACGTGGCCAGCGTGACGAAGCTGCTCTGGCGAGCCGGCACCAGCACACGGAAACACTGTTTACCTTCCCGCTATAAAGCCGTACCTATTTATCTACCTGCACTTAGGGGTGCTTTCGAACTGCTAGGTGGGCAGGAGCTGGGACCAAAAGACGGGAGCTCACCCCGCCGCGGGGATTCGAACCGCCGACCATACGATCAGCAAGTCCTAGGCACTGAGGTTTTACCCACAGCGCTACCTGCATCCCTAAAAGTCACAATATATAACAGCAAATATATAGAGAGATAGAGACAATAAAGGAGCATAGAGACAATAAAGGAGCAAGTTCAATTTTGAACCTTGTACTGCCCAAACAAAGAGCAATGAAAGTAAATTAAGCTAGCTGGTAAGCAAAAATAAGTTAAATATTAAAAAGTCAGCAAAACAGAACAGGGTTTGCCTGGTGCCAGAAGAAGAAGAAGAAGAAGAAGAAGAAGAAGAAGAAGAAGAAGAAACCATGCATATCAACCACTGAAGCCTCCTTCCCAACAAACAATCACCTGATAAATGGATGTGGTAGCATCTGGAGAAGGGTTCTTTAACAAAGATTCCAGCTGCTGTTTGCACAAGAATCACTCAGGTATATGGGCATCTGCAGGGTAGTTGCCTGATACCTCAAGTTTCACAAATGATATAAATGAACTCTTCTTTAAAATGAAAGCTGGAGCTCTGAAGATTATGGTTCACCTTAGGGGACAACTCCCCCTCCCCAATGTGAATGCCCATGCTCAGGCACCATGGTCCAAAAGCATTTGGGCTTAGTAGCTCAGAAGTATCACCTTTAAATGGACCTGGACATACTGTGAGCTAGTGAAGTTCTTTAAAAAAATATGTTCATAATGACAACCCACCCCATCAACATGTTCTTTGCCAGATTTTTCACTTTTTAATGGTAGCCCTGTGTATCACACATTACGACCTCAGCCCAGCGTCTCCACCCCCATCGCTCAGCCCAGACACTGAGGTCCATCTCTGAGGGCCTTCTGACGGTTCCCTCACTGCAAGAAGTGAGGTTACAGGGAACCAGGCAGAGGGCCTTCTTGGTAGTGGTGCCTGCCCTGTGGAACGCCCTCCCATCAGATGTCCAGGAAATAAACAACTATCTGACTTTTAGAAGACATCTGAAGGCAGCCCTGTTTAGGGAAGTTTTTAATGGTTGGTTCTATTTCTAATATTCCACGCAAGCTGCTGGTGATAACCACGGTCAGTTCATTCAGTTCCAGGAGAAAATGCAGCTGCTGTACAAACTTAAGTTGGAAAAAGTCAGTGCAAGCCCCAGATCCTGTCTTGGCCATCCAGCAGCAAATGTAGATCGAGGACTACCAGCAAGCTGCCAGCTTGATTCCTACAATTCTAAGAGTACAATGCACTCTGTACAGGTTTTAGTGTCTGAGGACTTCCTGTGACCAACTCTTGAAGGTTTGTTCCTTTCTCCTTTGTGTGTGGGGAAAGGGATCTGTGGTTGGTTGATGGTAAGGGAAAGGAACCTATTCTAAATCCCTTATTGTTATTGCTACCCCAGGATCAACACTGAAATAAAAAAGGGATTCTAGTGAGGAGGAGACCATGTACAATTGAGTCAGACCATTGTTATATTTAGTTCCATCTCTTCCACACCAGGGGTAGCCAATGTGGTACCCTAGCCAGCATAACCAATGACTAGGAATTATGGGAGTTGTAGTCCAATATCAGGACATGGGTGGCGCTGTGGGTTAAACCACAGAGCCTGGGTCTTGCCGATCAGAAGGTCGGCAGTTCGAATCCCTGTAACTGGGTGAGCTCCCGTTGCTCGGTCCCTGCTCCTGCCAACCTAGCAGTTTGAAAGCACGTCAAAGTGCAAGTAGATAAATAGGTACCGTTCCAGCGGGAAGGTAAACGGCGTTTCCGTGCACTGCTCTGGTTCGCCAGAAGCAGCTTAGTCATGCTGGCCACATGACCCGGAAGCTGTACGCCAGCTCCCTCAGCCAATAAAGCGAGATGAGCGCCGCAACCCCAGATTTGGTCACGGCTGGACCTAATGGTCAGGGGTCCCTTTACCCTAGTCCAAGATCAGAGGAGCACCACATTGGCTATCTGTTGCGTATACAGACTGGCCCTGGAAAGCCACAGCCAGTCGGTGCAGACAATACTAAACCAATAATGAAAAGCAGTTAAAAGGAAGCTTTCTATGTTCTTTTCCAGTTGTGAATCCTCATGAACATTTTAAGCTCTGATGTGCATTCTGCCACAGACCCATGTCTCTCTCTCTGCAATGTTCTTTTATAGTTTCTTTAAGTATCATTGTCAGGTACCAGACACACAAAGTTTTGTGTGGTGCTGTCTTTTCTTCTCTTTTTGCCCCTTGTTCTGCCTGAGTTTGGCCTTTTGCATTATTATTTTTTTCTAGTTACCTTGGGTTATGCTTCTTGTATGTGCAAGTTTAATTGCATGAAGAGCCGAACGTCAAGGCACTTTTAATTAATGCCTTAAGAAAGGTATAAACTGGAGCTCAGAAGATGAAAGCTCGGCATTTGACTAATTTAACTAAATCACACATTCAGGAATCGCCATAGCTATAAGGACAAGACCCTTTGCCAACTGTTTTTGCACACTTTGAGAATTATTCTCTTTTCTTCAGAGAGTCTTATAATATCAACATTAAAGTAAGCTCCACGGTGGACTTTCATGTTCAAAGTTCTTTTCATTTTCCCCCCTTCTTCAGATCTGATTAAAACCTTCAAACTTGCAAGTTGATATTCTTCTGCATATTGGAAAGGAGCGGGTAGGGAAGAACTGATAAATCTTTCTGCCTTTTGGGATCCCCCTGCATGAAAGATATTCTGCAGTGCTACAAAATATGCTATGGTGTTCACCTAGAAAAGCGGGTGGTGGTTTTAGTGGGGAATGTGGTTGAGGCAGACAGACAGCATTACACTGGAATTTATAGTATTATCTTCTAGACACTTAAAAAAAAAAAATCCACACTCCCTCATCCACACTGTGTAATATGGAATTTTCCATGTCCCATGTCACTTGATTCCCAGTATAAGAACTGCTCATGTTTCACTCAATCAGATTGAAGGATTTCATTGGTTATATTAGCCAGGCTCCTCAGAATGCAAGGATTCAAAGACTCCATTAAACTAATATGAAACGATTAATCTTAGGATTGTGGGTTAGAGCCCCACACTGGGCAAAGGATTCCTACATTTCCAACTCTACAGTTCTATTATTCCATGAATAACAAAGCTGAAAGGGTTCTGACCTAGTTTTTTAAAAAATATCTACCCTGCCTTTTCTCCAGGCAGCTCAAGATGGTAAACATGGCCCTCCCCACCAGTCTTCCATTTTATCTTCACAATAATCATGGGAAGTCCTTAAGGTGGGAAGACAGTGAGTGGCCCTTGCTTGCCCTGTGAGCTTAATGGCTAAGTGAGGATTTGACCCTGATTCTTCCTGGCCCTAGTCTGATACTTTAACCACTACAGTACGTGTATAGGGTCATACGTGTAACCTTATGCCACCTTCCTCCCTCATGAATGGGTAAAGTTTTCATAATATGTGCATTTTAGTTATAGATGTTCATATTTTATTACTTACTTAATTGGTTTGTATACTTGTAAAACAGCTAAGAAGCCTATTTTGCCATCAAGCAGTATATAATTAAGGGACGTGGGTGGCGCTGTGGGCTAAAGCCTCAGTGCCTAGGGCTTGCCGATCGAAAGGTCGGCGGTTCGAATCCCCGCGGCGGGGTGCGCTCCCGCTGTTCGGTCTCAGCGCCTGCCAACCTAGCAGTTCGAAAGCACCCCTGGGTGCAAGTAGATAAATAGGGACCGCTTACTAGCGGGAAGGTAAACGGTGTTTCCGTGTGCGGCTCTGGCTCGCCAGAGCAGCGATGTCACGCTGGCCACGTGACCCGGAAGTGTCTTCGGACAACGCTGGCCCTTGGCCTCTTTGAGTGAGATGGGCGCACAACCCTAGAGTCTGTCAAGACTGGCCCGTACGGGCAGGGGTACCTTTACCTTTTAGTATATAATTAAATTGCTACCACCATTATTATCTAATAAAAGGTAGCAGGAAATTCTTGTTTGTGATGAAAAATGACCCATGCTCTTGCCACATGTAAAGCGTGGTTGTGTGAATTCACCCTGGCTTTCATGTTGGAACGGAAGACTGCCTAGGATCAGTTCTTAGAAGCTTTGCTCCCTAATCCTAAGTAGGTGAGGACAGGATATTTGTACATAGTTACATATTCTGGGACACTTTTCTTCACTGCTACTCCACATTTTGCAGAAATCAACGGCAATTATGGGTCCTCTTGAACACATTAAGCCCAATTAGGCATCCCACAAAGCTATGGTACATTTCTTTCTTTGTACATGAATGTGTTGAGTGTGTTCCTCCTCTAGTTTATTTAACCATTTGGTTTAAAAGGGTGTATATGACCAGAGACATCCTGCATAGTACATCATAGATGAAAGTTCCAGTGCAAAGCAGAACAACCTTAGCTAGAAAACACAAACTCTTGCCTGATGAAAAACAAACTAAAAAATGTGTTGCACAGTAGTTAGGACATCTTGGCAGTGATAATTCATGTACCAGTAACAGCTTATGTGATTTTGAGGCTTTACAGCCTTTGGGTAAAGAATTGTTCTGAGTGCTGCTGATACTGCTATTGCTTTGAGCGTCATCACACATATTTTTTCATGGTATTAAATCATTATTTTATAAACAATTGTTTGTAATAAAACTGCTTCATTACGATTGGACCCATCCCAAGCTCCTTGACTCTAAAATAAGGGTAAAGCTGGGACATATCTTACAGAGATAAACTATACAGAAATATACAAATACCAGAAGGTGGGCTGTATTAGCTGGGGAAAGCTAATATTTTGGCCCAGGTTTTATTTTTCTGTTGGAGAAGGAGTATTTAACATCCCCATTATAATCTCTCTAGACTCACCATTGGTGATAAGATTCTTTCACAAGCCACTGTAAAGGACTCCTATTAATGGAAATAGAAGTGATGCAAACTGTAATTTTCTAGCATCAAAAATGAATGGGAGAATTTATTTCCTCAGCTAAATATTCTGATTCCTGCAATGTGAGCACCAGCTACGAAGCACATATTTGAAGTTTACAGTCCATACTTTTCCATTCTGATGATAGGAAATTTCTTTGGAAGGGCATTAGCTCAGTGCTAGAGTATTTACTTTGCATGCAGAAGGTGCCAGGTTTAGTTCCTGGTGTCTCTGAGTAGGGCTGAGAATGTCCCCTGGAGAGTCACTGCCAGTCAGATGGATCAATGGTCCTATGAGTGTAATCATAGGGAAATTACCCCTGTATATTGATAATCTCCGTATGGGCTGTTGCTGCCATTTTGTGGCTGGACCTGCCCTCCAGCTGCCATTTCATCATTTGCCCTGGCTGATGGGAAACATCATTCCATTATAAGTTTATTTTTTAGTAGATTTCGTAAACCTGACATTGTCCAAATTAGTTTATCTGGTTGGAAATTTGCAGCATCTATCTATCTATCTATCTATCTATCTATCTATCTATCATCTATCTATCATCTATCTATCTATCTATCTATCTATCTATCATCTATCATCTATCATCTATCATCTATCTATCTATCATCTATCTATCTATCTATCATCTATCATCTATCTATCTATCTATCATCTATCTATCCATCATCTATCTATCTATCTATCTATCTATCTATCTATCTATCTATCATCTATCTATCTATCATCTATCATCTATCTATCTATCTATCTATCTATCATCATCTATCTATTTTATATATTGCCCTTCATCCAAGGATCACAAGGCAGTTTTCGGTGTAAAAGCACAAAAATCCATAATATAATAAAAGACAAAACAATAGCGTCCCCCAGTTTCAAACCGCATAGATTGTTTAATTGGCCAAAATCCTAATTAGCCAAATCAACCATTGTAAGATGGTTTCGTAACAGTGATAAATCTAAGGTAACATGCTTTGTATGCTACTGTCAGACAGGCCCTCTTGGTATGCAACAGCGGGGGTGAAGGGAAGGTGATAACACCTTCCCTGAAATTTTAATGTCTGTTCAATTTGGCCCACAGATTCTAACCTGCAGCACTGTAGCACATTCCAGTATGCATAAGCAACTCCATGCTCTGGCTTGATTAGGTGGAGGCCCTGAAAGGTAAAATCAAGGTTAGAAAGGGGCCCACACAGAGCAGAATATGTGAAAAACCCTGGTTTGCTTAGCCAGTCTTATGGGTGTATTCCTTCTGTGATAAGTAATGGTCAAGAGCACAAGCAGTGACTCATTTCTTCCAGAAGAGTCATCCCAAATGAATATTTATCCCAAATGGCTGTTATCTATCTATGAAAGAGGGGCTGTTTAACTATCTCATATACAGTTGATTTATCTTCGTAATGTGGAACCTCTTAATGACCTCTCCTTACTTACATTGTTAAACTTTTATTCAAGTACAATTTGAAGCCAAATAAATAATTTTACATATTTTTAAAGGTCTGATATCACTATAACTCTACGATAGTGAACTCTTGGCTTCATTTATGGGGTTGAATCTAAATTAATATTAATATTTCTTAATCTTTTTTTCCCACACAGCCCTATGCATGTTTGCTCAAAAGTAAGCCCCTCTGGAACTTATTCTCCCTGAGTTCAGTGGAACTTACTCCCAGGTAAATGCATACAGTGGTACCTCAGGTTAAGAACTTAATTCGTTCTGGGGGTCCATTCTTAATCTGAAACTGTTCTTAACCTGAAGTACCACTTTAGCTAATGGGGCCTCCCACTGCCGCCGCGCCACCACACAATTTCTGTTCTCATCCTGAAGCAAAGTTCTTAACCTGATATACTATTTCTGGGTTAGCGGAGTCTAACCTGAAGCGTCTGTAACCTGAAGCATCTGTAACCCAAGGTACCGCTGTATTGGACTGCAGCCTGCATATTTTCCAGTCTTTACAATGAGAGTGAATCTGAGGCTGTGTAACACCATGTTTCATTCTAGAATCAATGGAGATGGAGTACTTGTCCACACACAGCCTAGATCTATTGTATTCTTTTTCCTTTTTGCCCTTGAAAAGTGCTTCTTGAGAAACTGGCTTCATTCCAAATATGAAATATCACTGCATATCGATTTTTGCATTACCCAGCAGTGTGCTTATTTGAAAATGGATGTAGGGGGTCTGGGCTATTGGAGTTGTATCCTCAGCAGCCCAGAGATACTTTGGGTGGATGTATAACAAGATTGTAATCACTCCTTATTTGTTCACCTGGAGCATTTGCAGGGAGACAAAAGCATTGATAACCTAAAGAAGGGAAGGGTTTTAAAATACATTTTAAGTACTCACACCCCACCCTTTGGATGGCAGGATCGAGAATCAATCTAGACTGAAAACAGCATGTTGAGGACAAGCATGAACAATTCCAGATTAAGAAAACCTGATTTTGTGCTACACAAGTGTGCATGTGCTCAAAAATGTTCCAGAGTTCCTGTGCTCCAAAACAGCATAGAATAAAAAAAAAAATATTTTCATAGTCTCTGGCAAAGTTATTTATTTGTTTCTGTCATGCTTAACGTTCAACCAGTGTTTGAATTTTGGGTGAAAAGGTGGGGTCTCTTCATAAAACTTCTCCCCCTCCCCCTTTTAGCCCTATCATGGCTCCTTTAGGTTTCTAAAGACATAGCTAAGGGGACTGCAACAAATGTTAAAGGGATGGCACACCCTCACACACATATTATTTAAACACTGCTTTCAGCCACTAATATATTTCCCTTAACTAGGCTTGAATCTTTGCATTTTTGGATGCTTGTTCTAAATCCTTACAACTAAGGGAATCAGTTCCACCACAATTTTTCCATCTGCATGTGAAGAGAAAGACTGCCAATCAACCAGACCCAAGTTGACCAATTTTTGCTTTTAGGATTGTTACTAGAAAAGCAAAGGGGCAAAACTGCTGAGTGTGTGTTATCACCCAGTGATAGCCTGGGCAGCAAGGTCAGCAGCCAGCTCTGAGTGCTGATATACATTGAGCAGTTTGATACTGACACAGTACAGAAGTAGTCAATCCCCATTCTGCTACTTCACGAAACTGTCAGGGAAGGTTGTTGTGTTCCCTTCCTGTGCGCCTCAGCACTCGGAAGCTCAAGGTACTGGGATTCAGATATGGAAATGTTAAATTCAAAATTATTTTGCGTCCTATAGTCCTGAGAAGCATCAGAAACACATCATCAGCCTTTCTGAGTTTAAGCTACCGATAGTGATCTGCTAGCTGGTTGCTGGGGAACAAAACAAAGCAATTGAACAAATATAAAGAAGAAGAAGAAGCAGAAGCAGAAGCAGAAGCAGAAGAAGAAACAGCATCAGACAAAATCGTTCATATGAGGGTCAGCAGTAAAATTAATAAATATCTTAGGAGAATAAAGTCATTCCGTATAGTTACTCTGTATAGGTCAAGCAGAGTTCTTGGGTGAGGGAAGTCTACAAGTTCATGAGGCCATCGGTGGAAACAGCCTGACCCTTGTATCCACCAACTTTATAAATCTTAAAGAGTGGGGTCTCTGAGGCTGATCTTAGGACCTGGGCGTATGGCTTTAAGAAGTTGTTCAAGTGACTGGGTCCCAAACGGTTCAGGGTTTTAAAGATTAATATTGGAATTTTAAATTGAGCCTGGTAATGAATAGGTACACAATGCAACAATGTTGTGAAACTGGTGTGTTAAGATTAAACTGCCTAGGTCCCACCAGCGTTCTGGCAGCTGAATTTTGCACCACCTGAAGTTTCCAGCAAACCTTTAAAAGCAGCCCTATGCAGAGAGCATGACCATCGTTTGGTCCAGAAGTAACCAACACATGTGTGGCCATGGCCAAACTGATTTCTCCAGACAGGGTCTCATCTGGAGAGCCAACCTAAGCTGGTAAAAGTCATGAAAGTAAGCTGCAAAGAAGACACATTGTGAAAATAAGCAATTGCTCATTGCAATCAATAATTCCCTGAAAGGAATATTAGTGGCACAATATTGTAATGATGCACCTACATAGCTCCCATATGCTTGAAAAGGTACATTTTCAGTTGACTGGGCCTTTAAAGCAAAGGAAACCCCAAAATAACATGGTTTAAGTCCATAATCACCATTTCTGAATATTCAAACAACAATGTTCATGGTGAAATGCCAGATTTTGAAAAAGGTATTTTGGGTTTAAATAAAAATCTGCTTTCTACTTCTTGGATAAGAAAGAGTCCAAAGTGTTTAGTGAAATGATCTTTCATAAGTTATTAGCATCATTTGAACTGAATTATTGCAGTCACTCAGCTCCATCTTCTGGTCTCCAAATGCACAACACCAGTTTTTTAATATGTACATGGATGGAGTGGAGTTTGGTTTTTGGTTGTATAGCTGCCTTATGAAACATTAGCAATCATTTATATTGCAAAGTTTAGTGTGCAAAATGCATGAATAGTCCATTCTCCTTTCTGAATCATTATCCCCCTTCCCTGTAAAGAAAACCGAAGCTAATAGACAGATTGATATATAAATAGTTTGTTCCACCCTTCCTACAAGGAGTTCAAAATGGCTCGCTGCAATTATTTGAAACAGGTTAGACTCAGACGGTGACTTGCTTAAAACACCACGCTAGCCACAAATCTCACTGGACCATCTTTTGATTTGGCAAACCCACCCAAGGGAAGTGTGACTTTCAAGCTACATGCTGTTTGTTTGGGGAAGGGCTGGGCTTAGTGGTAGTGTAGCTGCTTTGCATGCAGAATCCCCAGTATCTCCAGGTAGGACTGGGAAACACCCCAGTCTAAAATGCTGGAGATCTGTTTCCAGAGTGTCGACCAAAGATTTGAGTTGGTGTAAAGTTGCTTCCTAAGTTCCTGATTGTTCTCTGGTCCTGACTGGTTCTACCCCTTCTGCATTCTTGTGTTGTCCTCTGATCGCAATTGTTTTCCAATTCTGATTTACAGCTCACAGATCCTAATTCACTCTGGACTGCTGCCCATAGCCTGTCCTTGACAGTTAAGCAGGAAACTGGTGGTGTTTAAATGTGGGTAACAGTAGTGTGTATGCTAAAGTCTGCTGAAGGGTAGTGAGACGAATGTTTGCAATGGAGGGAGCAGATGTTCCAGACTGAAAGGTCAACCCTGCTGTGAAGGCATAGCAAAATACCTATCTGTGAGGGCAGTGAGACAGTCAAAAATAAAAATACTATTTAATAATAATAATATTCACAATTGGAAATAATAATAATAATTTTTATCAATGAGAAGAAAATAGAAGTGAGTGTGACATAATTAGGCTATTGTATTGCTGGCTGCTTGGTGGCTGTTTAACAATTGGAAATAATAGTCATAATAGTAAAATATTGATAAAGACAGAAAGAGAAAACTGAACACAGCTGTAAAAAAGCCTAAAAACTAAAAATTGGCAAAATCCTGTTCAGACTTCAAAACCCCTAATCAAATAGCAGATTCAATTACTATGATCATTCCTGCTCAGTATGGCAAGAGTTAGAAGAACAATAAGACATACCACCAGAAACAATAATATTAATCTCTTGTCGCCATACATGGCACCATGAAAATACCCAAACATAGTACAGAAATGGAACTGGTTGTATTTCACTAAAAAGGACACATCCAAACTTATCCCCCCCCCCAAAAAAAAAAAAAGAAAAAGAAAAAGAGAGAGCTTGCTTCATGATTCAACTAAGATGTTAAAACTTAGTTATTTAGCAGCTGTTCCCATTCCCTGTAAACTGCACGGCTTTCCGTTTATATTCCTCAGCAGAGCGTTGTAAAGAGTTCGTAGCTGAGCTATTAAAAAAGACCCCCTGGTGCTGCTCCAGCTAGAATCTGAGCAGCCCGGATGGGCTAAGCCATGCTTTCCTGTCAAAGTGACATCTCTGTTTCAGGCTGAAGAGAAATGGCAGAGTCACCTGCTTCTTGGGTTCTCACCAGCTGAAAACTCTCAGTGGATCTTGTATGCTTGACTTTGCTACAGTGCTACGTTTCAGACAGTAGGCAAGAAAAACGTGGGGTGAGGGAGAGAAGGAGAGATGGCAGCTGTAGCACCACCTGAGTACCAACTGCATGAGGCATATAGGGTTGTTTATCTGTGCACCCAGGTAAGATTGAGTGCCCATGCTGAAACTGCGTTTGAGCATTGTACTAGGGACATAAGCCTTTTTTTCTGAATTGTGTGCATCAGGGGTTGACAGCATGACACCCTTGGGTGCCAACATGCCCACCAGTACCTCCTACTGCATGTGTGAAATCTCTCGGTGAACATTCCTGAAAAATCCACAAAGGATACGAGCCCCTCTTTGCATAGGGGCTCACCTCTCCTATATCCTGAACGCATCCAGTTAAGCAAGCCTACATTTCATTGGGGTTTTTTCCCACTGATGGGAGGAGAGGGGAGCATGGCTGCATCATTTTGTGATCCTTTTCCTTCCTGCTAGTTTTGATGCAGCAGTCAGTTTGTGCTACTTCACACACCTCCCACAAACAGTCATTTCACAACCGGGATCCACACAGCAATTCCTCAAAATATCAAATGGACTCCGAAAGGTTAAGCACCCCTGGTGGACTGGTGCTGAGAGAAAGCCTACAAGGCTGGCTGGCTGGCTTCTGCTTCTGTCTCTTGCAGGAAAGGCTATATGACAAATAAGAATGAAAGCAAAATATACAAACAGACATTCGTATGAATAGTCATAGTAAGAATAGCAGTGAAGATGCTTTGAGCAAATGTGAGCAAAACTACCCAAAACTACCCAAAACTCTAAATCAGTGTAGAAGATGTGGTTTTATATTTGAAGAGGAAACACACATTTTTGTCTATTTCTAGATTGTAAGCCTCTTGGGACAGGGACCAGCTCACTCATTCTTTGTAAAGTATAATGTACATGAATGTGGCTACATTATTAATAATACTAAAGCAGCAAGCATAGGGAAAGAAAACAAAAGGTTTTTGTTTATTTTTTATTTTATTTTTTGTTAAAACAAAGCAGCATTTACACTTTGGTGAAAAACCCACCTCTGTAATTTACATTACAATATCCATACAGAAAAACAAAGTAGAACTCAATTAATTGGTTTTGCAAACTTCTGTAGCAATATATTTGCTCAAACAGATCTCATTCTGAAAAATAATTACTGTCCACTATACTCTATGACTGCTACTATTAAAAAGACTGGTATTTAAAAAAATAGGGGAAATGTTTGTTTGGTGATATTGTTTATTTGTCTGCATTTAACTACTACTTACATTTAGTTTTCTTAGAAAGATGTCATTTACAAACAAAACTATACCAAAAAAAAAGCCTCTGTCCATGGCACAAACTAACAATCTGCACATGACTTGTAGAACACAGTAAACCAAGGTTTGGCATAGCAAGTTATCTGAACCCACTCTTGTGGCTAAACTTTGTTCTCACTAGCCACAAGCTGTAACCAAGGTTTGCTCTTGCTTTAGCTCAGCATGGTGCTGGGCCAAAAGGGAGCTTGCATGTTCGTGCAGGCTTGCTAAGCTGTTGTTTGGCTTGCTGTTGTGTTGAGCAAGACCAATATGTTGAGTATGGTTCCAATGCTGTGAACTGTGGCAGCATGTCAGAAAACTCAAACAGGTAAGTGCAAAGAAGTTATCTGACTATCTGGTGTCACTGCACCCAGGAATTCAGCCTGCCAAATCATTTTTAATACATTTATTTAGAGCCTTTCTATATCGCTTTCTGCCAAAGGTGACCTCAAAGCCACTTTGCATATAACAGTCACACAATTTCAATGCAAATCATAAAAGGCAATAAAAACACCAGCCATAAACAATGAAAACCAATTCATCAAGAACAGTTGAGTGTGTAAAGCTCTCAAAAGGAAGCAAGCAACAGAAACTGGGCGTCTTCACACATTTCTTAAGCTGGGCTCTGTCCAAGGATGTCAGGTGCTGATACAAGCCCTCCTTACCATATTACTTAAACTCAGTGCTTTTTTACTAAATAAAATAAAATAAAAAATGTTCAGGGGTAATCTCCTTTTCCTACTCATACTGAAATCCTGCCCCTCAATGAGGCCAAATTCACAAAATGTTTAGGGGTACCCCCCCCCCGAAAAGCACTGCTCGTACTATTACTTGAGTTAGGTTGAAAAGCTTTTACTTGGTTCTTCTGAATTACAACCTCAATTACGCAAAAATAAGTTCCGTTAACACTTACTGTAAGCTCTAGGCTCTTGAGACTGCGATCCTAAGCATACTCACTCTAAAGTCATTCCTGTTAGTAACAGTGGGGAGGTATATCTTTAAATATGTGTAGGGTAGGATCAGGTATCAAAAATAAGGTTTGGGCTCAGATCTAAGCCATGATCCTAGGCATGATTCTGCAGGGACTGGGGATCTCAGTTTCGCAGCAAATCTAATAGGCTGAACTTCCCCACCTTGCCAGATCAAATGATGAACAGTGAATTCAACCATTCTTCCTGGATGGATAGACTGTGTGAACTTGGTTGTTGAGCCAATCCAGCCACATATCTACCTGCCCCACATCTGATGTCACATATGGATGTGATTTGGAGGATATAGCCTTGCAGGCCAAAATGGGCTGGAGGGTCATTACCACAGACATATAATTGACTTCTATTTGAAACTGCAGGTTTCCATTTGGAATTAAGGTGCCAAGTCATGAAGTTCTGATGCACTGGAATCATGATTCTAAACACATTCCCCTGGTTGATTTCATTGGACCTACTTAAGTGTGTCAAGGATCAAATTTGTAAAATTATTGTATTTTAATCCTATTGGCATCCAAAGTTCCTTAAGCAGCATATAATGTTTCTGAGCTATGTTCTAGCCATGCCAAAAAATATAGTGCAGGTTTCAAGCCTTATGCATGTTTTCCACTTAGAAATGGCAGGAGCATACTCTTTCAGCAACAGAGGTGTTATGCTATGAAGAAATCTAAATGGGATGCATAGGAGGCCATTACGCTGCTCGCTAATAAAACATATATAGCATTCTTCCTAGAATGCAAAGCTGGGATCCCTCATGGTGAATGGACAACATACTTTAATATCCATACAGACTTTCAACCTGTCCAGTAAGTCAGATATATTACTTTCATCATATCTTCCTCTATGAATATCATAACTTGAAATATATAGTACAATGAGATCTTCCTGGCTCAGAATGTTTTATAAATGGAATGTCAGGTTACTCTATTATGGCAACTTTTTGATAGTAGAAGTTGTAGCCTGGTTGCTGCTGCTAATAGATCTGCTCTGAGAAAGAGGTTGGACCCATTTAATATAATCGCTTAAAAATAGTAAAAATGTGTTGGGGTGCTCTCATTTGTAATTTTCTTCTAAATACTTGTGTCACTATTATTTACCTGGGACCTTTGAGACAGGATCTTCATATATACTTGATTTGCTCTACCTCTGTAGACCTGTAACACTCTTTTCGTAGGATCTATGTGCAATATTATTCTTGAGGAAAAAATGAAACGTCTTGGTTCAGTTTACTCAGTGTGATTATTTGCAGCCACAGTACAATATATTAGAACCAAAACATAAAACTGAGTGCAGATAGATGTTTCTGGATTTATTCTCCAAGGTATAAAATATGAATGGTATAATTGTTGAACAGCAAACAATTCAACTAAAAACTCTTGAAATGTTATAACTGAAACTATTTTGATGAAATATTAATCTTGGTATAGTCCCTTTATTTTGGAAAAGGATGCAATTCTTTTGTTCTCAAAACACATTATTAGAAAAGGAGAACCTTTACAGTTCAATTTCTGTCCTTATTCATGTTGTGCAAAACAATCTGGATTTTCTCATGAGAGATTAATGAACATATGGGAGATCAGTGGCAGCAACACTCAGCATCTCATCCATAAGCAATGGGCATGAATGCGATCTAATGTCATTCTTTTTGGAGATGGCTTCATCCAGATCCAGCTGTTTATCACTGATCTTCACCTCCATGCAGCCATTATAAAACACTGTTACAGGGGTTGCCTCAAGTGGAACAACTGCATTAAAAAAAATCAGCAATCTTTATTGAAATATTGATCCATGCTTCTTTTTATTTTTTGACATGTATAAATGCTAAAAGATGTATTCAGTTGTGTATCTCGTATTACACATATAGACACACACACACATATTCAAACAAATGTAGAAATCAAGCAAGAGTGAGGAATGTCACACACAGAGATTAAACAAACAAAATAACATGGAAGACAAACATTTCAGCTATTGAAAATGCTCTGCATACTCCTGACATTGGGCTCCAATCCTTTCTGCAAAACAGTGACAGTCTGTAGGTACCCATTCATAATTTGTTAATCACATTTTTTTGTTTTGTTCTTGTTATGGGTTTTGTTATTAAGCCTCATTTTGCCACATGACCTTCAAGCTGGAACACTTCTCAAGGAGGCTAATGGGGTGGGGAGTTAATCTTATTGAAAAAGCTCCTCTTTATCCAGCCATTCCCAATCTCTTTTCTTAAAACATCTCATGGTTAAACTGTAGCCACATGGCTCAAACTATGAGGGAAACCTCCCTTAGGTGGCAATTGATGGTAGAAGATTGGGATTTTCCCAGAGAATTTCCCATTGACAAAAATGTGACTATAGGTGATGTGCCCTTTGACTTACTGTTGTGTTGATTTATGTACCTGGATTATTTCTTTGTGTGTGCTAATTCTTTTCCTGGTCCTTGAGCACTATGAAGCACATGGTGGTTCCATGTGATTCTAATTTGCTCTTTTCCCATTACTTCTATTGCCAAGGTTTAGATCATCAGCATATTTTTCTCAGCTGATCTCCCCTTTCTCAAATGAGAGGGAAACACCCAAAAGGGCGACTACTGACCACTGGATAGCAAAGAGTATGAAACTTCCATACAATGTGCTGAAGCTGATTCCACCCATAGCTAATCTAAACTCAAAGCTTACTTGCACCAGCTAGGTAACATTGTTTATGAATGTTACCTCAGTGAATTTCAGTTATTCACAATTTCCAGGTTGATTTTTACACACACAAGGAAGTTCACCAAATCATAATAGCAGGTAGCATTTTGGATGGCCTCTCATAAAAAGGCTTTCCTTCACACATCTCCAAATTATTAATATAGAAATAATAGGTTGCAAAATACACTAGCTTAGTTGCATTTCGTATGTAATTCCTCAGACTAGCCAGCAGAGGACACTTAAAGTATGCTGTAACAGCTTCATAAGATTACAGAGGGGGGGGAAACATAAAGGCAGGGAAGGAGGGAAAATAGGTCCCCTAGGGTCATGTCCAAAAATAGACTATGTGAGAGAAAGTCCTCTTCTATTAGTGCCAAACTAATGCAGTTTTAACCACTATTGCAATACCAGGTTTCGCTAGAAACTATGCAACAGGGTTTTAAAAGAAACAAAAGGACAAATAAAATTGAAACAAAAAAGTATTAAAGCATAACTTGATTATTCTAATCAATTAAATTAATTAAAGGGAACAACACTTACCAGGAATGCCACCTAAGTAGGTATCGACAGAGCCATTCATCGCTTGATCAAGGGCAGAGAGTTCCTGTTCCAAGGAGGCAAGCAGAGTGTGTGAATCAGCTGTAAGTTCAAGCTGCTGCCTAGTCACTCTGAGTCTCAGCAGCGTTCTTCCTGAGGTACACAATCGCTTTGACTCCAACTGGGCCACAATGACATTCTCAACTGATACAATGATATCCTATGGACCAGAAGCAAAAAATGGCCTTGTTAACTGAATTTCTTTATTTCTTTTTTTCTATCCACAAGGAAACTCGAAGCAGTTGACAGTAGAACAGTAAAACAAATACAGAGATATAAAAAATCCACAGACAAACATGAAAAAAGTTACAACAAATCAACAAATGCTGTAATACCCTATGAATAAAATACCCAAGAGAAAAAAACCACCACTTACCAAACAATGCACAATTCATAAATATTCAATCAATGCATCCTGACAGCAAAACCATGGTAATAAACAACAAGGGGACATGCACTTTAGTAGAATATATCCCCCAGCTGAAAATATACTGAAAATATTGTGATGCACCATTAAAGCAGGCAAATCCACTCTAGAGCCAGCAGCAGCTAAGCAAAAGCAAAAGAGGAGCCCTGCTGGATCACACTAAAAGCCTATCTAGTCGAGCATCCTGCTCTCACTGTAGCCATCCAGGTGTCTATGGGAAGGCCCCTGGCAGTTTATTAACAGAATGGCCAGGCTAATCACAAGATCCTCTAACCAGGGAGGCACCCATTAGTACTCTTTCATCATAGGGAACTGAGAGTCATTATACCCCAATACACCTGGCTCACACTAGGGGCTTCCCTAGAAAACCTGTTTATTGAGCATTCAGCCTAATTTACTTGTACAAAGCTTACATAGTGGCTAGACAAGGTTCCAGTCTTTACTGAGCATTTGTTGTGATTTGTCTGTGGGATGGATAACAGTGAGCACTCCTTCTGATTTGCAAGTGTGCTGGTTACACATTTTCCCGCTAATCATTCATTCATCCTATATTTTTCAGTGCCTTCAGGGATAACATCCCCAATTGCAAAGTCTCAGCTGTTGCTGTTTTAAAGTGGGTTTGATGCACCAGGGCGAGAGAGCACTTTAACTGCGCAAACCTAAATTTACAGTGCGCGCTTGAATCCCTCCCACCGAAGAAAGAGAGACTGGGGGGGGGGGGAGAGGCAGCCTTCTCCATTCTCCCAACTAGCAACATAAAGAGGTGAGGTGCTGGAGGCAACTGTCTCCAGTAATGGTTGCGACTGTAGCCCAGCCTGGGGAGTCCTCACAAGGTGACAAAGCTGTACTTCAACGCCAAGGGAATCTCTGGTCTACTACCTTTAATTGTTACATGTTTTATTATCATACTGTAGCACATGAGAAACCAACTGTATCAACGTTTTCAAAGAACTTCAGCATCATTATTTCTGATGATGTTAATAATAATAATTTTTATTTATACCCCGCCCTTCCCAGCCAAGGCCGGGCTCAGGGCGGCTAACAAGCAATAATAAAAACAAGTTGAATGAATACAACTTAAAAACAAGATTAAAATACAACATTAAAATATTAAAATGAGGCATTTTAATAAAAAGTAAAGCACTTTTGCAGGACTGTACTAACTAACATCCAGAGAAGAGTTTGCTTTAAAGAATCAGGTCATAAAAATTCTGCACATAGTAAGCTAGCAGGTCAAGGAGAGATTTCCCACAGCAAGCTTTCAAGCATGCTATCTCCCAAGGGCATTCTGGAGTGGTGCAGCCAAGAAAGGAAAGCTGCCCCTTTGAGTCACCTCAGAGTTCACCACTCTCAGTGGAAAAGCTCCATTCACAATTCCAAAAACAGCCTAGTCATTTACAAGTCCTAACATTAGAACTGTCCCTCGAGTCTTCACCTTGCTTTAAGCCTCTGTGGAGTGGGGGGTGGAGGAGGATACCGAATTTCAGTCAGATCAGATGCCATGGGAAGGTTGAGGGCTAAAATAGTATCCACACTTTCCCTCAACAAATTATCCCCCCTCACTCAGCAAAAGAAAGAATCTGGCCAGCTCTGCCCACCATGCATGAAGAACTACCTGTGTGCCCTTGGAGTTGGAGTCAACTATGGACAAAGCAAGAGGCACTGTTTCACCAGAAACCAAGGCAAGCAGGACTCCAGTGCCTGTGGATGGCCGGATGGCCAGGGTCACGTTTATTAACCAATCTTCGCCGTTGTTCAGGCTGCTGTCTGTTTTATTTTAAACAAATAAAGCAAGAGAAAATTGTCAATTTAGCAAGCCACAAAAGAATTGCTTTCTAGTTTGCTTGGAAAACTTGACTCTCTAACCAAATATTTAACACTGGGGTTTTGTCCTTCCTGAACTTTTTTGTTTAACGACCAGTATGTAATTTCCTCAGAGATCCCCCTTTTGATGGTTATAAGCCTCCCAGGAAGCCCTGATAAAGAACAGGATCAGAGTGTGCCAGTTGCCCTGAAATACTTATTCTTGGTTACTGGTCAAACTGTATGATTGCAATGTTCACAGAAAATAGGTAGCTGCTGATCTACAGCACATCACAAGAAGCTTTTCACCCGATAATCTAGTTAGAATCACATCCTGACAACAATTTAGGCCGTCTAAATCTGAAGGACTGCCTACTTCCTTTTGCCTCCCTTGATGGTCTGGCCTACAAGTGTTTACCTATATATGTTTCAAAACATTACGTCCCACTTCTCAGGGCAAAACCCTCCCAAGTGTGCATCAAAACCATTCCACAGTAAAATTAAAACCTTGAAATATTATACTGAAACAAAAGCAACTATATATAAAAAAATCAGAATGCTGCTTCTTAAATATTTTGAAATGAAAAGGTGTCTTGAAAGATGGTAGGATAGGAGCCACTATATATCTCCTTAGGAATGAAATGGGCAGGAGGCCTGTACTAAAAATGTGCTCTGACATTTCATCTGCCATACACAGAAGCAGAGCTGAGGCCTGGGAAATAACTCAAACTAAACAGAGGACACTACCTCCTACTTTGGGAATTCTGGTACCACATCAAGCCTACCACCCACATGGTTAGATGGAGAACATTTTTATAGTTCCACTGATTGCACTGAGGGCAAAATGAAAGATAATGCCCTCCCCTCTCTGTGTGCTGTTCCTTAAATATAGTAACTAAAAGGTAAAGGTAAAGGACCCCTGACAGTTAAGTCCAGTCACAGACGACTCTGGGGTTGCAGCGCTCATCTCACTTTACAGGCCAAGGGAGCCGGCATTTGTCCACAGACATTTTTCCCAGGTCATGTGGCCAGCATGACTAAGCCACTTCTGGCGCAATGGAACACCGAAACCAGAGCAGTGCATGGAAATGCTGTTTACCTTCCCGCCAGAGTGGTACCTATTTATCTACTTGCACTTTGACGTGCTTTCGAACTGCTAGGTTGACAGGAGCTGGGACTGAGCAATGGAAGCTCACTCTGTTGCTGGGATTTTAACCACCGACCTTCTGATCGGTAAGCCCAAGAAGCTCTGTGGTTTCGCCCACAGTGCCACCTGCGTCCCAAATATAGTAACTACCCCAGGTGAAAAATATTTTCAGAGAAAGTGTGAGAATTACTTACTGTAGTTAATATGAAACTTTGCTACTCCAGTGCCAGGATAGTAAGATCCTTTCCCAACGCTTACTAAACAGTGTTTGCTTTCTTTCTGTTGAATGATGTCTTTTACACCAGAATTTCCCTGATTCAACAAGTTCCAGGCACGGATACACCCATCCAGGCGTGGGTTAATCTGAAGAAGAAGTTGCAGCATTGTTTGTGGCAATCCACAATGTTCCAAAAACATACCCCATACTACATGTTACCAAATGTCATCTAGAAACCTTTTTCTTGTTTCTTTTTTGGAAAAAATTAATTAAGTTTTATAAATATGCCAAATAGTATAATTTTATATGCTAACAAAATTATAAATGGTATATTAAAGGTAAAGGTAAAGGGAGCCCTGATGTTAATCGCCAACTCTGGGGTTGCGGCACTCATCTCGTTTTATTGGCCGAGGAAGCTGGCGTATAGCTTCCAGGTCATGTGGCCAGCATGACTAAGCCACTTCTGGAGAACCAGAGCAGCACACAGAAACACGGTTTACCTTCCCGCTGGAGCGGTACCTATTTATCTACTTGCACTTTGACGTGCTTTCAAACTACTAGGTTGGCAGGAGCTGGGACCGAGCAACGGGAGCTCACCCCGTCACGGGGATTCGAACTGCCGACCTTCTGATCAGCAAGTCCTAGGCTCTGTGGTTTAACCCACAGCACCACCCGCGTCCCTTTTAAATGGTATATTATATGTTGTTAAATTAGTCCATTGAGGTTTAATAGGAAAGTAAGCATTTTTTCCAATTTGCCCAAATATTTCACCACCTACCACAAAAATAGAGAACACAGGCTCTCTATTTCCCACAGAATTCCCACAGACTTTACATCAGTACCCAGGATTTCCTAGATCATGTACTTAGCTGCAAAATGAATTATGTTCCTAACTTGCCATAAATCCAATAATGTATACTATAGTTTCCGCCCTCTACAAGAATTGATAAATGTCACAAGGTTTGCACGTCAGCAGAAGAAAAGAATTATAGGTGAGACAAGATAGATTCACGGTTCTTTTTCTCTTATTCTGAAAATGCATGGTCACCCTGACACAGCAATTGCAATGAGCATGTTCGGTGTTATTCAAGGAGGGTCTGCTTCCACCCCAATCACAGTTCAGGAAAGAAAGAAAAATCTGCTTGGGATCAAGAGTTTTTTGTCCATCTCTGAAGTAAGATACAAAAGTGTGTTTTTTTAGATCACACAGTGAGGTTTTATCTAGCTAAAGAACTGTCAGTACCTGTGTGGTGCAGCTCAGTTTTGCTTTCTGCTCTTTCTTCAAAGAGGTGGATTTTATTTTTATTTTTAGTCAACTGGACAGCAAGCTATACAAGAGCAATGAACAAAAGGACCTGAATTCTAATTTTTGGACAAGCCAATTTCTTGTCCAAAACCCTCGTAAAATAAGAGCTTGCAGTATGGAGACAGCTTTCTGTGGGCTGACTGGTTCTCAGAAAGAAACTTTAATTATATGCCCATCAAGCTAGATAAAAAGAACCCTCAATTTAAATGTTCCATAGGGCCAGTGTTCACACTTACAAGGTTTTTAACCTGTGTGCAGGTTTCTTTTTGTGCAGTGTTCCCACACCAGGACAACATTGTGGCCACAGTTTGCTTGTATGCAAATGCTGCACAGGAGTCTAAGAACCCTTTAAATTCCTTTCCTTTTTATCACTGTTGCCGCAAGAGTCCAGGGGGTCAGTGCATCTAGATGTTAATCAGAAGGTCAGGGGTTGAGCCCACCCAGGGCAGGATTCCTGCATTGTGGGTGCTTGGACTAGATAACCCTCTACAATTCTATGATGCTTGAAACTTAAAGCTGCTTCTTTTATCTGCCCCTTGTTTCAGGGCCTTTGCAGGAGTGGTTTCAAGGATATGGAATGGCTGGGGAAACCCAGCCAGATGGGCGGGGTATAAATAATAAAATTACTACTACTACTACTACGGAATGTCCTTCCTTGGAAAACTCAGCAAGCTCCTTCTCTTTCAATCTTTAAGTCAAAACACTTGAAGTTCACTGGATTTTTGGATGTTTCTAAGTTGCATCCTGCTGCTACAATTAGTTTACTGTTGCTCTGGTAACCTGCACTTTGTTTCCTTTTTCTTGCAGCGGCATATATTTATTATGATACATATATATAGTAAACTGCTATATTGTGCCCAAATGGCAGGATACAAATCTTCTAAATAAATAAATCTAGCACAAAACTGCTAGCACAAATGAGCCTGTTGCAAATCTGGTGTTTCCAAGCTTAATAGCCCTATTCTAGTCCTCTCCATTACAACCCTCCATGAGCTGAACCACTTTTTCCTCCATTCCAGGATGGCTCCCCTTTTTACTGAAGTTACATGAATCTGCAGCAGTAGATACAATTAGTTGCATGCATCCTTGAATACTTATTTCTGTTCAGAGTTTCCCCAACTTGAATGGCTTTCAAACTAATGTGTTTCCTTTTTTCTTTTCTTTTTATCTGGGGTCTGGAATTACTTGGAACAAGGAAGACCAGACTTGTAGATTAATCTACAAAGTGGATGTGTGTTCTAAGAATGAAACTAAATAATGAAATTCACAAATCTACCTGAAAGGATAATCTCTCACTGGCCACTGAAATGCAGTGGTACAAAGCTTTGTAAAAGATCTCAGGAAATATTGTCCATGATGATGTTTTTAAAAAGGGGGGGGGATGCATTAACTCTAATTACAATAAAGGAGATAACGCAACACCTGATGTGTGACATTAGCACTGAAAACAATTACCGGCTTAATGAGAGTGTTGTCCACTTTGCGAGGTAGTCCTGCAATATACACCTTTGTCTCCAGAAAGCCATTGGAGGGCTTAAAAAGATTTCTTGGGCTATTGATGCTCATAACTGCTTCTTTTGCTATTTTTACACTGATGCTGTGCTCTAGTTCTTCCACGGAGATCTAAAGGTAAAAGAACCAGATATACTTCTGAATGTTGAGAGAAGTCGTCCCAAACCAACCAAGGGGATCTGTATTCAAACAGCATTCTGCTTTGACTGGCACAAGGAAAAAGGAGCTCAGTTTGGTTAAAAGAAACACAAAAAACCTATGTCCAGCACCCAGGGTGTGTGCACACTGATAGTATGTGCATACATCCATATGCAGAAGTGGTGTTGGGAGCATGAAACAGTATCCACACAAGTGCATGTGCTCACAAAGGACAGGATCTGCTAGAAGTGAATTTTCCAGCTTTTACAGCCATTCTTTAGAAAATGCCAGTATGAGCTCCTCTTGTCTGAATGAAGAATAGGAACTGTATCAAATCTTAGACTCAGAGCTCCAACGGAGGGTTCTTTTATTATGAAGACATGGAAGTATTCTGGGGACATGAAAGTACTTTGTGAAAATGACAATCTGAAGCTAGTATTGCATATTCATCAAGGGGCTTTAAAAGTGGCATCTTCTTTTATAAGCAATTCAATGTTCAGTTTCCTAACTCATGGGGGAGGGGGCTTACCATGTGCCACAAACCATCGTTAATGGCTTTGCCACCGCTTGTTACTTTGGCTGCCAGTTCATTCTTGAATTGAATTTCAATCTTTCCATCACGCAGTGCAAGCAAAAACCATTCTGTGTTGTCGTGGGATTCGGCATACAGTATAACACCCTCATTATCGTAAGTCCGGAAATCAAATTCTGCAGAAAATCTGGGTTGTTAGGAAGGGGGAGAATGAAGTATGACTGATAAAGGAACTGGATCTGTACTTTAAGAACTTTGCAACAGAATGACAATACAATTAATAAATGGTACTGATAGGAGAGCTGCACGCTACTATTCAACAGAAACTGATAATAATAGGACTAAATGTGCATTCATACTGCTATCTACTTAAATGTGCATTCATACTGATATACACTTACCTTGTAACTTCTGGCAATCTGAACCTTAAATACAAAACAGGGATCCCTGAAAATTGCTCTGCCAGATAAAGCAATTCATAATACTTTTCAAGATTCAGGGCGAGACAATTCTGCACAACCTAGACATAAGAGAAAACGAAATGTTACATTATGGTTTGATCAAGTGAGTCCACATTTCTGTTCTGAGCCAGTTTTTGTAATTTATTCCTAATCAATAGGATGAATTCAAGCAACTACCTCCTCCCCAACTATCTCCATGTACGTTGGCTCTTGCAGTCACCATGCAGTGAGAAGGTTTTACACATAAGCAATAATATTGATTATACTGGGATGATATTTAATTTAACTGGTTCCTGGTACTGAATTTCCCACACATTAGATTTGGAAACAGTTTCCACCCACTAAAGGGAAGACTGTTAATAATCCTGCCCAGATTAACAAAGACTTCTGTTTATTCTGCCTAGTATTAAAAAATAAACCTGTGAAGCTGAAATCTTCTAGGGCAATATTTACTCGGAAGATAAATGGCCTGCTTGCCAGTTCCATTATCTTCAGGGAATGGAATCACACCCCAGGTTGCCTAATCATTAAATCACAGTTAACTACCACTCACTAGGTTCTCTTAAGTATGTTCAAGCACAATAGCAACCTTTGATCTGTGAACTATTTAAGCCCCACTACATTGAACTGCGTCAAAGCTTGTTTTAAGTGGTAGCTGTCTGAATACATTTCAACATGCCCAGCCTTGCCAAAGAAGTATAAAGGAAGCTATTCATAGAGGAATGTTTTCATTGAAATCATGCACAGCCTCATGGTTTCCTCAGCAAGAAGAGTGCATGTTAAACTGCTTTGCCCACTTACTACACCTCTTATGAATTTTTAGCTTGCTGCGAGAGAATTAAATTATTTTTGAAAAAGTGGAGCCACATGTTAACGTTATAAAACAACTATACTAGTGATGGATAGTACAAACACAGGCTTTGAACCTATTATTAAACACTTACTTTGGAGAACTATCTGAAGAAGTGTGCAAGCACACAAAATCTCATACCAATAACAAACTTAGTTGGTCTCTAAGGTGCTACTGGAAGGAATTTTTTTATTTTGGAGAACAGAGAAAGAGACAATCATTTGCAGGACTATTGAAAGTGTTATGATATGGACATGCCATTATTAATTGTTTTCCCCTTTCGTTGTCTCCGGTCAAACAGGGTTTAGAAGTTTCTGATGTGCTAGAAAACCCCTGCAAATTTAATTTTATGGATACACTCAATGAAGGGTCTCCATCAATGACCTCAGGGCACAGGTATGTATGAGATGAGATGTTCCTTTAGGTATTGGGGTTCCAAGCCATACAGGGTTTTATAGGTCAAAACCAGCCCTTTGAATTGGGTCTGGAAACAAACTGGAAGCAACTGAGGTAGGGAGCAAGGACCACCTTTATGTGGACCCAGTTTACATTCCCCTGCCATATTCTGGACCATTTTGGACAAGTGGCTGGTGCATGTGTGGTTTTTCTCAGCCTCACTGGGGATGAATATTACTTTCCAAGGAAAGTAAGGAGGGGATACTTCACCTCACAAGTTTTCATGTCCTTAGAAAGCTTGAAGCCCTTCTTGCCATCACAATAGCAGGTGTAGCTTCCAGGAGTATTGACACACATTTGGGAACAGGCATTTTCAGCACATTCGTCCACATCTACAGTGAAATGGGAAAAGGCAGCTTGACATTTGCACTTATCACGAGCCCAGCCTCCTGGGAAGCAAACTGACATTTAAGTGGCATGAAGCTCAGGCAGTGTTGGGATTGCTCAACACATCTTCTGTTAAGTTACATGGCATGCAAGTTCCAGGTAATGGCTCCATGGTTCCCATGCCTTTTTCCCAAAATGAATTTGGCATTCATCTACTGTAAAACTGAACGGTCTGTGGACAACAAACCCAAATGCAGCCCACTGGTTAGGTATTGTAGCTTAGCAGATACTTCACCCACACTCCAGTTTTGTAATCCTACACTACCACCACCAACTTCATCAAACTTTGTTACAAGTTTTGCCAGCCTACTGCACGTATATTTTCATGCATCTTAAGGAGCAGCATGCATGAAATTTCACATTATGTGCAAAGGATGATAGGCAAATCTAACTCCCTTAGTCCATGTTTAGCTGAGAAAAGAGAAGGTTAAGAAGAGACATGAGAGTGTCTTCAAACACCCAAAGGGCTGCCATGCAGAACATGCAGCAGACTTGTCCCTTTAGATAGCAGAATGAGAATGAATGGGTGGAAATTGCAAGGAAGCAGATTTTGGCTAAGCATCAGGAGAAACTTCCTAATGGTAAGAGCTGCCTGACAGTGGAACAAGCTGCCTCGGGTGGTCCTTTGCTGGAGGTACTTCAGCAGAGGCTGAGTTGCAATCTGTCAGGGATGCTACAGTTGCATCCTGCATTGAAAATCCTGCACTGAGCAAAGGTTTGGACTTCAATGACTTCTAGAGTCCCTTTCAACTAGTGGAGGTGGTCCATTAAGATGAATGAAGCACTCCCCCACCAACCTCAGTCTTCCCTCAGCCAGCCATCACCTGCCTGCCTTCTTATTCTAGGGAGTTGGCACTGACTGTCTGCTTCCTTCTTCTAGTCGTGGTTTTGCCCTTGTAAGAATCAGCAGGGAGGAGGATGGGGAATAAAAGCAGAATTAGTTGGCTCTGCCGATCCTTGGTTCTGGCTCCACCTAGCTTTGGCCACCTTGCCTTCTGCCCTACCACCCTTAATGGGAAACAGCCACTATTGCTTCTAGCTCTAGGCTTTATGTGGCTGTCTTTCTCAATCACAGCAACTCAAAAGCAGTTTTCCCAACCAACCACAATCCACTCATACAAATATGTTCTTGTTGGCATCCGTCTGTCTCGGGAGACAATGTAAGCGCCTAGAAAATGTCTATGGTGGCTGTGAACTGCATAACCACGACTAACTGTTGGAGAAAAATATTCACAGAAATGAGCTGCAAAGCTAAAAAGCAACAACAACAATAATAATCAGAGCGTAAATTGTGCGAGCAAGCTCAGACCAAGCTGCCTTAACCATGATATGATATATTGCTATTTTTAAAAAATGTAGCATCTCAAAATGGTCCCTATTATATGCTCAAACACTATGCACCGCATACATGCATGCTACCTTTGTAAAGCAAAAATCAGCTCGGTACAATTGCAGTGGGAGATGAGTGTGCGTGCCAAATTGCAAAGCCCAGGGGGCTTGGGAAGCATTCATTCAGAAAAGAAATGTGGGCTGACCAGGGCAAAACACATTTTGTCCTGACTGAGCGAAGCTGACTACGTTCTCTGCTTTGTTGGCTAAGCACAATAAATAATTTAGAAGTGCAAGGCTGTGTGAAAGACAGCATTAGTAACTTGCCTTCTCTGAGAGTAAACAAGACTCCCACTGCCTGAGAAGATCCCACTGGGATCAAGCCCAAGAAATCTTGCAAATCCTGTTCCTAAAATATCACGCTTGCATGATAAAGACTTATCATGCCCTGAGATGTATAAAATGTAAGTTGCAGAGCTTGGTTTTGCAGCAGCCTAAGCATTTATGTGCATTGTCTGACTCAGAAAGCTAAAAATTTCCAGTGTATTCTAAACTGCAAAGTAGCTATAACCCTTCCACAGCTGCAGAAAAATATTGCTTTTTGCAATATTTCTCCCTCATTTTGGGTCACATAAACATGGTAAAATATAGTTTAACTGATAGAATGGAAGATACTTAAAATTTAACTAGGAAGGTCTCATTTACTTATATAATAAATTCATTGACTAAGGGTGGTTTTACCCTTTACACAGCAGGTGCCAGTTCTGTGAATACATGAGCATTACACCAGTCTTTCTGCAGTAGAACTTTACAATGTGTGGATGTCGTACCAATAGCTTTAAAAGCGGGTGATTAAGCCTTTTCAAGCCAGGTATGGCACTCACCCATCAGCAACATGCGGGGGTGTTATAGGGGGCAGAGTCAAAATGGGTGTGGCCTATTTGTATTTTATAAATAGGAAAATGTGGAGTTCCTTTTGACAACACAGAATCATAGCAGGGGACCTGCGGGAGTGGACAGTACAAAAGAGTCTTATGTTTTCAATAAAAGTTGACAGAATTTTGGGATGTCACAGAAAATCCTTTGGCATGATGGTACCACAAAGGAGCTTTTGCGGGAGAGGCAGGTGTAGCCTGTGGGCCACAGCTTTAAGCATTCAGCATGGTGCCATGATTGGAAATATCTAGCCTCTGAGTGGCCATTGCAGCAGACTCCAGTGTAATACTTGGTGTACTCAAGAAGGTCACATCTGCCACATGAAGTATGTAACTGCTTTCACCAAACCAAATTAGTAAAATGTTCCGAGAACTTTGGAAGGAAGTTTGCATGGCAATCCGTGTGGTGTGATGGCTACTGGTCTTGGGTCTGGATACAGAAAAGGCATGTCCAAACTCCTACTCAAAATCCTCATGTCCCACTGAGTTCAAGTTTGCTTGTTTCTTTCTTTCTGGCATTTCTACGTAGCCTTTCAAGATAAGTCTTTTAGGTGATTTAAAATAATGTGGGGGGGGGGGGAAATAGCATAAAGGATATTTAAAACCTTTGGTACTGAAAACGTAGGAGCAGCTGAACCTAACTGACACCAGAGCTATTAGGAAGCAAAAAATATGGCATCTCACCCTAAGGAAGGATGAGATGCAAATATCTCAACAGTGGAAACAGACATCACTAACCACATGGTAAAATATTACATAGAGACAGAAGCTAACCAGACTGGGAGGTGAATCTTACTTCAGCACTGCAATTTTGGACAGTAGGCTAGTTTTAGAGGGTGCAGAGCAGGCCAACGTTGCTGCTTTAAAATGTTTTTATTGTTTTATTCCCAGCCCCTTCAGCTGATGGAACCTTGGGTGGCTAGGACACACAGCTCTGTCCTACATCTTACTGCTACTTTCTGCCCCTCTGGCCTCTGCATCACTCTGTCAAATGGTAGGGTTAGCCCTGAAGGAAGGAAGGCAACAGTATAGGGCTCACTACTTCACACGTAGATGGTACATACAGATATTTTTTTGTATTCCACATATTTATTTGACTTCTTCGCTTGAAGTAGGCGTATGTTGTATATATTGATGGATGTGGTGTTTTCTTTAAAGAAGATTCCCTTCTTTTAGCTTCCTTTATGTTTTAGAAACAAGATGGTAGAAACTCAAGAGGGCTAATTTAGGTGGCATAGTCCCAATATTGTGACATTTGCAATCTGTGTGGAAAGTAATCTAAACTGCCTATGCATTACCAAAAAAACCATGAAATCTATAAAACAAACCACACACACACAAACTAAATAGAATGTGGAAAATCTGCAGAAAATAATGATGAATATGTCAAGAAAGGTAAGCTAAAACATCATTTAAAAACAAAAGTTCTACCTTCACACTTCTTTGTAGTTGAGTTATAAGCATAACCTGCTGGACATTCACACTCGTACTTCCCAGGAGTATTCTTGCATTGTGCTGTCCCACAAATCTTTGGGTCCAACATGCATTCATTCATGTCTGTAAATGCAAAATGCTATTATAAATTTCCCACAAAAAAAGGAATGGATTGATTTCTGCTGCTATTGGCTATTGTTTCTTGCCACTTGCCCCAAGGGTAGAAGGGATCTAAAGAGACAATAGGAAATGGTGGAATATGCAAAATGTGAACAGCATAAACCAGTCATGGCCAAACTTGGCCCTCCAGTTGTTTTGGGACTACAACGCCCATCATCCCCAGCTAACAGCACCAGTGGTCAGGGATGATGGGAATTGTAGTCCCAAAACAGCTGGAGGGCCAAGTTTGGCCATCACTGGCATAAACCATAAACTCACAGAATCTAGACATTTTACTATTTTCAAAAAAGTTGATAGCCATAAGAATGGGCAGTTTTCCAGAGATAATTATCTTATTTTTCATATTTTCTCACAGTGCACTATATTTTCCTTGCATGTGCTTACTCATGTGGCAAGGTTCCATGCGATCAGGCTAAGCAGCTATTTTTGATATTGGAAGTACATGCTCCCCCATTTCCTTTTAATTAAGCAGTACGATTGCAATCCAGGGCCCTGCGTGGGGTGGATGGTTCAGCTGCAAGCTAGACAGATGGCAAATTGTGAACACATGGGTCACACCAGGCATTAGTGTAGCCTTCCCTCTGCCCCTTGTTTGACCCAATCCCATCTGTTAATAGACTACATTTTCAAAGAAGACCAGTGGATTTACAGGTATGTGCCAAAACTCTAAGGCTTTGCTACTCCTGAGGCCAAGGTTGCTAATACACACAGTTCCATTTAAGATATAAGACAAACATGTTGAAACTTGTCCGTATGGACCTTAGCACTGCAATCAATAGGTATAAATCCTGTTACAGAATAGGACTTTCTTTTTGTTTTATGTGCTGCTGACATTTCTATGTTTGGCTTCTTCCTTACCCTCACAGTCCAGTTTATTTGGATGTATATAATAACCATCTTCACAATAACAACGGTAGCTTCCAGGAAAATTAATACAAGTTTGACTACACCCTCCATTTCTGTTTGTTAGGTCTTCACATTCATTGATATCTAGGGGGAAACAAAACAAAACCTTCACTAAGAAATTGCTTGCATCAATAGTGCTTGTTTGATATGGAAAGATATATTTAAAAGTGAGCCAGCTCTATTTTCCACTGTAGGGAGAGAAAAAAACCTACGATTACGTACCCTCTTCACATTTCTCTCCTTGCCATCCAGGTTTACAGACACAGGTGAACTTGGCTTGCCCATCTCTGCATTCCTTATAACCTTCTTCATTGCATGGCAGTGGAATACACTGGTCTGATATTACTGCAAAGGCAGGTAGACAAAGCAGAAAAAGTGTCAGTCTTATGATCCACCTTTTCTTAATCTTGATAGTTCATCTTTTCTCACAGAATGGAAAAACTTTATCTACAAGAACAATAATTGACAAAGCCAATTCAGCCCTGAAAAATGTATTTTATTCCTTGTGGCGTCTTTGGGCACAGCTAATGGATGCCCGTTTGACATAGGTTTTATTTCCAACTTCTTTCACCGGTCTGAATAATAGTAAGCTTCCTATTTCTGATGAAGTGAGTGGAAATTCCTCAAGAGTTATGGTTGCCCCTTACATATGCGGCCTTTAGGAATTAGATCTAGAGACCTTTTTTTCCTCCAGCCCTATAGAAACAGTTGATCTAAGACATAATCTCCTGCTGGATCTCATTTTGTTAGTTTTGTTTCTTCCGATCCTTCCTCCTTTGAGAGGAAAGGCAGAATATAAAGCTAATAAATAAAAATAATATATTGTTAATGTTAAGAGCATTGTATCAATGTATATAAATGTGTGCTGCCCTGGGAACCTTCAGACTGAAAGGTAGGCTGAATTCTTTTTTGAAAAATTAAAAATATAACATAATACAAATAGTAGGTCTTTCTTCCTTTGTGACCAGTATATGAAAGAATACAAGAACAAACAAAAGTTAAGACAGCAGATTGCAGAACAATGAATTTGAGAACTTCATTCAGCATCAGCGTGTGTGCTAGAACAGAATGGGCAGATCTACATCAAACATTTAACCAATGTACTGTACATTTAAATCATGTGACTTTCCCCAAAGAATCCTGAGAATTGGAGTTCCCTCCTCATAGAGCTACAATTCCCAGCATCCTTAAGAAGCTACAGTTCCCAGGATAGCATCCACTGAGTTTTTACGCATTTCCCCCCAAGCCAGTTTTGATCTAAAATGAGAAACCAAATGACCTATCTGTGTTTTAATCCAGTTATGCTTACACAGCCTGTAAAAGCTTCTTCCTGAGATTGCTGTCAAAGAGCAGGTGGAAAAGAAAAGAGGAAAAGCAGAAAACCAGAAAGTGGAGGGGAAGGAGGAAGGAACTGTGACGCGTATAAATGTAACAGAGAACACATTAGAAAGCTGTTGCTACCAATAAACGTGGTAACATTTTTTAATACATTCACCCATTAATAATTTGTCCATCCCGCAATTTCCAACGCATTTCCCTGTCACTTTCCTAACCGCAAAAGTCTTTTCTTTTAAAGTGGATTTATTGCGCCAGGGTAACAGAACACTTTAATCCATTTTAATTGCACAAACAATACCTGGTTTGCACCTGAATCTCTCCCGTAAAAATAGTGACAGTCTGGAGGCAACCATAGTGTCCCTAAGCCTTGGGATTCACCAAACTGTGAGATCAAGTGTTATGATTTCAGGCGCATCAACCAACCACTTCGAAAATTCTTATGTGCCAATGCTAAGACTTGTGGCAATGCTGAGACACAAAGTGCTTGCTGCAGGGCATGGGGCTCCGATACTCCTGGCACATCACTGCTACTGCAAGCCCGGTGCATCTCATATTGCAGGCATCCCCAAACTCGGCCCTCCAGATGTTTTGGGACTACAACTCCCATCATCCCTAGCTAACAGGACCAGTGGTCAGGGATGGTGGGAATTGTAGTCCCAAAACATCTGGAAGGCTGAGTTTGGGAATGCCTGTCATATTAGCTTGAGATGCTACAGAATTTTGGGGACTGGATTGCCAGGATATGAAGTCGCAGTTACAACATTTTTTGTTGTTGCTGCTTGTAATATCGTCAGAGCTTCTCCAGTGGGTAATCTGTGACAACCGTCTTATGGCACAAGCACGTATGAGGAATAAAATTAACATCAAGTACAGCGACGCTCCTCACTAGAGACTATTCAGCAAGATAATTTGCTCACACTTCCCTGCCACCCCCCAAGAGCCTCTAATGAGAGTAAGAGAGAGAGAGAAACAAGGGATGAATAAGAACACACTTTAATTTGTGACTGCAGGCATGCTAGCACAGCAGTCTGGGAGCCACGCTCCATCTCTGACTGCACGTGTGATAATGATCAAGGATTCCTTTTTGCCCTTATCTGTTCTCAAGGACAAAAGACAGAGACAGATGCTTAAGGATTAGAATGTATGCTTCGCTTGGGATCTCTTTCCAAACACCTCGAAAATGTTGCGATAAGAACAATGAGAAGGAGCATTTACAGCAAAGGAGAGAAGCTGCTTCTGGGGCATTGCTTCCTACTCATGTCTTACACCATACTTTGGATGTGTTTATTTATTTGAAATAATCTATATATTGCCTTTCCAGCCACAATGCTTATTCAAAGCTGTTTGCGCCTGATCAAACAGACTGAATGAACTGCAATGTTTGGAGTTGGAACTTTTAAGGATAAAAAGGATAAAAAGAAAGGAAGCACTAGAATTTAGTGCAATGGTCTCCAACTTTTTCAGACCCCTAGAATCAAATTTATGTTGTAGAAATTGACCTGTTATTGGGGTTCAGGAAGGGCCTAGACAGGGCCCTCAACAATTGTGGTTGCCCTGTTAAGGGGGATGTCGTCCCTCTCAGAGTATTATGCCTCAGACTGCACATGCACACCACAGCCCAGTTCCTCGACCCCATGATGAAAATAAACTCTGGGTCAAAGTTCTTAGGTACCCAGTCAAAGAAGACTTCTTGCAGACGGCATGGAGAGCTAAGATGGGGCCAAAACAGTGATAAAATAATGATATTTCCTGAGTACACGAAGGAGGCCCAGGAGACATTTTCTGGTGCAGAAACACAGCTCAAGAGCACAGCATCATACTGAATTATCTTCATTAAATTTCCCACATTTTTCCGCGTCAGCATTAATAGGAGAGTCCAGTCCTTTAAGGACCCCAATGTGGCTGAAGACTTCCTCAGCAGCGCTTGCATAGTCCTATGCTATATGCCTCATAATAAAGGTCAAGTTCTCTTCTTGCTGGAAAAGCACTGCAGAAATTGAGTCTGTGTAGACATTACTGGCTTAAACCACAGCTGCGTCATTCTTTTTCACAATTTGGATTGAAGACGGTTTGGGGGAAAGCACATCCAAGGGCAGTAAAGCACAAGAAATGACAGGGTAGATATGGTTCCTGACTAATGCTGAGTGCACTGGAAGCAGAGTAAACAGAGGGGGTTGGGGGGTTGGGTTTACACAACATGAGTAACTGTGTTATCTGCAATCTGTATTTCTGGTAGACCAACTGGTGTCAGTTACAAGAAAGGCTGGGACAGAAAAAATAAAGGTACCTCTCGACTCAGGAGGTATGGTATACATAACCACAAATGCTTACCTTTCACACAGGACCTCAGGTCAGCTGGAATCCCAGAAGTCTGTAATGGACTCGTGAAAATTTCCGTTCGAAATGAAGCCAGGCAGTCTGTGAAAGCACAAGCAATTTTAGATGTTTATTTATTTGCTATATTTATGGGCTGCTTTTCAGGCCTGTCCCTCTCAAGGAAAATTAAGCTGCATATTGAAAGACAGTAACCACTACAACCACAATCTACTATTCTAAAGATTCTTAAGGACGGTGTTCCATATTCAGCTAAATCAAACAGTGAAGGAATTCTGGCATTGTCTTGCTTCAGACTGTAGAGGACTATTGGTGAGTTGAAGGTTGCTTTTTTAAAGGCATCCCACATACAAAAAGAGTTTGAAGTAGCCTTCTCCCTTCCATGCTGGCTTTTCATGTGCACAGGTAACAATAAAAAACTTGACCCTCCACCTGTAGACTGATCGTGAAATGATAGAACCATGTGCTTTTGCTGTTTGTGCAGCTCAGGGCTCATCCGCACTTCTGTTTGTGCTGTGATTTCTAGGAACAAGTCTGTGATTTGTGGGCATGGGTCTAAGTGGGTTTCCCTGGGGAAAGGGGCAGGACAAAAATCAACAATGCTTGGACCCATGCCTACAGATCACAGACCTGTGCTTAGAAATTGCGGCACAGACGGAAGTCCTGTCAGAATCAGAAGAGGCACATTTCTTTTTCATTACAAAAGAGATCATAGAACTGGAAGAAAATGAAGGCCACCCAGATGTTGAAACTAAGTTCCTTCAAGTGCTAGAAATCTATAAGAGCTAGTGATGGGTAGCATATTTTGCTAGCTTGAATAATGTTATACTCTTTAGCAGTGCTTTTTTCCCAGAGGGTACTCCAGGGTACACAGTACCAGCACCTTTTTGTTGTTGTTAAAAAGTGTGGCACTTGCTGTGACAACTTCATGGCAAGCACTGACACCTATATTTCCAGAAAAAAAGTGCTGCTCTTTAGTGGTAAAGTTATGTAACATTGTTTTGGTACTCCATATATGACTATTTCTGCCTGGTTTCACAACTGATAGCAATCTGATTCTGGCAAAAAACAAAATACCAAATGTGCTAAATACAATTAAACCATTATTATTTTTTCTTTTTTAAAAAAGCATGTCAATACAGTACAACATTATAGTGCGCCCACCAACAGAAAGCTGACAAATCACTCCCAGGTACAGAAGGTGGGTGTAGACAAGGAATACAATTCCTCAAGCATAAAAACAGTGCTTTATGCTGTACAAGGAAGGAAAGGAGAAATCTCAGAGTAATCAGCCATTACAGCCCCAAAACTGGCTAGTATTGCACCAATCCTAAACACATTTACCTTGGAGCAATTCCCATGAAAGGCCCAGCTAAGATTATTTCAAATTGTTCATTGAATCAGGCAGCAAAAGACAGCAACACCTGGCTTGCTGCCATTTCATGTGTCCCTCAATGCCTTTAGATCAATCCCCACACTGCTAGGCCTACTGTGGAATGAGACACAGCCACAAAGCTGCTGCTTTATTTATCTGGACAAAAAATAAGTGGTCCTGCCCTTCTGTCCCAGGAATGTGACCTCCAGGGCAGCTAAGGTTACAGTACAACCATCTAAAATCACACCAACAAAAAGCAATATCCTTCAGCCTGAATGTCACTCGATAATCAAACTTTGCCAGTAGCAAAGGCCTGTTGAAAGAGCAGCTTTTTTTTTACTTTTTTGCAGAAGGCAGGGAGAAAAGAGGTCAGCCAGGTTTCCAGGGGAAGGTGTTTTGGAATCAACAAAAATGTCCCCATTTATGCCAGATGCTTACTCTGATGACCACAAGGAAACTCATATGGAAGGAAGTTGCCAAGGTAACTATTTCAACTTGTAGGTCCCATTTCATGAATCTTTCCCTTCTGATTGCCACCACATGGGAAAAGCATGCGGAAAGCATGGGTGGGTGGGTGGGAGTATTGCACCTGTCGGGCCTTCTCAGCCATTCTGGGCAGCTCCCAACAGAATATTAAAAACATGATAAAATATCAAACATTAAAAACTTCCCTAAACCAGGCTGCTTGCAGATGTCTTCTAAAAGTCAGATAATTGTTTATTTCCTCGACATCTGGTGGGAGGGTGTTCCACAGGGCGGGTGCCACTACCGAGAAGGCCCTCTGCCTGGTTCCCTGTAACCTCACTTCTTGCAGTGAGGGAACCACCAGAAGGCCCTCGGAGCTGGACCTCAGTGTCTGGGCTGAACGATGGGGGTGGAGACGCTCCTTCAGGTATACTGGGCTGAGGCCGTTTGGTAAGCTCTTTAGTCGGTCATCTTTCAATGACATAATTGCTCCCAAGAAAACTTTCAGATGCAGTTTCTTTCTCCATATAATTGCTATTGCAGACAGAAGCTAGAATGCAGGGCAGTGGGGGATCTCATAGGGAGATGCTAGCCTTGCTGGATTGAAGAAAATATGGCATTAACAGAGAACAGTTCTGTGCTGTGCATCCTGCTCTCAATGAAAAACATCCCATATAGTGTCACAGTGGGGCAGCTATAATGGGAGATGCTGCCCACACAGACGAGTACTTATATGCTTTGCAAATATAATCACATTAAGCGGTCTCACTGACTGCAAACCATTTCATTGCAACCACCTTCCAATTTTCTCCTAAAATCTTTTAAAGAAAAATGTTAAATAAGTAAATAAATTTGGACTTTTTTAAACGAAACTTACCTAAATATCGGGGGTAGAAATAATCCTGTGTTTAAAAAGAAAAAGGAAGAAAGACAGATCCCATTAGAATGTAAATCAAATAGGAGAAACAGCTTAATTGTTTGCACTGCTTAGGATGATAATTAAAATTTGCTTGTGCTGTAACTGTAATAGGTCATAAAGAAATTGATTTTATCCATTTTTTGTATTTGTTGCTTGTTTAATAGTTTAATTAAATTGTTTTTTAATGCAACTCACAAAATATTTATTAAGTAAAGTGCGGCAAAGCAGCCTAACTTTGAAAATACTTCTTGAGGAACCAACAAACTGAGATCAGGTTATCCTTTCTAATTATGTGGCTAAGAACCTGTAACTGAGCTCACTATTCAATCTCATTTGTGATTTCAAAGAACGAGATGGGGCATCTTTGCTTGGTAACTCTAGAACCTGGAGGTTCCATAATTTTAAAGTCACATCTTAAAGACGTCAATGTATACTCTGTATAGTCTGAGAACATGGTCAAGTGCTAAGGACCACCTGACATCATCATCATCATCATCATCATCATCTATTATTTATATGCCACCCATCTGACTGGGTGGCCCCAGCCATTGCCCCAGACAATTAAAAGATCAATAACAAGACCTGATAAAAGCTCTGTTGCATGGTCATTCTCTATCAAAGTGGAACAGGAGTGAAGATGAAATATGAGCAATAATTAAATGACACAAGAGCCTTATAAAGAGCAGTACAAATATGAACTAAAGCCATAATATGGAGAAATTCCATATACCGTCACTTGCTTAATGATGTGAAAGTGTACATAGGAATTGGATATACTATTCAAACCCTAAACAAAGGCTCCTAGTATTTAGGTTTGCTGGAAAATTCAGAATAGTGTATAAATATGTGCTTAATGATAGCTGTAAAATAAGTGTTATGTACACATATTGAACATTAGAAGCGAATGTTACTGGCTGCCCTTACACTGCCAGGCTTGGTTCAAGTTTCTTTCATTGCTTTACAAACCCTTAACAACTTGGGAACAGCATACCTCAGAATGTCCTGTGCTGCCACCAAGGTATTTTGGGGAGTCACTGTTAGTGGTCCCCTGTGGCTTGGATACATGGCTCATATTCATCAGGAGCCACACATGCACTATTGTGGGCTCAATTTTGTGGGACTCCCTTCCAGTTAAAGTCAGATATTTCTCCTCCATGTTAAACTTCCAGTGCTTATCAAATGCTTACTGAAGGCCTACTGAATTGAATTCTGATTTTATAGTATTGCCGGTAACCCGTCTTTAGTCTTATTGTACACCAGTTAGAGACAACTGTGATTAACTGGTATACAAATTGTTGAAATAAATAAATAAAAGTTCTGCCTTGGTCACACCACACCTGGAGTACTGTGTCTATTTCTGGGCAGCCCACTTTAAGAAGGATATTGACAAGCTAAAATGTTTGCAGAAGAAGTTGACCAAGATGATCAAAGGTCTGGAAACCAAGCCCTATGAGGAACGGTTGAGAGAGTTGGGTATGTTTAACCTGGAAAAGAGGAGACTGAGAGGAGATGTGATAGCCATCTTCAAATATTTAAAGGACTGTCAACATGGAAGATGGAGCACGCTTGATTCCTCCTGCTCTGGAAACCAAAGGTTTCATGTTACAAGAAAGGAGATTCCGACTCCCCATCAGGAAGAACTTTCTGATGGTAAGAGTTGTTCAACAGTGGAACATACTCCTTCGGAAGGTGGTGGGCATTGCTTCACTGGAGGTTTTGAAGCAGAGATTGGATGGCCATCTGTTGTGGATGCTTCAGTTTAGATTCCTGCTTGCAAGGGGTTGGACTAGACAACTCTCAGGGTCCCTTTCAATTCTACAATTCTGAGATTCTATAAATCACAGAAGCAGGCTATGCTCTACCAAGACTACTTGCCACCCTTAGTAACTGGAAACTGTCCATAGTCTTAAGAGCTCTTACCGTTTCAGGGTTATTTTCAAAGACCTCTCTGGCTTCTTCCTTGTTGCAGTATTCTTCAATGCACTCCCGCTCCAAATTCCCCTTCTTGCTTTCTTCCATAAAGGAGTTTGCTCGACGTTTTCTGGCAAGAAACTCTGATGCATGATGCTCAGATAAAACTTAAAAAACAACAACAAGCATTTTGCGTGTAAGAGGCTCTGCTGTGCAACCAAGCAATGTCTTAGATTATAACAAAGATTTAAAGTTAAGATTTTGGTGGCCACATGGACCACTATTAAAGCAGTATAACTAATTAAATGTCAGCATTGCTTTGTTTGTGTGTGTGTGTGTGTGCTAAAAATCCTAAACCATTGAGAACCTGATAAACATACTAAGAACACAACAAATTCCTGATAAAGCCAGCTGGGATAATTAAGAATGAACCTACACAGTGTCATGAAGATTGGAATATCTTCCAGAGAAGCAGCCAGTTTCTGGCCTAGTCAATTTCACATGGCTACAGAATTCTCGTTTCCAGTCAGTTAGACGTGAAACTAAGTACAGTGGTGCCTCGCAAGACGAAAAGAATCCGTTCCATGAGTCTCTTCGTCTTGCGGTTTTTTTCGTCTTGCGAAGCAAGCCCATTAGCGGCTTAGCGCTATTAGTGGCTTAGCGGGCTTAGCGGATCAGCTGATAAGCGGCTTAGCGGATCAGCTGATAAGCGGCTCAGCAGATCAGCTGATAAGCGGCTTAGCGGATCAGCTGTTAAGCGGCTTAGCGGCTTGGGAAAAAGGGGGGGGAGGAAAAAAACCCCGCAGGAACTCGCAAGACATTTTCGTCTTGCAAAGCAAGCCCACAGGAAATTCGTTTTGCGAAGCACCTCCAAAACGGAAAACCCTTTCGTCTAGCGGGGTTTTCGTCTTGCGAGGCATTCGTCTTGCGGGGCACTACTGTAGACCTGAAGATGCCTTTCAGGACAGCAGCAAATGGGAACCCTCCATACATCCTCAATGGAACAGACACCATAAATTTAAAGCACCTGGCTTTCACCAAAGTGTACTGGTAACCGTAGATTGTTAGAGGTGCTGAGAATTGTAGCTAAACTACAGTTTCCATGATTCTTTGAGGGAAGCCATGTGCTTTAAATGAACAGTGTGGGTGGGAACAGGGCGGTGGGGCCCAACAGCCTAGCAGGTTTCCAGCACCTATAACCTGTCATTTCATACAGAAAGTATCATGGTGACCAGGCTCCTCATGTGATGCGCATCCACATAAGAGAGAACACTGGCCACATCCATGCCACACTAACAGTCATGGAGAATCTTGGGAACTGTAGTTTCTTAAGGGCACACAGATATGTAGGCCTGGGGGATTAGCACTACAGTTCCCAGGGTTCTTTGGGGAAAACCATGACTGTTAAAGTGGTATAAGAGTTCTTGAAGTATATGGTACGGATGTGACCACTGTGAAAAAAATAGCCACTCTTGAGTTTCCCCTGGCTCAGGCTGGGGGATAAACCGGGCAGGGGATAGTTGGTTTATCCTGGTGAAGGATCACCCCACCCCTTAAAAACAACAATAGCCCAATTAGCACTGAACTGCTTAGCGGCCACAAACTATTCAGTGACAGATAGAAAATGGCATGGAATGGAGAAACTGATCAGCTGCCCCTCTGCAGCAAGTTTATCCACCTACCCACCTACTCTACCAATGGATTGTCACTGAACAGTTGCTTGTGTTAGTTATATGTCAACATGATAGAGAGGAGAACTTTAAGAATACTTAAATAAGCTGTTTTGGAGGGAATCTGCAAGCAATGAAGCCCGAGCAGCAGGAATGAACAAGCTCACTTTCCCACATACTGTTGAGTACTGGGCAGGGATGTATAAAAGAGGCCCCAGGCAGCAGAGACTGATTGGCATGCAAAGCACTCTAGGGAGAGAACAAGGACACTCCAGCTAAACTAGGCTCAACTTCTTCCCACTGGCTTGGACTGGCCTGGTCTGTGGGTATTGATATGTATTTGTGAGAAGGCTAAATGAACAAAATATTGAAATAGCCTAGTTATGCAGCTTTGTATACCTGAGACACAACTGAGTAAAGAAAATACTACATTGGCAAATACAAAAACAGCAGATTTGTGCCTGTACAACTGCACAGCAAGACCATTCCATAGTTGTGTCTGTAATTTGGGATTATCTGGAACTGTGCATTCTTTCCATATTTTTGCCTTGTTAATAACGTCCTGTGATTAAAATCCAAGCAGTGAATAGGCAGGAAGGTGACTAGTAAAAAACTTCCATAGCCCTATGTAAATTTTAGTAGACTCTTCTTTGTATGGTTTTTTAGACTGGAACTCAAGTTATTTTACAAATTTTTAAAAAGCTATAAAATTAGTAAATGAATGTGTTTATATCTGTAGGATATAATTACACGGCTTATAATATAGCACTAGCAAAATGTGCACACCAGTGTTTACTAAGAAAGAAAGAAACACTGCCACCTAAAACTGTAATAAAATGATCTGTTGAGCCTTCCTGGGGAGGGTGTAGCATAACTTCAATACCACTAGCACTTCTTCAAGCACTAAAATCTTATACAGTGGTACCTCAGGTTAAGAACTTAATTCATTCTGGAGGTCTCTTCTTAACCTGAAACTGTTCTTAACCTGAAGCACCACTTTAGCTAATGGGACCTCCTGCTGCCGCTGCGCCGCCACTGCACGATTTCTGTTCTCATCCTGAAGCAAAGTTCTTAACCCGAGGTAATATTTCTGGGTTAGTGGAGTCTGTAACCTGAAGTGTATGTAACCTGAAGCGTATGTAATCCGAGGTACCACTGTATTCCTGACAAAGGGAACATGCAGCAATATATCATACAAGTGGGCCTACAGTAGATAGCTATGGAGTGCTCCTATTCAGGGTACCAGACATGACTTTCCCAAAGACACACCATCCCACCACCACCGCCTGGTTTTATATTCCCCACCCCACAACAAACACTCAGCAACTTGGGTTTCTCTGAACCCTGCTGTGAATGGTGCTGTTTTGGTTACTTAAGGAACAAAAGGTTACTTAAGGAACAAAATATATATATATTAGTATACACAGCTGTAGGATATACAGCAACTGCTGCTAAAAATGTATTTTTTAAAATCAATGGTTCAGAGCATTTCTCCATAATCTGGAGCATTATTCAGATAATAGACAAGGACATTAATTTGGATAAACAAGGCTGCATTTCTAAATAAAAATAAAACCCTATTTCAGTGGGACACCTTCTGAGCAAATAAGATTTGGTTTGGGCCGGGGGGGGGGGGGGTTGAGCAGGAACTCAGGGGCACTGAGTTCCCTTAACTTTTTAAAAATTAAATAAATAATTTGAAAGGGGGGGGGGTCCTGTGGGGACTGGAACTGATATACTCCCAATGCCTGAGCCAAAAATCAATACAGTTGTTGCCATTTCTAATCCATATCACTGTCTGCTTGAGTTTATTAATCACATCTTACATTTAGCCATTGCTGTATGTGTATGGCACTGTGACTGGCCCACAACAAACAAACAAACTTTGTAGTGAGTCCTCCCACCTTTTCCCCCAGAAAAAAAAGCACTGGCTTGGGCTTTAGGAGTTGAAAGTCACTGAAAAGTGATTCATGAATAAGGCTTTTACTGTCAGGGAAAGAAGAAATCTTCTTGCATGTAGGTCATATGTTTCGATTCAAGTGAAAGGAAACTGACCCATTTAGAAGTGCTCCACTGCAATGCAGTGAGGCCTGCAAATCAAATGAGCTTTGGGCCCTTTCCAATCAAAAGTAGAGAGTATATTTATTAATTTCTTATCTATTTGGGAGAATTTCTATACAGCTCAATATAGAAAATGCTAGAAAAATAGTACATTTTGAGTCTCGAAAGAACATACAAAATAAAATACAGAAAAAGCTGTACAGTGGTACCTCGGTTTATGAAGTCAATCCATTCCAGAAGTCCATTCTTAAACTGAAACCGTTCTTAAACCGAGGCGCGCTTTCCCTAATGAGGCCTCCCACCGCTGGTGCCCTTCCACCATTCGGCTTCTGTTCTAAGACTGAGGTAAAGTTCACAAACTGGGACACTACTTCTGGTTTTGCGGAGTTCATAAACCGAATAGTTCATAAACAGGGCTATTCTTAAACCGAGGTACCATTGTATAGCATCTTCAATAGTGTGGACAACAAGAGGCCAATAAGAAAGAAAGAGAATAAGAAAGTTCTAACAAGGGTCTAAGAAGGGATGGGAAACTTGAGCCCTCCAGATGTTGCTGAACTACAACTCCCATCATCCCTGACCATTTGCTATGCTGGTTGGGGCTGGTGCAAGTTGAAGTCCAGTCCTGGTCCAAAGCAAAGCACATTGGACACTTGCTGGATATCCAAAAAGAGGGAATTCCACTAAATTAGGGTTGCCATATACCTGGACATTACCGGGATTTCAATGGCAGAAGTTCAGAGGGAATTATGGAGTGGAACAGTTAAAAGTGCCTCACTTGAAAACTGGAATGCCTGGCACACAGGAAATAAGGGAGTCCCTCAAATACGCTGGTCCCAAATTGTGTACAACTTCAGTATCAGCAAGACCTGGCCTAGTTAGCACAGTGGCAGCCAGTGCAGTCATTTCAGCAACATTATATGCTGATGACAGGCTGTTCTAGTCAGGAGTCTTGACTGCTGCACTCTGAGCTAGCTGGAGAGACCAGAGCAACCAGTAATTGATCTCTGATGTCACCAATGCCTGAACTGCTGTGGATACAGGTTATCCCTGTCCAGGAACAGCTGAAGTTGATCAGAGGTACTCCTCGCCACCTATTTGACCTAGCCATCTTTCTCAAGTCAACAGGGCCCTTGCTATTGGCTTCCAACAGATATGGACTTCATAGTTCAATAAAGCAAAAGTAAAAGTGAAACATTTTATTAGCCCCATGTTCAAATCATTGAATGCTTTGAGTTACAAATAACTTTCCTTCCAATGCAGATATTTTGAGGGAAAAACATTTTTTTACATCAGCATGGCATACACTGCACTTTCAAGATATACAGTATCTCAGTTCTACTAATACAATTGCACAAATTGCTTTCTGCTTTATAAAAGTCAGTTGGCATTTGCTTGTTGGATCCTTGGCTTTGTTTAATTTGTTGAAAATCTGTTTCTGTATTCTGCCAGAAGTAATATATCCAGGAAAGCAAATCTATTAAGATTGATAACTTTGAAAAAACTTTTCTGTGTACAGCATATCATTTCTGAATGAAAGCAATTCCAATCAAAATGCCCATCAAATAAAAGTGTTTTCCCATAGATCTCTGTGAGATGCAGCAGTTCTAATAAAACTTGTCAGACGTCTACAATAAAAATAATAAAACTTTTCTGCTATCTTAAAAAAAAACCCCAGCTTTCCTAGCTATGTAACATCATTCTTTTAATTTAATTTCAAGTCTTAGTTTTGGATACCAGTGTTGAAAGCAGAGGTAAATTCTGTGTTACTTGAAAGCTAATATTTCTGACATTTTGAACAAGCAATCCTAAACACATTTACCATGGATAACAAATCTCTCCTCATCCTCCTACATTAGGCTAGTGGGCATTGTGGTCATAGGCTATGAAAATGCCTTTCCTTTTTGCCCTCTATTGTAAAAGCTCAGCAACTTTTTGCCCCCCCCCCCATTGTGCCATGGTTTAAAACAAACTATGGTTTATTGTGAATGAGCAGTGTGCTGTTGCATACTGCTGAAAAGTTCCTGTGGAGTCCTCCTCTGCTTCTGTTGCTTCTACACTAAGAAAAAAACCTTACAAATCCATCATGGTTTGCTTAGAAACAACCCATAAGCTGAGTCCACAGTGTGGTGTGTGTGCATGTGTTAGGAGCATCATGGGAACTTTTGAGCAGCATGCAATAGCACGCTGCTTGTTCTCATTAAAATATAATTTGTTTTAATTTAAGCTATGGTTTAAGGAGACAGGCTACTATAGTATACCTCTTTGTGATAGAAAAAGCACAGTACTTCAAAAAAAGAAAGAAAGAAAGAAAACCAAGAATGTGATGGTGAAAGAATACTGCCAGAAACTCGAACAAAAAGAGAACTAACTCTTGATCACAAAAAAGAAACATTATTATTTTTTGTTATTATTCTGTGTCAGTTATTGCACAAACATTCTGCAGCACAGCATTGTTTTTTAAGTGACCTCATTATTTTGCAGTAGTGGAAAACATGTTTATTTGTCAGTATTACTAATTACTTCTTCAGCACATTGATTGCTTCCTAGCCCTTAGCTCTGCTTGCACAAAAACTGATTGCTTCAGGATGGGGGATGGGGATTTGCTTGAGCAGAACAGTGTCACTTTTCCAACAAGAGCAGCTCTTTACAATCAAAATCAGCATCTCTCAGCCATACCTGATACAAATGAGCCAAATCAAGTTTACAATTGTCCTCCACACACATTCTGGAGAGCAAATTTCTTTGAACTCAATGGGATTTACTCCTGAGTAAACGAACAAAGAAAATGTGCTGAATCTCTACTATTTGTTGATGCAAAGATACATCCTTCGCACCCTATTTGTTTTTAGAACGGTTTTGCAATTGTTATTACACACTACAAGCACCCAACTGGAGCAAGAGGGCACCGGGACACAATACTGAGTTTCACTGGAAAAGCAAACAAAAACGAACTTTTAACTAAAGTTGGGGATCCAACTGATTTTACTTACATGTCCTAGCTTCAGAGAGAGCGATCGCTGAAATATACAGGCAGGAAATGAACAAGCAAGCCACGCAGTGAAGCCTCATCCTTTGGGGGAGTAGCTGCAGTGGGTTATGTAGGGCGTGTGTATCTGTTGGGGGTTAGGAAGGGGAGGGGGCTATTTGCATTTGCTGACAGGTCGCCTTCTTGCTGCTGCTTCTCTGTTGACACCGTGCCTGGAATCAGGGAGGCAGCAGCAGGGAAAATGTTCAGACCTCCCCCTGCTGAGGGAGGGGAGGGAGAGGAGACTGGCTGGGGGCTGGAATCTGGTTGCATACAGAGGCAGGACATTTCCAGGAAACATTCCTGCTGCATTTCACATGGTGGGTAAACAGGAAGCACGGGAGGGAACCTCGAGTCCATATCCCAGAGGCCTTTGAACCTCCCTGGTGCTGGTTTCCAGCAGCTGACTGGAAAACACAATGGCGAGAGAGAGAGAGAGAGAGAGAGAGAGAGAGAGAGAGGAGGGATATTAGAGACAAAGTTGCCTTTCCATCATATGTTTCCCCACTGGTTTCTTTAGCATTTCACTGCATCGCCAGCCCACCTGCCTTATCCTGCTTTTCTTCCCCAAATCAAAGGCTGTTACTTGCCAGGTTGAGTTTATGTTTGACTGGACTTTGGTTTCTATTTATGTATTGATAGCAGCTAGTCTTCAGAAGGTACTGGAGACAGAGCCTAGCCCATGGGTAGGCAAACTAAGGCCCAGGGACCGGAACCAGCCCAATCGCCTTCTAAATCCGGCCTGCGGACAGTCCAGGAATCAGTGTGTTTTTAGATGAGTAGAATGTGTGCTTTTATTTAAAATGCATCTCTGGGTTATTTGTGGGGCATAGGAATTCATTCATTCCTCCCCCCCCCCAAAAAAAAATATAGTCCGGTCCCCCACAAGGTCTGAGGGACAGTGGACTGGCCCCCTGCTGAAAAAGTTTGCTGACCCCTGGCCTAGCCACTGCGACTAGCAGTCACTGAGAGCCTCATCACCCTTGTATCTGTCTAATCTTCTTAAAGCCGTCCGAGATGGTGACCATCACCACTTCCCATGGAAGTGTGTTTCATTGTTAAAACAATGCTCTGTGCAACATATATTTCTATCTTATTTTTCTATCCAGGAGTTCGAGGTTGTGTGTGCTTTCCTCCCCTCCGCCTTGTGTATTCACAACATCCCTGTAAGGTAGGCTACGTTTTAAGTTACTTGTGTACATAAGCTGCCGTTCTTGTCAGTCGATTTGAGATGGGAATCCAGGGAGGGACCCAATCCACATAGAGCGTACTAGCCCAGGGACTCCTGCTGGCAGGAAGCCCATTCCATATGATGTAGGCATTGGATTTTTAGGGAGGAATTATTATTTATTGGGTCACTCCCTGCCTTTCCGACAAACCTAGCTACCTCGCAGGGTTGTTGTGGGAATTAAATGAGAACTATGCGTGCCACCTTGGGTTCCTCGGGCAAAAACATGGGATATAAATGCATTTTTTAAAAAAAGTGTCGACTGGTGGTAACACAGGATTTACGTGCTTAGAGAGAACTGTCTTATACGACGAGAAAGCGCCTCTCAAAAGGCAGCCTTTGCTGCGGCGCATCCGCATCGCGCGCGAACTCTGGTCACCCTGGAAACCCTTCCCCGCCTCCTTCGCAACTAATGGTCGGCGGGCAGCCGCCAATCCAGCCGCCGCCCGCTCTCCATTGGCTCCTTTCCTTTCCTTGCCCCCGCCCCCGTTTCCTTCGCTCCGCTCTCCTGGTAACCATTGGAAACCGGCTTGGTTACGCGTCCCTTGCGCGCCCCGCGTCGTTATCGGCCTGCCTCGGGGACCCGAACCAATAAGCGATCTCCCGAGGCGTCACGTGAAAGAGGGGAAGGCGAGACGAAAGCAGCGGGGGTCACGTGGCTCCGTTGGAAGGGCCGCTTTTGAGAACCGGCGGCCGCTTTGGGGGCTCTCGGAGTGACGGGTGAGGCGGAGAAAGGGCGGTTAGCGGGGAGGGAGGGAGGGGCCGGTGAGTCCCGCGCGGCGCCTTCGAAGAGGACGCCCCCCCCCCCCCGCGAGGGTCTGCCTGTGATGGGGAAGCCGGGGGTGGCGGACCTGTCTCGGTGTGTTGACGTGCTCCTACCCTGAGGCGCTGGTAAAAGGGGCTCCTAAGGCTCGGGCCCAGTTGCCTTCTGGGCGCCTGGTTAGGGAAACGAGGCTCAGTCCAGTGTGGGGAGCCGGCTAAATATTCCCAGAGGTTAAATTCCAACCTCTGGGAATATTTTGTATCCATTATCTAGGAAAACTTAGGATCCAGCTTGCACCTCTTCACTGTGCTACAAAATTGTGTATCTGGCGCGAAGAGAGGATGCTCCACTACATTGGAAACAAAACTGCTTTTTTAAACTGCAACTTTTTCAGTGGGTTAGCCACTTGAAAGCTAGCCTTATAAAAGCTGTTGATTTCTGAGTTGGTTTTGGAATAATAAAGTTTGGTGATTCGTTATTCATTGTATCCCCTCCTCCCTTTTTTATTTTAGGTGTAAGACAGCATCCAAGTTGCTCATGTTTTGGAACTCCAGGATCCGTCTACATGCTGCGTCCTTAATTCATTTGGTGTGCTGAATGGCTGTTAGATAGGGATGTATAGTCTGATGGCCAATTGTTGCAACTGGCTAAAGCGGTGGCGAGAACCTGTCAGGTAAATTACTAGACGTTAGAACCATCTTCTTTTCAATACCTTGAAGTCTTAAGATTGTACTATGTCTGGCAAGTGTCACAAAGAGGATGAGTATGTCTAATGCTGTTCTACTTGTGCAGCAGACTTCTGCTTGTGCAAAGGAGCTCTGATTTTCCTACAGGCCACTGCACAAGTTCAAAATTTGTTCCTGGGATCCCTCTAGAGCAGATTTTAGGGTGAATGAGAACACATTGTACAAGTGGAGTGCAGCACTGGATACAACCCAAAGGCTTTAAAAACAACAATAGCACAACCATTTTGAAATCGCATATTTTTAAAACTGTAAACTGAAGAGAGTAAAAGAAATTGGAAACTTTAAATGTGCACTTTGAAAGGGCATGTGGATGTGAAAATACAATAGACCTTTATTAGTGGCATTCATGTGCCTGTTCTTATTCCCCAGCCTTATTTAAAAACTTATAGGAACTGTTTGGTGCTAAAGGTCCCTGTGTCTCTCCATTTTTACTAACCCAGGGCTTTATTTGAACCAGTATTCAGTCTCTAGCACTTTCTGCTGGAGATTACTTCAAGAACAAAGACCTCTGGATATGAGCATGATGTCTTTGTTAACTGGGGGAACATAATCTGTACGTGGGGAAATGTGGTGGTTAAAGGCATGGCAACATGGCACAAAGAAAACTGCAACAACATTTCTGTTCAGTTTTACAATTGACATCATGTATCCACATTCATCAAGAGGCAAAAAAAGAATCCCACCCTCTTTTTTGCTGAGAAGCGTTTTTTTTAATTTTTATTTTTTAAGCAGAAAATTGATTTCTTCTACCCAACTCAATATCCAGAGCTTGCTAGTTCTCCCTTGGTACTTGTTTCCAGTGCCACAGTATGGCCCAATAAAAACACAGGTATCTGAACATAGCACGAGAGGAAAGCAACACAATGCTCAAAGAAATTTCAAAGTATGTACAAATGTGTGGGGGGGGGGGGGAGTTGACAAAAAGCATATTTAAGTACACAGGGAGACCTCTGCTTCTTCATATTCATGTAACTGCATCTCGGGATCCCTTTGTGCTCCAAGTCCCTTCTCAAAACTTGCATTTTCCAGGAAGCCTTTGGAGTATCTCCCCTAATCACACTACCCTATGGTATGAGTAGTTGAAAAATTTTGCATATTCTTCCTCTGTTTTCCCAATGCCTCCATTCCCAACTCTCCATTGCTTCCATGTAAGATTACAGTTAAGAATGGTGCTGCATATAAATAATAGGAGTTGATGATTCTTGAAGATACATTCAATACCTCCCCCCTAAAATTCTATATGGCATTCAGTCAGGACAAAGTCTGAAAATATTTTTTCTTTGTATATAATTCAAAGGAGTGTGACATTAATCATGGTGGGTCTTGATAACGCTGGAAAAACAGCAACAGTGAAAGGAATCCAAGGAGGTAAGTAATATCTAAACTATTTTTATATTTATAAAAGTATTAAAATGAGCTTTTTAACATATTGTTTGTGCAGGAGGAATTTTTTTATTTATTGCCCTTGGCTAAAACAAGGCCAAGACTGCAGTCCTAACCTCCATTATCTGGGAGTAAACCCCATTGAATTCAGTAGATTTACTTCTGTTTAGACATGGTTAGGATTGTGCTGCAAGATGCCATATAATGCTAGTAAATACAAAACCCCCAACTGAATCATCCCTAATTGTGAACACCTCCCGATACGTATCCTTCAGGTTACGCACGTGGCAAACCCGGAAGTAATGGGAAAGGTTTCCACCATGCGTGCATGCGCAGACGCGGCACCTCTGGATGTGAATGTTTCAGGGTTCACACGGACCCCTGGAATGAATTAAATTCATATCCAGAGGTACCACTGTAGGTCTAGGAAAAGCTATGTAATATAGCAGGATAATTGCTTTCTGTTTGATGCTACAAGTTGCACTTTTTAAGCTGAATGTGGATTCTTTTCTAGTTGAAAGCAAAACTTGGGTTGTATGGCTGTGCCTCTCCTTTGAATTCTGCTTGGGCTTATATTTGGAGATGCCATAGGCACTTGGGCTGCAACCTCATGCACTTACCAAGGAACAAGACCCATTGAAAACAGTTGTGCTTGCTTCTGAGTATGCCTGCGTAGATGGTTCAGTGAATCACTGTCAGAACATCTCACTTTTTTGTGAGCATTGCTTTCATTTGTTTTGTACATCGTTAGCCACATGCACATTTTTAGTGCTTCCAGAGCCTCTGGATATCACTAAAACTTTGGGAGCAATGTAGATGCAAAATGAGGCTGTTACACTCAAATATATGCACTTCAATATATATTACTATTGCATGTTTCCAAAATAGAGGGTTTACAAACAGTTGTTGAAGACTGGTGCCCCTATCATTGTAGATAAATATTTGTTAGGAGTCACCTTGTTTCATAAAATAGAAGGGAAGCATATATGGTAAGCATTTGAGGAACTGCTGACATAAATTATTTTTTAATTATAGCACATATATAAAATATCCACATTAATGAGACATTTCACATTTTAGTTTAGGATAGAAAATCAATGGTTCCCTTTTGCCCCCCCCCTTTGTATGTGCAGTAACTCTTATTTGCTGAAATGCACAGTAATGAGCAGACATCAGTAAATTTTACCTAAAAATCAATGTTGTAGGTATTACCTTTTTATGATATTGACTTGTGATATAATTTGGAAAGAAGGAAATTGTATGTGCATAACAAAGTGTTATTCTAATGATATTTTTATATCCCTATTTATAATTGGGAAGGTACCAACAATTTGCCAGATCACCTTTATCCCTTCAACCATAAAAATCTCTTTTAGCATCACTTTCTCTCCTCTGCCAGCTCCAATAAAACAGCATGCAAGCTTAGCATCAAATAAAATTTCTGTTTCAGCTGGGGAGAAGTTTCAGAAGTGTCTGTTCTGAGTGCTTGACAGTTTACTGACATACATGAACACATTGTTTTGGATGAATACAGTCCAGAATAACCGTGGATTTTTCATATGTGAAATAGTGAGTATCTTTTCTAGGTGAAAAGATCATATGACTTCAATATGACCCAGATCCAAAGGGCCCATGGGCAAGGGCTTTTCATTTTCAGCATCTCAGTGGAAGCTCCTGACAACTGAAAAGTCATTGTGAACATCAGAGAATTCCTCATTGTGGTGCTCAACTGCAACTGGTGAAAAGAGAAAGTCACTTCACTTCTCCCCTGCCCTGAAAGCTCTTGGCATGGGCATGGGCATCTTTTGGCACTGTGATGCCTGTAGCTCCAAACAAATTCTCATTCTAGCTCTTCTTGGGTTATGAAGCCCTGGCAGAAAGCATGCCAGCAACAAATTATCTTCATTAAAAACAAATCTGGATTGAAATGTGGGAATATGAAATCAAGTGAAACAAGATCATTTTAATATGAGGAGTTTGTCACCTCCCCCTGTCCTTATTGGGTTGCTTCTTCAAGGTTTCCTCTCAGGGTATGGTACCTATCTCTCTCAGTTCTTCATAAATGTGGCATTGTTTTGCATATGAAGTAGACATTATTAACACGAATTTCTAGTCCCACAGTGAAATATTGCCTTAAACATGTCCAGGATTTGTATAGTTCTGCTCTACAGGCTGAAATTGGTAGCCTACCATCAGTTACATAATTTGCAGCAAGACAGGTGATAAGAAATTTAATTTGCATTCATTGTGATCACAGTAGCTTATGCATTATTGTCTGTCCACATGACATCTTGTGATCCATGTTTGTAATATTTGTAGCCATTATATACATAGAAAAACTAGAAACAGGTCTGTAAAATCCATGTTATTCTGATCCTGAAAGTACATCAATCTCTCTTACCAGATTTATGCATTGCCCCCCCCCCCTTACTTCATCAAAAATAGGCTGGAGAGGAATAACATGTTGGAAATAGGTTTCCCTTTCTCCAAACTTGATCTTGAGTTGGAAAACATTACCCTCTTCTTACCTTTCCTTTATTTGATAGTTTGAGGATTATGGTTCCCGATATTCATTTTAAGTGTCTCTCTGTGTGTGCTCACACATGCTTGTGTGTCTGTTAATGTAAAAAACAAAACAAAAACTTTACAATTTGAAAAACCAGTATTCTGTCTTAAAGTGCCCACAGCCCCCCCCCAAAGATAATTCAAACTGTATCACAAGTATCTCATAACTTGTTCTTTAATTTCATCAGAGTCTCCAGAGGATGTGGCCCCAACTGTTGGCTTTTCTAAAATTGATCTTAAGCAAGGCCGGTTTGAAGTCACAATCTTTGACTTGGGAGGTGGCAAGAGAATCCGGGCTATCTGGAAGAATTACTATGCTGAATCATATGGGGTAATATTTGTTGTGGATTCCAGTGATGTTGAGAGAATGGAAGAGACAAAAGAAACTATGTCGGAAGTTCTAAAGCATCCCAAGATAGCAGGGAAACCTGTATTGGTGTAAGTAACAAAAATCAAGAATTATTTTAAGTACTGATCAATAACTTAAATATATTTCCTAAAACATTGAGTTTGTGATACTACTTTTTCCTTAAGTTGCCTTTAAAGCGGAATATTTTCTTTCCAACCCAACAAGCAGAGAAATTAAATTGTATTGTGCTACTGCTTTCATTAGAAATGATGGCTTCAATATGGCAGAACTATTGTCTGTGCAAACACTCTTGAAATGAGTTGTATAATTTCTGCAAACATTCCATTATTGCCTGTAGTGATAACTCTATAATTGTTTTGACGAATAATGATGTCAACACAAGTAATATGACCCTTGTGTTGTCTAACATAAGCATGTTATTAGCTAACCGTTGGTATTAATGAGGTCTCCGTGTTTAACACCAGGGGGTGCAAGTGATGCATTATCAGAAGAACTTGGTGTCTAGAAACTGAAGTTGTCTCATGCATAACTCTGTGTCTCGGGATGTGTGCAGGTCTAACTCCAACATCAGTGTAATGATGTAGCAGAAAGTGGATGCACTGCAATTTAGACACCTGCAGAGTAAAATACCCTTCTGCCCTTCTGAACAATATGGTCATGATCCAGCCACAGTGAAGCAGGCTTTTTAATGTAATGCTAACTTACATGTTCTTAATTCTTCCATTGAAAGCAGTGGGGCTTGATAGTCAGTTTAAATTAGAACTATGAATTTAGAATGAAATGAGAAAAGTGACACTCAGTAACAACTGGTAACATTTTGACCTGATAGGGCTGCAACTTTTAATATATTGTGTTTTCAGCACAACAAGACTTAATACATCACTTACTAGAGAGTGTATTAATTGACAGTAAAGTTGTGCTTAAAATATAATTGAACAAATGCCAGACATTTAGAGATGAATTTCATATTGTTTAATTATCAAAAAATCAATGTTTCATGTAATTACTAAAACCGTTAACTTATTTTTTTATATTAATTACCCATGGGTAGTATTAATTTTTTGGTAACAAAATAAATATGAAAATTATATTTGTGTGAAATTTGTGCTGTTATAATGACTTTCTATACTGCATCACCTGTGACCAATCTCACACTCTTTCTCATTTTGCACTCATTGTTCGGACACTAGTTGCACCACCCTAGTTACTCTTCCGGTTGGCAACTTAATTCTGATGACTGTACAAAATAACTGGCAGAGGAAACTGAGCAAACCATCCTGCCAATTGCAGAGAACACTCTGAATAATCTTTTATCTTTGATGTTGGATTTTTGGAACTCAAATGTGATTCAACTGACGAGGATTTCAGGAAATTCAGTTTGGAAAAATTTTGGTTGAAATATCTCCCTGTATTTCCCAAAACAGGAGAAAGGCTCTCCACATCATTATACAATTTATGCCTTAGGGAATCTGATTTTCCTGTGCAACAGACTGGATATTTAAAATATTCTAAGATCTGGCTATTTTAAATTTCATGTGCATTTTTAAATTTTTTTTTTTTGGGGGGGGGAATATATATATATATACATTTAAAAAGTATTCGTGATTATTATTTTTAATTGAGCCCCAAAATACTGTTTATGATTAAAAGTCAGCAATGTTTCAATACTTTCTAAAAATTAAAATAGGGGCACCAGATGTGGATGGGGGCATAACATTTTTATATAATCTGAGAGGGGGCATGGGTTAAAAGTTCAGAAATGCTGCTTTAGAACTCTTTCCACATTTCTGTCTAGGAGCTTCTTGTTTATAGATAAGTCCCTACAGGTGAAGATCTTGTCATCAGTTACTTCAATCATTTTATAATAAAAATTGTTCAGAGTTTTGTTTTGGAATGAGTTAGCTATAGCTGCCAGCTGCTATTTTTATTTCTTAACTTAATTATTGAGCTACATGTTTGGGGGAGGGAATTGATCATACTCCTAGTCCTACCATCTTCACTTTAGACAACTGAAATACTGACAACATTTTGCTCTAAAACAATTAGGGTGAAATGAATGAAGTTTTGCTTCTAGGCAATTTCTTGTTATGATCCCTTTAAGCTATTATAAGGTTGTAACTTTAGGATGGATGGTTTTGCAGAAGAATATCTAACCTTTTTTTATTATTATTTCTGGGCCACTATCTAGAATTAGATTTGTTTGTCTCTGTTGAAGTTTCAGTCAATACTTGCTGAAAGTCCATCCGTCTTCACTGGCCACAAAGAGTGAATGTGTGTGTGTGTGTGAGAGAGAGAGAGAGAGATGTATGCCTATGTACTTGTATTTCCCTGTGACGCATAATAATATACTTTCTGCAACTATTTGGTATAAAGGATTTGGAGGTGACGTGATCTGTCTTACTAGTGACCTATGTTAAATTGTAGAAACTGAGAACTAGCTTGGCTCACCCACTATAATCTAAAAACACTGAAATGGTTGTGACGTATCAGGCCCATGGATGCCCTCCTCTTCCATACCCAGGGCATAAGCATGAGTAGTTATGTACAAAAGTACATCTTAGTTGTCCATAATATTTTCACTCGAAGTCTTGATGGATGAATATGTTCAACATGTTGATAGCTTTCTTCAATATAAACACACTCTAAATTTCCAAGTTTGTACAAATACTGTATTTTTTTCCAGCTTACCTAGTGCAGCCATCTTTAACATTTTCATACCAAAAACTCCCTCCTTTAAACCAATAGGTGCAAATTGGCACCCAGTTTTAATTATATGTGCACACGCCTGCCCATCTCCCTCCCTCCCACCATCTCTCACCAAAGGAATTCGGGCAGATACTTAGTGGGCTGAATTTTTCTCTTTCACACCCAAGCTCTACCCTCCATTGCATCTGGTGACCTCTGTTAGGCTCCGCTTTCTTGTAGTCTAATGGCAGATTACTATACCCCAATCTTAGGTAAAATCAGTGCTATTTTTCACTTTTCTAGGGCTTGCCAATCGAAAGGTCGACGGTTCGAATCCCCGCGGCGGGGTGCGCTCCCGTTGTTTGGTCCCAGCGCCTGCCAACCTAGCAGTTCGAAAGCACCTCCGGGTGCAAGTAGATAAATAGGGACTGCTTATTAGTGGGAAGGTAAACGGCGTTTCTGTGTGCGGCTCTGGCTCGCCAGAGCAGCGATGTCACGCTGGCCACGTGACCCGGAAGTGTCTTCGGACAGCGCTGGCCCCCGGCCTCTTGAGTGAGATGGGCGCACAACCCTGGAGTCTGTCAAGACTGGCCCGTACGGGCAGGGGTACCTTTACCTTTACCTTATGCCCCTTATTTATCTGATAAGAAAAACAAATGTTAAAGAAGCCCCGAAAGTGGTTTTCCTATATCAGTGCATCTCATATGAAGTCAGAAAGAGACTGGTTGTGGGTCCTGATTTAACTAGTTGGACCAATTATTCTAGTGTACGTGTTTGTGCCCTTTAATATATTTTAAACAGACCATATCTGTAGCATTACTTTGCATGCTGTTTAGTGGCACCTAATTGTAAGCCACTTTTGGTTGGAAAGGCATGCTGTACATGCCTCCTATTGATAGCATAACAGATACCCCTTAACTGCACCTCCGGCTGGGCTGGGGGAATTAGGATCATGTTGTTGCACTAAAGCATGCATGGTTGTTGCACTAAAGCATGCATGGTTGTTGCACTAAAGCATGCATGGTTGTTGCACTAAAGCATGCACAGTATCTGAATGGACCTGCTGCCTATATGAATCAAAGACATTCTCAGAGACTAAGTGCTCTTCAACCAAAAGCCCCTTTTTAAAGTGATCAATATTTGTGAGCACAATCCTAGTAAAACAAGAAAAATACCATTCTGGTATAGAACATAGGAATTTAATATAGAAGGCTTAGTTACAAATACCTATCTGGCTATAAAGCTCTATAGATTACCTCTGGCATTTATATATCAGCCTAAACTATTTCAGAAGGATGTGAGGATTTCAGTGCTGAAAGTTGTAGATAAAAGTGAATACATTCTGAATGTGTGTTCTTGTACTGAATCAGTCAAATATGTTTAGAATTGCAATACCTTTTTAAGGGGATTAGAAGACTTTTAAAAATGTTTATTGATTAAAATCCTATACACAGAAATGAGAGTAAGTCTCATTGAATTCAGTGGGACTTGCTTCTGAGTAATTTCTCCAAGATTGTACTAGGAGTTCTCTTCTAAACCATATGGAGCTTTCCATCAGCCAGACTGTATTTTGGAGTCAGCGTTCGAAATTAGCTGAGCGCCAGTCACGTTTTTTGACTGGCAAGTGGCCTTTTGTGACTGGATGATGTCTGGGTGCCACCCTTGGCAACTAACATCTCCCCCTGCCTGGCTGCAGTCAGCTGGTCTGCAGGCACAGCAGCAGCAAAAAAAGGGTGCATTTGTGGGGTGAATCAGCTTCTCCAGGGAGGGAGTTCCAGAGTCTGGGATCAGCCACCAAGAAGGCCCTTTCCCCCATTCAGGCATGCCTGTGAAGGTGGTAGGACAGAGAGAAGGGCTTCATTGAAAATCTCAAAACCAGGTCATATTTGTATGAGGGAATACAATATTTCAGATAGCTTGGACATTAAGGGTTTTATAGGTCATAACCAGCACTTCTTGTAAGCTAGGGCCAGTGACACAGAAGCAGGCAGGAGATTTGGTGTACTATTCTGAGATGTAAGACTCTTTATAAATACATTTTGTGGCCTGCAAAAAATCCACTGTTTACTTCTAGATAGAAACATTTTTGTCCCTCTTGTCCATAAAAATAAACTTAGCTCAATGCTTTTCCATAATCATAAACAATGTTCTCCTTCAAACGATGTTTGAAGCTTTGTTTTAGATGGGATCCTTGTCACAGTCAGGAAGAGATAAGTGAGGAGCACATCCTTTCAGAAGGGAACTTGTTTACCAAATCACGCAAAAGAATTATTCTGATGGGATGTGTGTGGTGCTGTAACATAGCTCTTATTCTTAAAATTATTTAATTACTCCTGAGTCTGAGGTTTCAAGTGTCTTTTTTGTAGCAATAATGACTAATAATAAAAGCAGAGATTTTTAGGAAGTAAATTCAGCAGTACATCCTGTACTTTTTAAGCAAACGTTCTGAATCGCAACCACATACAACTTGCAATATTGTAATAGGCCAAGGCAAAAATCGTTGTCTGTTTTTTCTGAAAATGTTTAATTGTATCCCTAGGTTGATGTATGTTCAGTTGCAGGGGAGGGGAGGGGAAGGGAAGGTATTGCTAAAGCCAGATACTTCATGTACAGGGCCGCTTAAACAGAACTTTGCCACATAGATTAGGAGATTAGGAGCAGTGGTGAAGTAATAAGTAAGCATGGTTTCTGTACCACTTACGTAGTGGTTATTTAAATACTACTGAACCTTCCAAAAAGCAACTCCCATGCCATTGATGTAATCTATTTCAGGTACTTTTTCTTAGACTCTTTATGCCAGTGAGTGTAAATATCAGTTGCAGTCAGTTATAGTGGATCAAGAATGGTCTCTTACTTGTCTTTGCTTTTGTATATGCCTGTTCCTACAGTGTTGTGGACTATTCCATGCCGTGACTATTTTATTTGTCTCCAGTGTCAGTAGGAGGAGTAGGAGTACAGAGTCGGTAGGAGGCAGATCGAAGAGGGGAGGAGTATGACTAGGGAAGAATGACTGTAACAGATGTGTTTTCTGATCTCTTTTTGTTTCGGTTCATATTGGATTACAGTGGTACCTCTGGATGCGAACGGGATCCGTTCCGGAGCCCTGTTCACATCCTGAAGCGAACGCAACCCATGTGTGCGGGTTGCAATTCGCTGCTTCCATGCATGCGTGTGACGTCATTTTGAGTGCATGCGCAAGCGGTGAAACCCAGAAGTAATGCGCTCTGTTACTTCCGGGTCGCCGCGGAGCGCAACCCGAAAAGGCTTAACCTGAAGCGACTTCAACCCGAGGTATGACTGTATCTTGGTGACCTATAAGCATGTTTAGCTGATAACCATTCCTGGGAACTCCATGGCAGTGTTTGTGTCTATGGCTTTCCATGAATGGGGAAGTGTGCTGATGCACCAGGAGGAAACAGTGGCTGCTTCTTTCCTCTCCCATGGTTTCACTCACTGTTGTGTCCAAATTTGAGCTTGTGGTTTGCCTGACTCCAAATGATCCATTAGCAGTAACTTAGATTTATTATTGGCTTACTGCTCGAAGTGTGTTTGGGAGAGCCCAGGATCCTAGGTATGCAGAACACTAAACCAAACCATAGCTTAGCTCTCAGTAGCATAGAGGAGTTTGGGAGGAACTTAAGTGGCTGCAGTTTCATCACTGTGCAGCAGCACACTTGCTCATTCACAGTAAGCCACAGTTTGGCTTAGTGTTATATGTGAATGAGACCAGTGTAGGAAGAAAATATAGCCATTACACTAAGGAGCTATAATGGCTGGTTGGTTGAGGGGGTGGAGAAACCGGGTGTTGTAAAAAGAATTGAGGGAAACTCTGTCCTAGAGTCTTATAAGGATAACCAGTTCATCCCATAAACCATACTTTATCATTTTTTTTACCTCCTTAAACTGAAAAGCCTTTGCTTTTAAGTACAAAATTTTGTAAATGGCAAGTGTAAAATCCTTGGTGTTGTATTGCTGTGTTTTTGCCACAGCTATTCCTTCAGGTTACTTTAAATTACAAGGTTGCATGAATGTAAATACGCTGCTGTTGGAAGAAAATGTTATATGAGATTTTAACTGGACATGCTTGGTCTGAAAAACCTGACTAGCTTGGTAGTGACTATTGTGTGCTAGTCTTGCAAAATGGGAAGGACTGATTTTTTAAAAAAATGCTGCCAGGGTGGGGGAGAATTTTAAGTGTCAGGGTTGAACAACAGCATCAGCTGTTCATGCTTTCCTTTATGAATTGATACAAGAGTCCTAAATTTTACGTGTCTGGTTCAAATTATTGTAGAGTCAATTCCCATTTTGTTCTCTCTAAAATGGGGAACAGTGGCTTAATCTCTGTGAACAGACCAGGGTATTAAGATGGATCTGATCTTGTCTTACCGTCCTGGCTTGTTAACAGATGAGTAAGTCAGCCATGGAAATAAGCCAACAAAAGGAAGGTGCTAGCCTGCTACAAATTTAGCACTCTTCATTTCCATGTTGTCCATAGAAGAAAAACCCCATACAGTACTTGGCAGTTCACATGGGAACTTAGACTTCTAACCTCTTGGCAGACTTGTTTTTTGGTCTTTGTTGTTGTTGTTTTTTAAGCCTTCTATTAAGCAGACTAGATTCCACTAGCCTATTGCATCTTCCTACTAGTCACAAAGGGTACATTCTTCTTTTTCTGATAGCACAGAGTTCCCTGGTTGGGACATAAGAAAGAACTCTGGGCTTTTCCATGCACAAAGTGATTTAATATAATGCTACCCTCTAGTTTTGTACCAGCAAGGAATGATTGCCCAAAGCTAAATGGAAGAGGGAGTGTTCTTTGCTTAGCCCTGACACTTATTCCCAGATTCATAAGCCATGGTTTTGAAAGGTTGTCTGAACCTGGTCTGCAGATGGGGCCAGATCTCATTTGCTCCTTCCATGTTAATTGTGGGGGACACCTAGCCAGCACATTTTGTACTAGAATTCAAAATGTAATGCTTGAATCTGCTCTGAATGTAGTCTGTATTCTTAAGTATTTATTTTAAAAGCGTCATTTTAATATGACATGTATGAAGTACTTATCAATTACAGTATATTGCATATAATAAAACCTTTATAAAATTGGTCTGGAGCAGAATAGTAAATATGTATAATTTTCTTGACCTGACAATGTCCAGTGACTTTTCTTGCATACTTAGGCCAACATTTATTTTCCTGTTTTAAGGCCTGTTTAACTTTTAACTTTCAGCTACACATTTCAAATACATTACTGCCTTTCTTTTCATATAATTACAACAAAACGTGTTTTCTTTATATAGTTTTCTAATATGTAAATTGGCAACATGGTTTAATTTAATCTTCCCCACACATACTTTTCATTCTTGTCTCACACTAGTGATAGATTTGCACTTTATGTAACAAACTGTATATATGGTAATAGTCTTTTTACTTTTCTATTCTGAGTAAAAACAAATTAGCTTTTTAAATAAATTAAATTAGCATTTGTGAAATGTGGTAATTTGACAACTATGGAGAGCTAAAGCTGCTGGCAGCAAAAAAAGTTCTTCTGCAGACAATAGCTCTTTCGTTTCTGAATAATTATGACTCCAGTGTTAAACCACATTCAGAGTAGACCCAATTGTAATCAATTGACTTAAGCTCCTTAATAGTAAGCCTTTAGTTTTGTGTTTTTAGTAGTCAGTGTCATGTTACTGTGTTCTGGCATAGTTGTGGGGGGGAATATATTTATGAGATGACCACAAGAATCTCATGCCCACAAACGGACCGATCCCTTTTATGGTCTAATTGTTGCAATGCTTACATAAACAGATGTTATGCTCAGGGTCAAAGAACCACATACCTATTTCTATGTGTCCAATACAACTTTCAGCTTGTGTTGTATGCTCTATGGCAAAACATTTGTGAACAGAGAGAACTTTTGAAAATAACCTTTTAAAAAATAAAATGGCTTAGTGGATGGTATTGTGATTCAACCAGAAAAAAATCTGTTGAGGGTGATGAAGCCTTTGGACATGCCTAAAATAGATCTTTTGGTTCTAGCCTGTGGCATGATAGCAGCTTATACATGCCCTCTACACCAGGAAACTGGAACTGGCCACAAGGAAGGGACAAACAATTTCCCCCCCTGTATAATGTATGAAATAGCCTTTCCCCCCCATTTTTATTTTTTACCTTTTTGACCCTAGTCTTCGGATGAAATTAATAAACCTGTATTGCTAACACTTGTTTAACAGACACAGAAAAGCTGTGCTGTGAGAATAATTCCCTTTTTGGAATAACAAATGTTCAAAGTTGGTTGAAGCATGCTATGCATTTGCACCAATTTTTGTTTTTTTTAATCATATATATTGAAGAAACTTATTACGTTTTGAAAGTATAAACCAAGACCTTGGTTACAGATGCACATCTCCCCAAATATCATAGAACTGTTATGTTTATACAAATGACATGGAAGAAAACGTGTAACATACAAAAATAGCTATATCCTTTACTGCATTCTTAAAGATTTTACACATAGAATGTTTTTGTAACAACCTTTCCCCCTTTTAACCTGTTTCAGTGCAGCTCTTTTAGCTGAACAATCTATTTCCCTGTTCTTCAACTAGTATTTTGTGAAATACCACAGTCACAAATAATTTCAAACTCTTTGTTCTTAGAAAAGCCAGACAACAGAGGAATGTGAACTCGCTGCAGCTTTGCTGAGCACGTTCTGGATGACATTGTCCTAGCATTTATAACACTGGGCTTGCAGTTTTCCTTCATCTAAACTGCTGAATAAAATTGCTAGGAGCATACAGTCACTTCCCAAGGAAGTGAATCGAATGTGGAGGCGAGTGCTGTGTAGCACGTGGTTGCACCTGTTGTCACAAGCACCTGTTTGACTAGTTCCTGTGACTGGTAACAGAACTCCATCCTGCTACACCCAGCACTACCTTGTTCCCTTTTTTGAGAAACTCTTCATTATTATATCAAAGTCCACCACTAGATCTTAAAAAGCAATGGCAGGGGATGAGGGTCAGAAAGTCTGCCTGTTCCCTTGTAAGTCACCCCTTTTGTTCCTTAGATCCCCTGCCAAATTTGCAGCATTCAGGGCATGTGAGAAAGAGAATGTTGAATCAAACAGTGGCTTTGCCTGATAGTGCAACCCCCCGCCCCCAGCAGCGTCACCTAAGTTCATTACATACTGGATTAGGGCTATTGCAAAGAACATTTAACTGCCTGTATCCCCCCCCCAACCCCCCCCCCAAAAACCCTATTAACAGCAGGGGCAGCACCAGCAGCATATTGCTCTGCACGGATGCTTCTTTCGATACCTTGCCGCCAGCCTGAATTTTTCTGTTGTCGTCTGAACATAGTCCTGAGTTTTGACAACTTCCATTTCGATGCTGTCGATCATTTCACCTTGTTCTTCCACCAAAAGTGAGATTTGGACAAAGAGGCCCTTCAAGTCTCTCACCTGGTTCTCCAGATTGACCAGTTCTTTGTGTCTCTGTTCAATCTCAGATAGCTGAGCTTTTGTGATATTGACCTCAGTGAGCAAGTTTTCGTTGAAGATTTCCCATTTTCCTTGCTGAACCATGTCGTTCACTTCTTCCTCGGAGACTTCTTTTCCAGCCACTTCAAGCTGGCGCACAATAAAAGCTTTGCATTTTTCTTGCTTGGCTGTTATGGCGGCGTTGTACAGAAACATGATATTTTGGAAGCGACGGAACAGGACCGCCCGCTGAGCACTCAGAACCCTTATAATGGCAGATGATGAACCATGTTCTTTCTCTGCTTTCTTCACTGTTTTTGACAAGTCGTCCAAGCACTTGCTAATGTGTTCTGCTTGAACCTTTATCCCTTTTGTGATGCTGCACTCCTTTTTAAGTACGCTGAATCTCCTCATGGAAGCCACTAGGCTTTTTTGCTGCTGGCTGAACTTTTGGACGTCTGCTGCCAAATTGTTAATATCATTGTGAAGTTGCTGGATTTCATTCAGGTACCTTTCAGTTATGGGCTCCTTTTCAAAAATGACAGCTGTTTGTTCAAGTTCTTTTTCCTCTGCCACAACACTAGGAGAACGACTGTTTTCTTCTATTAATTGCAGTTCCTTTGCTCGCAATTTAAGCTCTTGAAGGCGGTCTTTCATCTTCTGTAGAGTTTTCTGCGGTTCTGTTCTTTTTAAAACCAGACAGTTGTGTAAACCTAAGGATTAAAAACCACTTTAGTAAGCTGTTGTTTACCCACAGACCTATTACAAGGATGGCAGAAAACCTTTAACGGAGAGGGAGGGGGAGTCAGAAAAATGCAGCAGCATAAGCTACCATAAATAGGTTGCACATAAAGCAAATTTTATTTTTCCCTTAGACATGCTCTAAGGGTCCACCTCAAGATTCTTTGAAATGTGCAGGAAATACACATAATTGTTGACTGCCTAATACTGGTCCAATATTGTACTACTTCTTTTTATTATTCTTTTTTGGTGTGATGGGCAGAAAGAAAACTCAAGTGATCTGCAAGGTGGCAATATCTTGAAAATTACATATGTAAACATTTTTTAAAAATCCTAATCATGAATTGGAGACTTGCATGATCTTTCACTTCTTACCTTCTCTCTCCAGAGCTAACCATGGTGCAGTCTATAAACTTTGCAGAGCTAACTGCTTGGTGTGGTGAAACATTGTACAAAAGTAAACAATAACCATGTCTGGTTAGAATGTACTCTTCTGTATTTATTAAAGGAATGAAATAGGTAAGATAATTTGTGCAAGAAATCTGCGTGGAAATCTGCTAATCATGACTACAAAGTCAGAAACATTACTTCTGCACTTTGGAAAGAACTAAATCTGTGACATTAAAAACGAAAACAAAAAGCTAGTTTCTTTTTTGGCATGGAAGCAGTCCAGTTATTTTGTACTTCCCAAGAAGAGATACAGCTGTTGCTTCTAAAACTTGAAATGCTTGGTAAACTTAAACAGTCATTACTTTAGTTTGGAGATGGTGGATTATTTATATCAAGGATGGGGAGCCCTTTTCAACCTGGGAGCCACATTTTCCAGGGAATGCATGAGAGGCTTGGGTGGGATGACAGGCAAAAGTAAGTGAAATGATGGCTTGAGACTCTTACCTTTTTGTACATTAGGCTTTGTTGCTTCCATGCAACAAACACACACAGGAGCCTACATACTTCACTTTATCCAGGCAAACGAACACAATTCATGGAAGCATTCTAGTCAGGCAAAAGCAACTGAGGGCATGGAGCAGGGCTGGTAAGAAGGGGAGTGGTCTGCAAAGGTCCCAAGGGCCAGATAGCGCATGCTGGGGCCCATATTTGTCCCCTGGGCCTGAGATTCCCCACCTCTGCCTTACATAATTTAAATATCTATGTCCTCTTTCCACCCAATGGTGCCCAAGGTTGCAAACAATAAATAAGATAAAACAACCATATGAAGTATAAAACAGCAGATAAAACAGGCAGATAAAAATACAGGTCTTTTAAAAAATAATAAAAACCCAGCCCATTATATTGGAAATTTGGATATTGTAGGGATTTTTTTCATTACACATCTGTAAACAGTGTCTTGAAAGATATACATGCATGCACACACCACTCCCAATTTGAATAACTTTTTTTTAAAGAAAAGAGTGTCTCAGCCTGTTCAAAGGATCAGGCATTGCCAAAGACATTACCAGAATGTGAGTAGGATTATATATAAAAACTTGTTATTCGCAAATGCTTTATTCTGTACTACTGGACTGAGGGAAGTAATATCAATGTCTCTTTGCTCTTCAGTTTCTACTCTCTGAAGATTCAATAGCTTGTTGATTGCTGACTAAGGATCCAATCCCTTGGGGGATATCTTCTATTCATGTTTTTTGACATTTGCAAATGAACTGTTCCCAGTAGAGTGTGCCCTAACATGCAGTCCCATGGCCCTTTGATAAAACTGTATATCTCACAGGATTATGCTCCAAATTCCAGCTCTTGTGATGCTTGTTTTTCATTGAAGGGTTTTATTTGTGGAGAGGTGGGTGAGAAAGAAGGAGAAGGTTTATGGCCTTGGAGGGAAAGAAGCAAAAGTCTTGGTAGGCTTTCAGTTTGACTGACCTTTTGGTGCATTGCCTTCATGTTAAGGCTATGCTTGCTGGTTTGGTTCACTCTAATTTTTCTCTTGTTTACCGCATTTCTGTATGCTGCTGTATAATCTATGGTGTCCCTTTATTGTAACTATATCCTGTACCCATATGCTGTGGACTTAACTGTGAAAACTGGATAAGGATTGGGTGGCAAGAGCTGTTACTCTTGTTGGGTGGCTTTGAGCTGTACTCAGTGGAATTTTTCATACATTGGTTCACTCGACATTGCTGTCTGAATACAAACTTCATTTTTCTATGAAGCAGGAGGTTTGATACTCAAAAACCACTTACTATGTTGCTTGGCCAGATCACATAGAACATCTAAAGTAAATGCATTTGCAGTTCTGGTGTCAGGACTTTGCACTCAGTTTGGCTAACACACACTGTGTAATGAGTCTAATGTTTCAGGACCAATGGTAGAATGCTTCCATGCTGAAACAGTTTCCAGTTGTCTCAGTTGGCAATTGTAAACAGTGGAACTTCCCTAAAGTGCTTGGCTCAGGAATAGTTCCCAGATCAATTAATGATTTGGTTAGAATGCAATACATATTTTAATTTAATAAACTGGGTTTGGCAGCAGTTCTTATCTGACGCCATACAGACTGCCTTTAAGGAAGGTGGTGAGTAAGTATCAGCAATATGGTACCTTGTTGTAAGCATATTAATGAAACCATTTGAGCATCTGAAAATTATATAGCTGGGGTTTATGGCCTGAGATGTGTATTTGCTTGTCATATGATTCTGTGGGAAACACCTAATTCATTGATACAACTGCTGAGTATGTCCTATTAGTCCCCTTTCAAATGTGTTTTTCTCCCTCCTTAATACTGAGGTATAATTTTCTGTGCCTCCTTGTATCATTCTCCTAAAGTGCAATCTCCAATCCCATTTCCTTAGAATACCATGAGTGTTCTGGAACTTAATAGGCAAGCATATTTCAGTACCAGTTGTTGGAAACTTGCAGTCTACAAGAAAAATAAGCTGTGTTCTGATAATACATTGCAAAACGCTGTGACTTCTAGAGCAGAAAATTTTATGATGACTTTCTTCAGTAATGTTACAAAACTGCTTGGTACAATTTAGCATATTCTTTTTTCTTTTTAAATCAGTTTGGTGCATGTAAAAATGAACTGATGTACTAAATTGAGACTTCAGGGTACCAACCTGAAAATATCTCTTAGCACAGTCTAACACATCCCTGGCCAACATTAATTTAGTATGTCTAACCACTTAGTAATTAAGTGGCAGAACGATAGTCTCTATTTTGTCACCTACGGAAAACACTAACTTGGATTGCATTAAACTGAATTAATGTAAAACTGTAATTCTTGAAGCCTTGTTATTACAGTTAAAAATAAGACCTTTAAAAGTTGGCTCTTGCTCATATGCTTTTTAAGAGGCTCAGTACTCCATTGCTACATCTCTCTAGCTGTGAAACACAAGTGTATACAACAAAGAATAGAAAATGGCTGTAATAGACTTTGCACTAGCCTCTTTTGCTTCCAGGAACAATGCAAAACTCTGCTTTTAACTCAATATGATTGCCCTGGTTTTAACTTAAAAAGCCTTGTGCAGTTTGGGATCAGAGTATCTGCCTCTATATGAATTTGCCTGAGTGTTAAGATCTTCCTCAAGACACTATTCTGTTGGTGCTCCCATTTCCAAAGGTGAAGTGACTAGCAGCTGGGATAGATTTCTTTAAATTTTTGATTGGTGTTATCTAATTCTGGGTGCACTCTTTCTGATGGCCATCCTTTCCTTTAGGCATCCGGACAAACTATTGTTTTTAATTTTTTTTTAATGACAATTTTTATTTTTATTTTCTCTGTTACTTGCTGTTTTGGCATTTTATCATTCTGCTGCGGTTGCTTTCTAAAAAGTATGCAACATTTTGAGATGTTAGGCTAATATTCTTCAAATTCATCCCACTGGTGCAAGGACTTCTGCTGGCTCAGTAGAACTTCCTCATCATCTCCTCTCCTCTCAGGCCCCCCCATCTGCTCCCGACGATTGGGGGAACCCCTAGAACAGATTTGCTGGCGCACAGGGTGAGGAAAGGAAATGGAAGTTCTATTGCACCAGCAAAAGTCCTTGTGTAGCAACTTCATTGGCCACAACTTTATATTTGCTGCTTGCTTTATCGTTCCATTGTAGGCTGCTGGGATATAACAAACCTTAATTTAAATATAAAATGTTTGAAATTGTAAATATATCCTCTCCTACCACTCTATTGCAGTACTGCGTGCGCACGCACACACACACACACACACAAACACAGTGTGTATATATATATATATTTAAAATGCCTTGTGAAGATTCTACCTTGCTTTTACTATGGCAGAAGTTTACATTCCCCCTGCCTCAATCTTCTAAAGTCTCAAATAAGGAATAGAATATCTTCATTTTTCAAGAATAGCATTGCCCTTCTATTAAAGATTGTTGGTGTTGGACCAGGGTCAACACATGTATCGTTTTTACAACAGCTTTATTATATAACGAAGTATTGGGTGAGAGTTGATTATTCCAGAGGTGAGAACCAAATGATACAGGGTGGAGATCACTAAATGAATACTCCCAGAGAAAGGCAGTGTGATTCAGAAATGAGGAGGAGGAGAAGCACTTCGTAATAAGAAACAGCTCATAATGAAACCAGAGCTTCAGTTGCCAATCGGCAGCAACAAACTTGAAAAAACCAGCACCATAAATGTATGCCTTACTTGGAAAGAGCCATAAATAAATTGAGCTAATGTTCTTGGTGACTGGAGAAATCAATTGTATTTGTAACTGCAACTGTACTGTTTGTTGAATAATGTTATGAACAGTTTCATATGGGCTGTGCCAATACTCTTGGAGGTAGGAATTGTTCTCTGCAAGAGTTTTGGTTGTCATTGCAAGACAGATTTTGTGTTGCGAGTTTTGCAGGGCAGGCATGATTTGTTCCCTTGTTGACGCTTTCCCTGGTAAACAGGGAGTCTTGAACTGTTTCAGCTGCTTAACAAAATGTCTACTTCTGTATTGGTGAAATACTCTAAGGACTTGGATACCCTGCAGTTGAGCTAGTCATTGAAATCTTTACAGTGGTTATTGCACATTTAATCAGGCTAAGAGATACAAAATCTGTTGATAACTTAATTTAATGTTTCCTTTGAGTGTTTGCAGTGTTAACATTGCAGCATTTGTCTAGAACAGTCCTTCCCGAACTGTAGTTTGAGGAACCCTGACGTTCTCTAGGAGAATAACAAGAATGGCAGAAAAATATTTCCGAAAGGCGGGTCCCCAATGTATGAAATGCTGCAGGTGTTTTAGAGCTGCAATCTTCAACCTTTTTAGACTTGGGATCCATTGTTTAGCCCCAACAAGGCTTTCCAGAGCTTAATCTTTTAATGTATATTTCTATGGTGGTAATGTTACAGTTGAGACCCACTTTAGGTCATGCTGTGACTCACCATCTGAAGACCAGCATACTGGAATATGAAGTGACTTTGGGCAACCTGGCAGTGAAGGCTCTTGCCAGCATGCCCTGATTATTATAGAATACTCTCTGTTTTGAGGGGAGTTGTTGACGGACAAGTTGGTGTACAAGGCAGTTTCTGAATGCAGAAAATATGAAAAGCCGCTATCTAAATTCAGAGTACAGAAACAGAATATTTTTAAATCACTTGTAAAGCCAGACTTTATAGGAAATTTCTAATGTATCAATGAAAGTGCCATCTGAGGCATTACATTGTGCTCACCCTGCAGCTTGCAGCAGGCAAGTTTAGCTGAACTTTTTAAAAAATCATGTTTTAACCTTTTATAATAATAACCCAGCTTTTTGAGGATTAAGGAAATCCTGGAGTAAAGTTTCATTACATCTGTTATCTGTGAGCATGACCTTTGACTGCAAGCGTTTCCACATACAGTACTCATATTTTTTTTCATAATTGTAAGATGATGTCATTTCTGTCAAATGTACACATACACTCCCTTTCCCATGATTCCTAAAATAAAAGTGCTGAAGCTCTCCAACTGTAATAAAGTCCCCCGAGGCTCTTACAACCTTTTTCTGTTTCCTTGATTCCACACCACATTCAAGTAGGTATATTAAGCATACAAGTAAATAAAACAAGAATCCTTCACGCAGTGTTTAGCTTTGTATTCTTAACTTTACAACCACCCACCTCCCAGAATATTGCTTCAAGTATATATTTTGCTGTGAACCTTCCTCAGTTTTAAAATGAGGAATTTGTGCAAAGAATGGTTTTATTGACTTGGAAAATTAAAAATGAACTCTCATCTTTTAAGCTGCTGCTGGCATGCTTCCAAATGAAACGAGTTTGGGTGCATAAAACACGTCTAGCAGATTAGTATTCATGTACCTAAGTAATAAAGCTCTCCAAACATATCTATTGGAAATGTTTTCAAACTTTGCAGAGGGCAGACGTCTCCTGTATTCTTAACACATCTTAACATTGGGGGCTTTTAAATTACTCAGTGTTCTACTTTGTATTATTTGATGTAAAATAAAACCCAACTACTTACCTTTTTTTAAAATCCTGAGTTGCCGGAAGCCTCTTTAGGATCTGGTGCTTCAAGATGCTTTTCAATATCCTTGTGAGGGTAAAGAACAGAGCAGGAGTGCCATTTCCATTAAAACAGTTTCTGCTTACTTAATCCTCCTAGACCTTAATGATCATTGGGAAAGTGCATCTTAGAAAGCTGTGGAGTATGAGAGCCTTCACTAGTTACGTTGTACAACAGAGCAAATTGCTTACTTTACGCTTGGGGAATCTGGTTCTGCCTGTTGGAAACCCAGCCTTGCTTTCAAGGCGGGCCATTCTATTCTAATGAGGCAGCACCAGGAAGTGCCATTGCCTGCCTTCCTCCTTACTGGACTTGCTGGTTTACATTGCAAATGCCTGTTGCTTAATATGATTCTACTCCTAAAAATAAATCCCCTGAACATCGGATACTTGGCATGCAAATAAGAGGAATTTTTAGACTATGCATATCAGTGCCAGGGATCACAGATAATATAGAGGGGAGGAAATACTGGGGTCCTCAGAGGTCAACAAGCATGCATAAAGTGCTATCGTGTGAATGTACAGAGTGACTGATCCCTCCCCACTCCATGCCATCCTTTCACATGAGATGCTGTGTATGTGTGAGAGAGAGAGAGGAGAGAGAGAGAGAGAGAGCACGTACGCAAGAGCGAGATAGAGCGCTAGCCCTTAGGAATAGCTATCGTGCAGGCATGAAACACCATACAGAGCTTTTGGTTCTGGCCACTGAAGATACACAAGTTTGAACTCTACTTAAAAATAACTCTTTGAATTTGTGCATTCCTTTTGTTGGAACAATTTACAACAAAACAATAAGCTTGACATTCACCTGCTTCAAAAAAAATAGAAGTGTATACTGTATGTTTTAAGAGTAATTAATACAATGTTATGATTTTCCTTTTCTGATGATTAACCATTATGTGCAACTTATTCCTCTAAGGAGTAATTATTGTAAATGGGCAATATTGGAGACTGTCACTGCCTTCTATTGCACACATAAATTGAGATTTTCTCCTGCTATTGCTTGTTGTCTTGTACGTTTACTAATGTAAACAGTGCTGTTGCATCTTCTCACTTGGTGGCTTTCTTTTTCTTAGGTTAGCAAATAAGCAGGATAAAGAAGGCGCCTTGGCAGAAGCGGATGTAATTGAGTGTTTATCTCTCGAAAAGCTTGTCAACGAGCACAAATGTCTCTGTCAGATTGTAAGTGCATTTTAATAAGATTAATTGTAGGTTCATTTTAATAAGATTGATTAACTTCCTTAAACCTGATGTGTGAGCAGAACTTTGAAACTAGAATTGTGTAATCCCATTGTTCCCATCCACTTTACAACCAGCCATTTTCTCTTCTTCTGTGCTCCTGAGCTCTGGTTGTGATTACTGCACCAGTTTTAATAAAAGACAGGTAGACTTGCTTCAGCGACTTATTATCCAGACTGTAAGGAAATTAAGGCCAAACCCACCCTAGCCTTTGCCACCACTCAAATGCTTTAGGCTGCTGTTCCATTGTAGTGTCCATCATTGCACTGAATTTAACTGCTGCTCTTGAGCTTTATTAACTTATTTATTTAACAAATGTTGCTAATAAAAGGTGGCGACAGGGTGTGGTGGGGGAATCAGTAACCTTTAGAGTAACCGAGTGAAATAGTTTAAGCAATGGCAAATCTTCCCAACATGTCTTTCACGATAAGTTTTATTCCAGGGTTCTGGTATTTGTTGGAACATTTCTATCTGTGGATCTGTGCAATATGCTGGTATGCACTTACGCCAAACACATGGGAGCGGGGCTAGTAAGCTCAGCCCCACAACCGTCCTCACACGCCCCTTGAATGCGTGGTGGTGTCATCCTTTCTCCCATTTTATTCTTTGACATGGCAGATTCACTTAAGATGACAGCGCTTTAAATTCCATTAACGTTATGCCACATGTGTACTGCTTTAGAAGAACCCTAGTAAAAAAAAATTCCAGTGTCTAAATCCTCATTTAAATTGCTCTTGTACCAAATTGCCAAAGTGATCATTTCCCTCATATTTTGGGAATATATATGAGGGCAGCTTCTGGGAAAGCCATTTTTGGAGTGTGTAGGCAAACCTGCACCTGCATCTCTCTGGATTGCAGCCTTTACAGTTCAGTACTGAGATGAATCAAAATGTGTATGAGTTCCAACTGACAAGCACCTGTATAATTGCCAGTGAGTTAGGATCTCTTTGTCCACGTTGATAGTAATTTAACAATATAATGCTGCTGATTTTTCTCTTGCATATAGGAGCCTTGTTCAGCGATCATGGGCTATGGAAAGAAAATTGACAAATCTATAAAGAAAGGTTTACTCTGGCTGTTACATATTATAGCCAAAGATTTTGATGCCTTACATGAACGAATCCAGAAAGACACCATAGAGCAAAAAGCAGCTGAAGAACAAGAGAAAAGAGAGCGGGCAGAACGAGTGAGGAAGATACGGGAAGAAAGGTATGTTTGTTTTGCTTTTAAGAAGGGACTGTATGAAAGAACACTATTAAGTTTTTTTTTATTAAAAAAATTTAGTTATTTAAAGAATGTCATTTGTTTAGTTTGAAGTAGCATAATAACTTTCATTTATTTATTTTGAAGTAACTTAACAACTTGAAATAACATAATAATGTATATTTACTTAAAAATATTTATTTTGAAATAAATATAATAGCAACCCCAAAGGAAAATAAAAATAGTTTACCAAGATATATAAGTAGTTACATAAAACATTTTTTCTACTGCCTTTCATCATACCATATGTCAGTGTTATGTACAGCATGAAACATCATCGCATCTCAGACAAGTGTAATGTGCACAACCTTGTTTACGGATGTCTTTATGGGTGCCCTGGAGGGGAACAGTCAATGAATCTTCTATGACAATGTTAAAGTTACTATTTAATTGAACTAGAAAAGTACATGTGTTGGAGATTGCTAAATCATCGAATCATAGAGTTGGAAGGGACCAAAGGTCATCTAGTCTATCCCCCTGCAATGCAGGAATTTCAGCTAAAGCATCCATGACAGATGGCCACGCAACCTCTGCTTAAAAGCCTCCAAGGAAGGAGAGTCCACTGCCTCTTGTGGGAGTCTTGTTTCACTGCCAAACAGCTCTTACTGTCAGAAAGTTTTTCCGAATGTTTAGTTGGAATCTCCTTTCTTGTAAATTGAAGCCATTGGTTTGAGTCCTACCCCCCAGAGCTGTTAATTGTCGCTTTCCAAGTGTATTGGTAATCATGTGGTAAGGTAAAGATAAAGGGACCCCTGACCATTAGGTCCAGTCGTGACCGACTCTGGGGTTGGGGTGCTCAACTCGCTTTATTGGCCAAGGGAGCCGGTGTACAGCTTCCGGGTCATGTGGCCAGCATGACTAAGCCGCTTCTGGTGAACCAGAGCAGCGCATGGAAATGCCGTTTACTTTCCCACTGGAGCAGTACCTATTTATCTACTTGCACATTGATGTGCTTTCGAACGGCTAGGTTGGCAGGAGCAGGGCACCGAGCAACGGGAGCTCACCCTGTCTCAGGGATTTGAACCGCCAACCTTCTGATCAGCAAGTCCTAGGCTCAGTGGTTTAACCCACAGTGCCACCCGCGTCCCAGTCATGTGTTAGAAGTCGTCAACTACTTCGTCGGAACCTGGAGCATCATTAGAGTGAGGCTGTTACAGTGATGCCTGCTGTGGTGGTGCCTGCTGTTCCTTGCAAAATCCTAGGGCTAGGTTCAGGTTCTTACATGCTGTTATTATGATGTGCACAGCATTCTGGAGTAAAACAACCATGAGTAATTTTATTGACGGACCACATGAGGTTTTTGTTTACTTTTTTAAAAAAACAATCTGTGTTCATAATTCCTTAACATGCCAATCTTTTACATTGATTTGTGTTTTATTCAGCACAGGGTGTACTGTCCACACCTTAAATGACCATTCTAAAGTACAGCACTCCAGTATCATTTAATCAGTCCAGATAATAAATGTATTTAAATGTATTGTGCTTCAGTGCAGTTTCTAAACTTTCAAAAGCAGCAGAGAAACATTGTGTTTACACACTGAGCAAAAAGAGTCCATGTGCTCAAGCATCTGCCTTGCTTGCTTGCTTGCTCTAATGACCAGGCATGGTCATTACATTGAGGCTGCAACATTAACTCTACTTACCTTGGAATAAGCATCATTCAATTTAGTGGTAGTTGCTTTTGAATAGACATGATTAGGTTCGCCCTGTAAGCTTGTTTTTAGTAGAAGTTGTAGATGATGTAAGATTGCACAGTATCAAGTTATTTCCATGATTGCATGCATTTGGGAGAACTTTTTCTCATACAGTAAAGCATGTAGAGTAAAGATTAGAGGCAGGCAGCTGCAGAAAATTCTGCATGGTTCATCAAGAGGCGGTAAAAGGCAGATACTTTGCACCAATTTTTCTCACTTCAGGTCAGCATCCTAGAAATGGCTGTTCATTAGTCTCGTGTTCCTATAGTTTTCTGTTCCTATTCTATGATAAATTAGGTGAAAATAGTACCATGCTTCGGAGAAAGCTTTGTAGACAGAAGTCCAGACAGTGATCTCTTTCCAAACTGAAGCTTTATAACAGAAAAGAGTTATTGATATTTTGATCATAGTAATGACTTGTTTTCCAAATCTCTCTGCTGTCCTCTTTCACTTCTGTCCCCATGATTTCTACAGTTGCTGTCTCTAGGATTGAAAATATATTTTTTTAAAAGCAAACAGTGGATGTGCAGTATTACAAGTCTCTGTGGAATTTATGGGAGCATTGTGTTTGCTTTTCTGGTCATTTTAGTATATGGTGTGCAGAAACATATATTGGATAATGTAGGAAAGATTAAAAATCCATGTAATAAGTAATTAAGTTACAGTGAATGCAGCATGTACATTGATGATACACCAAATCTCTTACAAAAGTTTTCAAAACTATAACAAAAAATCAATACATTTCTTGTTGCTTGTACCTCTCAGAAAAGTGCTTTGAGTACAGATTTGGTTCCAGCAGAGACTTTCCACTAGAAGAAATGCATCTAACTGGATCTAACTCACAAGTGTTGTGTACTCAAAACTTTATATGGTTGACAACCATAACCTCCTTTCCTGATTCTCCCCCTTCTCCTACACAAGCCTCTTTGCCACTGTTTTTCCTTTTCTCTCTGCTCCCCACCTTTTTCCTAGCTGCCCCCATACCTTTATTTTCCTTTTGGTTCCTGACTGTTGTTTGTCTGAATTAAATTGTCCAGAAGCACCTCCAAGCTAGTCAAATGATTCCTCTTTATGGAGTGTGCTGTATCAGAGGTTCCCAAACACACTCAACTCCCTTCTATCTATCTTCCTACTCACTGCACCTGGTAAATAAGGCTGCCCTTGTGTGCTTTCAAAGAACAGGCAAGTCTCAAATCATCCAAAATAGGTGCTGCTAACAATACCACAACAACAAAATTGGAGAAACCTGCCATGAGAATCAGGTGGTGGTCTTGTGCGTGGTAAAATCTTTGGAAAATAGAGGGATATTGAATTTTATCTTGTTCTGATTTGCACTCAATTTTTTGCCTTAAGGATAGAACAGAATGCATGTTCAAATGTATATTGAAAGCTGGTGGTGCTAATAGCTAAAAGAGTGCGTGCCATCAGCCAGGACATTTCAGAATTGGATCTCATTTCAGCCCCTGCTGGCTGGCCTCAAAAAAGCCAGTGCTCTCACCTTCACATTCGTTCTTTGCAATTTGAGGAATAATATACATTTGTTACAAGGGGTGTTGTAAGGATGACTGACATAATGTACATGAGATGCTTTAAACACTTATAATGTGCTAAGGATCATAACCTCAATGGCATTTCCTTTGGAATCGTGTTGATTCAAGATCATCTGTCTTTCTTTTTTAAAAACAACAACAATAACAAAGAGATCGGAAAGAGCGAGAAGAAGCAGAACGTGAAGGAAGAAGTGTTCCTAATGAAGATGACACTGAACCAATAAGAGGCAACCCATTCCAGCCTATATCAGCTGTAATCACTGAGGTATCGGAACATTCGTATGTTTTAAAAAATGTTTTTGATAATCCATATATTTCAGACTGATACTGTTCAATAATGGATATGGATTCTGAGTGTTGATTAGTAGTGATTTTTCCTGCTCAACCTTCCCCTTAATTGAAAAAGTATTTGGAGCAACACAGCAACTGCCCCTACCAATATCAAGAATCCTAGATAAGTGCTGGTTTGGGTTTGAAAGGATGGTCTAGAAGTCTTAAAAGAGGTACATTACAGTATATATGTTCAAGTAAGGGAGTTTCAACATGATCATCACCATTGTTTACTTGGAAGTTATTAACATTGACTAGTCTGACTGTGGGAACGTATTTTAAATATTCAATGTATAATATTAAAAACTGGTTTGTATCCAGTGCTGCGTGAGCATGGTATTCCACTTGTGCAACTGGACTTCCTTTCTTCTGCTCTTCCCATGTGCCTCTTCTTAATCTGCTCCAGACAGTCCCTCAACCCAGTGGAGCAAATTTTGAGGTTGAATGTGGGGGTGGCGGGGGGTTTCAAGGCAGAGGAGGGGGAAGTTCTGTTGTGCAAATGGAACTCTGCTGTGCAAACTGAACAGCAGCATTGGCTACAACTCAGTATCTTAAATAGTCAAGCGAAGGCTGTGGTGGCAGTTCTCCAAAAATTAATCCCAAACTATTTGGTATTTCATATTATAGTACTGTACATATACAGTCCAGTACCCCTCTTCCATGTCTGCACATCAGGCAGCAGCCCCTTGCAAGTAATGCAAACAAGAGTGCCATACTTAGGACTGTAGGCTTGGCTCCTATCCAGGAGTGCCATAAACTTCTGCTGCTGCACCAGTTATTGCACTCGTTCTATAGGATAGTCATCATTGTTCTAGGAAAAATACTAAGTATGGGCTTGTTACATCTATGCAATCTAACTTTTTATAGATACTTCATTTCTATGAGCTTCTTTGAAAATGTATATGCTCCTGCTTTTCCAAGTTTGCTGAAAACATAAAATATAATTCAAAACAAATACAAGTGTTAACAAAAGAGCTGCATTAAAAGCAGCTTCCTTGTACTCAGACTACTCTTGATTGTTCCTTTCCGCATGAGCCAAAGACCTTTGGAAGCATATATTAAGGTCAGAACTGCCTTCATAATAGCAGCACTTTTTTTTTTAGTTAAACTGGTTTAGAATAACATTACCAAAAAATGTCAGCAGCTCAGCTTCCGAAATCAATGTAAGTGATTAAAAGCTTAGTATTCTCAGCAAAGAAGAAGCTATATTACAAAGTCTAAGTACATTATACACAGTGGTTTGTTTGTGGAATCCCCCAGTAATCTCTGTGTACATACACGGGAACTAAACTAACACTACTGACAATATTTGTAAAGCTGAACCTTTAAATACCTGACATTTAAAAACAATTAAAATGTAAAGTTGCATATAGCATGCCTTTACTAAGAATACAGAAACTAACTAATATTCAGATATTAAGTCTTCTATATCTGAAGTTTCATTTTATATTATTGATTATCTATGATCTAGCAGAAAGGATGGTGTGCTACCTAGGAGATTAATAAAAAATCTAGGCTGACTGTGAACTCGCTTCAAATAGAGGCACCCTTTCTCTCTGAAGATATATTGCTGAGCTGAATGTAAACAATTATAAAAAGTTTTGCTTAGCTTGTGCTACAAATGATTTTAATAATAATAATATAATATTTTCACTGATCCTTGTAGAGTTGTTTGTTTTTCTTTTTGCTGACTTTCCCCCTGTTCCACTGCCCACCCCAAAATTTCATGTCTGCACTGCTGGTTTACAAAAATTGCATTTTTTTCTCTGCTTTGTTAGAATGAAAAGAAAATTGAACAAGAAAAGAAGAGGCAGCGGGAGGAAAATGAGAAGTCTTCCATTGCCTTGAAACCTAAAACAGATCAGGAGCAAATGGACACTCAGAGCCTGAACAGCCAGCGATCAAATGAGAGTAGATTGGTAGAAAACTATAAATCTGCACTAACACAACGTTTGGAACATGAAGATGAGAATGACCAGCAAATTTCAGAAAGTCTTGACTCTGGTGATAATGCCACTTTGAATTCTGGAATAGGTGGGTTGAGTTTCATGCTTGTAGTATAAACACTGGCTTCACTTGCTAGCCAGCTTCTATTGTGTTTGCCACAACTCCCCTTCTCCGTCCTCTAGCATGCACATAATGGTTGGATGAAATGCAGGAAATATTTTTCACTTGCACTACAGTTTGGAGAAGTGAAGATCCAGCAGGACAGCTGCCTTTTCCTCCTGCTTCTGATTAAACAGGTTTTGGGAGAAATGTAGGGGTTCTTACCTCATTTGCAGAAGAAAATTGGCATAACAGATTCCTGCTTCCGTACTGTAGTGTAGTTTTCAGCTCAAAGATGAAGTGAATGGGTTGGGGGTTTAAAAGCTGCTCTAAATCCTTCATCTTTGTTACCAAAGGGGGCCCTTGTTGAGTGGGTTTTTATTTTTAATTCCTTCGTAAGCTGGTGGGTTCCAGTTACGATACCATACTGCAAATGTTGCTCTTAAAGTTAGATTGGACTGTTTTAATTGGATAATAGGTATGCAATATGTTTCTGTAGTACGTTATGATGAAAGTTTGCCTTGTTTATTTAAGGGCAAAGTGGTAATAGTATAAGTTATAACTTATTATATGATGACATCCCATCATCATGCAAGCAGACAGTCACTCATGCAATGCATCTTCCCCTTTCCCCATACCGTCAGATGGGCACAGTCAAATTTCATCTTTTACTCTGAATGGTGATGATGACGATGACGATAATAATAATAATAATAATAATAATAATAATAATAATAAAAAAAAAAAACAAACCCAAAATAAGTTTGCAGTTCTGTATATATTTCACAGAGTGCACTTGTGCTTATTCTGAGCAAGCAGGCATTGGATTGATAGGGTCATTCTGGTTAGATGTTGGAACCTTTCTCATCCTGCCTGATGGAAATTAGCAGGGAAAGTCAAAAGTCTTACCATGCAATCCTAAACACACTTGGTGGGGCGTTCTGCTTTGTGCTGTAGTCAGAGGCTCTTTAATCAAAACTAACCTTCCCTCAACATTGTGCCCCCCAGGCGTTGTTGGGTTATAACTTCCATCAGGATGTTCCACTCTGGTCTGTGGTCAGGGATGTTGGAAGCTGTAGAACAAAATATTCAGCGGGCACCAGGGTAGGGAAGGCTAGCCTGAAAATCGTCAGGTATTCCCAGATTGGCTTGCCTCTTTGGAGGCTCTCCCTAAGATGTCCCCATTATCTTAGGTGAGAGAAAACTGTAGATAGCCTTCTTGATTAGACAGCCAGCTTTTAAATGGTTGTCCCCAGGGAGGCTTGCCCAATGTCCATGTGGATGACCTTTCAGTACCAGGTGAAAACTATTTTTCTTTTTTCAGGCCTTTTAACCTCTGATAAGGTCATTTTTAATGTTGCAGTTTTATTTGCTGTTTTTATTTGATTGTCGTTTCAAAGGATTACACTGTTTTTACCATTTGGAAACTATAAGCCATTCTGAAAATAGAAAGGCAGGATACCTATTTGTTAAACGAACAAGTAAACATTAGAGTTGGTTAGATGCAAATGCTAAATTGCAAGTGTTGCTTGTGTTTTGCTTTAGAGAACAGCAAAAAGAAAACAAAGAAACTAAAATTGAAAAGGAGTCATCGAGTAGAACCAGTCAATACGGAAGAGACGGTTTCCCCGAATCCTACACCAGTAGCACCTCTTGCACCAGGTTCGTAAGCATGAATAACTACTGGTATGTCAGTTTCAAAAAGGCCATTTCACGTGACCTTTCAGATAATAGGAAAATAGATCTCACATGGCTTTTTTCATAACATACAGAAATTTTAAGAATAAACCTGCCGCTGTTGGATTTTATTCCAGAGTGAACAATACTCTTGCTAGGAGGGATTCCCCCCACCCCACCCAGCACACACTGGGAGATAGTTGGGAGCATCATTTTACAACTCCTGGAATTAAGATGCTTGAGGAATTGGATCTCCATTACCATAATTCTGACAATAACTGACCTGATTCAAAACTCTTGGGGTTAATGGATTAACCACCACTTTTTCCACTTCCCAAATGTTCTGGTGGCAGTTCTTGGTGAAAGCCATATCAAAATACGTCTCTTGAAGGAATATACAAGCATTTGTGCCCTTAAAAAATAGTAATCCTAGATTAATGGGAAACATGACAGAATGAATAATAAGTGAACAGATGTGAAAGTGACACAGATTAGAAATAGTCTGATAACTGTGGGCATATAGGGAATCTCTTTCTTTCCATGCCCTGCTTATAAGTTTCCCAGAAATATTGGCTGGTTACCGCTAGAGACAGAAAACTGGATTAAATGGCCCATTACAGATGGTACTTGTCATTAGTAGCAACGAAAAAGGAGCACGACTGTTCTTACGTTCTTTCTCATCCCTGGCAGCTTGTTTTAAAATGGAATTTTCAATGCACAGTTTATTTATATTATGAATTTCTCCCCAACAGCCTAGATCTCTGCAGACATGTTGTGTTTGGGTCCCACTGACACCTAAAGGAAAATGTTCAGTGAGATTGTGTAATTTGCGTATTTTGATTGTCTCGGTGATATGTTGTTTGTTTGCCTTTAAGTATATGCGTGTAACCTTTTCTGGGTTATGAATGAATGAATACATTCCATCTTCACAAAGATGAATGTTTGCATCAGTAGATTTCTGTTTGACAATATGGTGTTGCTCTTTGATATTCTTTTTCCTGTAGTTGGCTGGGAAACTCCTACTAAAGTTAACAGAATTCGAAAACTTGAACCTCTTGGTGAAACCCGTCGTAATGGTAATTTCAGAGGAGATCACAATTTGTTGGTTTTCCTCAGAAACCTGTTCCATTTTGCATGCTGGCTTTTTTTCTTTCATTTCAGCTAACCATGTGCAGCTTTAATAGCATATTTTTTCAAGTTTTGAAAAGAGCTCATTCTTTGTTCTATCTCCCCCTCCCCTGTTTAAAGCAAAGTGTGGGCTGCATCTTGCTTATGCAGTATTTGCTTCATTCTGTTTGCTTCAATACAAATTGGTCTCTGGTGTGCCCCTGCACCATGATTTACAAATAAAGCAACCAGCACCCCGTGGTAACGGATCCCATTGCATATAATACTAAATATGTACTTAGGTATAGACCAGAGGGAAAAAATGAAACAAATTGCATATATTGCCAGCTTTACATATATCAATGAATTCCTAAAGCTCAGGTGGGGTGTAAGGATAAAGCTGTTTTAAAATAGACCTTTGTTCTAAATCTCATTGATTGTACAATAAATGAACCGATTCTTTTAAAAATTCAGCTGCCTTTTTCTTCTTCTCAGATGACTAATGGAGGGAAAGTATTTCAAGACCTGTGAAATACATCTAGATGCTTTTGCACTATAGCATATCCTCATTGCTTAAGCATTTCTATTGAGCAATATTTCAAAAAAATGGGGATTCCCTTAGATCAGTGGTAGAGCACATGCCTTGTATATACAAGACCAGACCTCATATCTCTACTTTAAAGGATTTCCCCTAGAAAAGGCTGCAAATGATTCATGTCCTAGCGAACTGCTACAAGCCAGAATAAGTAATATTAAGATGGATGAAGATTCAGGTAGGTAACCGTGTTGGTCTGACACAGTAGAAATATATATATAAAAATTAAAAAATTGTCCAGGAGCACCTTAGAGACCAACTAAGTTTGTTCTTGGTATGAGCTTTCGTGTGCATGCACACTTCAGATACCAAGATGGATGAAAGCAGCTTCATACATTTGCAGAACTATTATTTTTCCAAAAAAGTTAAAAAAAAATTGTTAATACTTGTAGTACAAATACTTTGCACTGTAATGAAATAGTTACGTAATATGCCTTTCCACAAATTTGTGTAACAAAATGCATCTTTCTTTTTAAGGAGTATAAAGAGAAGAAAGCAAGAGAAAAGAGAGAACAGCAGAGGTAGGGAGGAGAGTGAAGGGCTTGCATTTACTGATTTCATTCCCTTTGCTCAAAACAAGGCAGCCTGATTTGTGGCTGGAGCATGAGAATGGAAATCAAAGATATATATATCCTTGGACCCAAAACGGAGCGACTTTCCCTCTCTTTCTGATGTGTAGAGCCAAAATGGAAAATCTTCTCATGCAAGAAATACTTCTGATTGCACTTGGTAACTCAGCTTGGTGAATTGCTGACACAAGAATGCATATGGTATTCATCACCCATAGATTTGATTCCCAGAAATACAGTTAATAATGTTTATCTGTCATTGAGTTCCTTGCATTCTTGTCCGCATTTCATTAACGAAGACCCACAACTTAGATTTGAGATGATAAAACAGAATCTGGGGACAAACGGAGAGTCATGTGCCATGGCTTTTTTGATGCTACTATGGGCACTAATGAAATTTTAGAATCTTCTGTTAGAAAGTGTGCATTTGCCAGAATTCCAATACTTTTCAGCTTCAGGAGAAAGAACAGACTTCATCAATCCTCCAAAAGGTTTGGTCTACACTTCCCATCATCTTTAGTCAGCATGGCCAGCCAGGGCTGATGGGAATAGTAATTAAAAACATCTGGAAGGCACAAGGTTTTGGGGATGTTGAGACAATTTCCCTAAAATTCAGACCATTTTAAAAACTCCCCTATGCAAAAAAAGAAAGAAAAGCCATTGGATTCATGTATATTTTTACTATAGAAAACTATGTAGCAAATATTTATGACAATACTTAACGTCATGCAACGTCATGTATGAAAAAATAATTAACATGACAAACTGAATCAAAACTAGGGGGCATAAGTTGTATATAGCTTACCATCTATTTTTGGTGCCACAGATTCAAAAATATCCTAAGAGCTGCTTGCATGCACTTTTCCTGTTTGCTGTCTCACTTTCCTGCTGAGCACATAAACCAATAGTTTTCTTTTTCTTACTTGATAATTTTGCACGTATTAAGCTTGCATGTCTCACACATGGATTTTTTTTAGAGTGTAAAGATGAATGTTTTCCTTCCCTCTTAGCTATATTTATTAATTTGGCTGTGGGGGGGTGGGGTGTCTCCTTTTTCCTTTTTCAAATCCTGTTTATCTTAGGAAACATATTGTATTGTCTTAAAAAAAGAACTCCCCAAATGACTATTCAGAAGTGTACAAGCAAATCTGGAGCTAGTGTGTCTGGACAACATTACAGTTGAAGGAGTCCACTTAAAAGCCCCTACTATCATTTGCTGCCTCTTTGTAGCTAACTATGTTGATGTGGAAAACAGTGGAAGAGAGGGAGGAACCCTGCAAGTGAATGGTCGCTTGAAATTCTTCCTTTCCCTTTCTTTATCGCTCCTGGTCAATGTGGGCTTCACATGGTTAACTATAAAGCAGTTGGGGAAAATAGCAGCAGCAACAGTTTGGGGTGCGCCTGTGTATATAATCAAAATTATCACCCAACAATTCAGGTTAGACAAGTTTTCAATTCCGTCCCCTTTTTTCTTCATATTACGTTTTGACCCTATCCCTATATTTCTTTAACATACTATGATTTTCCTCGCTGGAATACATTACCTGTAGACAAAGTATGTGCTGGTGTGAAATGTTTCAAGCATTACCATTTTTCTTCCACAAGTCTTCATGACAAAATAATGTCATTAGGAGAAATTGCAAAATAGGGGTTTATGGAATACCTTTTCAGTATTGTATGTTTTGCCATGCCCCCATACTTAATAAACCAGCAGACATTGGTGTTCCTATTCTTCAAAAGAATGGCTAGATATATGGCATTTTATATATTAACTTGATTTCTTTTCTGATATGTGTTAGATTTCTATGGAAAGCCGCTGCCTCCACTGACTATACGGCAAAGACCTAACAGCGATACCCATGAAGTAATATCTTAACCAACAGTCATGTGGCAGTTTTTAAAGAAGCATGTATCATGTAAAGGGAAGACCTGTATAAGACACTGTGTTCTTATTTCCAGAGACACCTGCTTTTCTTAAATGTTGCTGGGCAAGGACAGTAAGGCTGCCTTGATATCTCAGCCGTGAAGATGGCCCTCACAAACTCCTATTTCCTTCTTGACTCACCAATTCTTCTTCAGGGTTAATGTGGAACAAGAGAACTTACATAAGTAAAACTCTTGGGAAATGGAACACTTTTTTTCCTTCCTGGAAAGGATAGTTGCAATCCTGAAGAAAACATTTTCAAGACCAAATGCAACTTAACCGTGCACGTGCAAAGACTGTTTTTAAGTTTGGCTTAATACAACAAGACTTTTTCTTTTGTTCTTTTTGGGGAGTTGTAAAATACATGCATGTTCAAGTGGGGGGGTATAAAGTGTACATTTTAACTATTTTTATATTTTTCTAGTATTTTGTTTTAACAGAACTATTTGGTTAACAGAACTATTTTGAAATATTAAAGTCCATAGCTATATTCATAAGCAGAACATATTTAAGAATGTCACATTTTCACAGCACTTCACTCTTGCATGTGATTTGCCTCACAAATTGTCTTGTTACTTTGCCATGCTCTGATCCGCCAAGAAGAAATGTGAGTGCAAATGGATGTTGTGCTCATGTCTTTAGTGAACCACAGCTAGACTTCCTGGAATAGTACCATTTCTATCTTCTGGAGGCAAGATTTCAGACAGATATGTGTGCAATGACCATTCCTGGAATTGATTTTTCATTTCTTCCTGTTAGATTGTGTTGCTCTTGTGCAACAAATGGAATTGTATCCAAAATTATGAGAATTTTCTTCATGGAATCATTTGATTTTGACTATAGTGACCCAAAATGAATTATCTGAGAACAAAAGCCCCAAGATCTAAGGATGGAAACTACAAGCAATAAAAAGTTGAAAATAATTTAAATTTCCTGGAAAATTAAATCACTTATTGCAGAAATTGGGAACCTGTCACTCTCCAGAATCTGTTGGACTAAAGCTTCTGTCATCCATCACTTTGCAGCTGGCTGAGAGTTGCAGTCAAATAACATCTGGAGGGCTACAGGTTTAGTGTGTATGCATTTTTCTTAAGATAACACTGGAATGGTACTTTTTCACACTTTTGTGTTCAGATTTATACATATGAGAATATATGACCAGGGAAGCCCCTGTACACTTAAGTATGATGGACAGCTCTGAATATTCTTGTACACAGTGGGTACAAATTCACACTAGCACTAAAGTGAATAAGGAAGTCTCTTCTATTGGAGCCCTCTGGATCTCTGAAAACTGTCATGTTCTGAAAACGTATTTCTAAACTTTTAACAAACGGGAAAAGAACATGAAAATATTTCTTTAGTACTACATTTATGTGTGTTTGGATATCAGTTGAAGAGAATAACTTGTACACCAGAAATAAAATTGACAATTGAAGCCTCACATTTGACTTTCAACTTCTGTGAATTTCGTGTAATTGTAAATTTCATTCCTTGAAATATGTTGTTTAGTCGTGTCCGACACTTCGCGACCCCATGGACCGGAGCATGCTAGGCACTCCTGTCTTCCACTGCCTCCTGCAGTTTGGTCAAACTCATGCTGGTAGCTTCGAGAACACTGTCCAACCATATCTAACTTAAAACTTGTGTGGATATAAATTTCATTTGCATGTGGATGTAGAAGTTATCCATCTACTGACTGTTTAATTCCCCTTGCCTAGGAAAAGCAAGGAACCACAGGACCAGCTCTTACCACATCTGAGGATGATCCTGTCTTTTTTTTGGGGGGGGGGTATTTTAACTGGGTGTTTTGTGATAAAAATATGCTTTGTCCAAAGTGCTGGTAGAGCATGACAGCATCATTTTGAAAAGCATTTATTTCCTGCATTTTCTCCTTCTCTCCCAAGGATCTCAGAAGTGGCCTACATTCTTAATCCTCCTTTAATTCCCCATAACAACCCTGTGAAGTAGGGAGCTACAGTCCTGCCCAGCACCACGCTGCTTTCCCCTCTGGGTCGCAGCTTCGCGCCCCAAGTCAGGAGAAAGATTCCCTGCAGGGACAGAAGTCAGCGGGTTGCGAAGCCGCTCTCGGCCGCGGGAGGAGCGGCTGCAGCCCCGCCCTTCGTATGACCCGGCGCGCTCGGCGATGCCATTTCCGCTGCGAAGGGCCGGCCCACGGAGCGCCATGCGTGCGCTGCGGCGCTTGGGCCGGCTCGCCAGGCGGCTCCGCGGCTGGGTAGACGTCTGTCGCCGGAGAGACACCCACTCTTCGGCCGAGGAGCAGGTGAGCGCCGAGCGGGCGTCGCCTCCTCCAGCAGGGAAAAAGGTGCAGCCCGGGCTTCCTGGCCGCTACGGGAACCAATCGCAAAGCAGAAGCCTTCCCGGCCGCGCGCCGCTAGCTCCTCCCCTCTTCCCGCAAGGCTTTGAAAACTCCTGGAAGCAGCTGTAGACGCATTAAAAATATAGATTGAAAGATGCAGCGCCAATTTCCGGACTCGATAGAACTTTTTCTTTTCCCCTTAAAGGGCTGCCCCTTGAAATCCATCCGTTATTTTAAAGCTGGCGTTCGTGCCTCCCCACCCCGCGTCGTAGCAAAAAGGCGAGGCGCTCCTGCTTTTCTTGCACGCGGGTCTTTCATTAGAAGCTGCAGCCCTGCGCGCTTTCCTTCACTGGCTGCAGTTGGGGCTTACTCTGAAGGAGACTTGCAGAGGATTTCCTCGCGCGTAAAACGGAAAGCTCGGCCTTCCTGCGTGTGCGCTAAGGCGTCTCTGCGCGACCGAGCAAGGGGTTGAGACGCGCAGGGAAACCTGCCGGGTTGTTTGTTAAGGGGAAGGGTTTGCCTGGAGACCCAGGATCGGCCCCGCCTCCAAGAGGCGACCTTAGCACTGGATTGCTGCATGCTGCTTCCTTATTTACCGAGCTTCAGCGTGCATCCCACCCCACCCTGCAATATTCATTTCACACCAAGTTGCACAGCCACTCTTGGGCAGCCTGAGCTAGAAAGAATTGAAGCCCCTTTCCCCCCTGCTGCTGTTTTTTGGTTGAGGCGCACACACCGGTGCCCTCCCTGCTCGATCAAAATGTTGATTCTTCTGCCCTAAGGGGGCATTTAAAATGGTTTCCCCTTTCAGAACTGGGAGATCTTTTTTCACAATTGATGAAATGCAGCTGCCGGTTTTTCTTTTTTTATAGATCTCTGTAAAAGATGGGGATAAATTCACCACCACCTGTCTCCCAACTGGGTCTGAATGGAGAGTAAATCTGCCTATGGGATTTTAAGTAGCCATCATCAGCCATGGCCAGTTCCAGCTCCAGCCATGTTTATTTATTACATTTATATCCCGCCATTAAAAAGCTTGAGGCGGCTTCCTTGGTTCTCCCCTTTCCCATTTGAAATCCCATGGATTTCAAGCCCGTTAGTTAATTTTGGGTAGAGAGACCAAGTCACCCAGGGAGCTTCATGGCTGAGTGGGGATTTGAAGCATGATTTTCCCTGAGCCTTGTTTCTTGCAATCCTAGTAACCACAATGGTTCTGCCTCCATCCTTTTACTGCACCCACCAAGATAAAGAGAAACTGGGGAGAGGCATCTGATTATCTGTCTAGAATACCTTTCCTCAGTCGAGTGACCTTCAGATGCTTTGCACTTCAACTTCCATCAGTCCTGGTTAGCACAGCTGGTGTAGGAGATTATGAGCAGACTGTTGGCAGCAGGTGTTTTAACAGGTCCATTTGCTCTCACTCCCATTCAAGAGAGAGGGTGGGGGTAAACAAGTAGGTAGAAATGATGGATTCTGTGTGTATTTTCTTGGGGAACCAGGATTGGAAAGATTGGGCGTGATGCATCCTTGAGAGAGCAGTAGTATGTGTACTGCTTCCTCCTGCCGCTTGTGGTCCAGCAAGGAAGTTTGGGCAAGGGGAAGCTGCCTTGTCCTCTCACCTGCTGGCTCTTGTATAGATGATGCAGCACTGGGGACCAGGGACCAGCGACCTCAGCCCTTCCTGACAAAGGCTGAGGTTGAGCAGGGCCAACCCTGCTGTTAGGCAGAGTGAGGCAATCACCTCAGATGCAAGTACTTGGAGGAGGGAAGTGTCCTTAGCACTCTGAGCTTCTGACATTTGACCTCCCTCTGCTGGAGATCAGAGCCCCCCCCCCCACACATACATCCAAGTGCAGTAAATGATGCCATTCTGTTGCCAGTGTTGTCAGCTTCCATACATGGAATTGGGGACAAATGGACCATCTTGTCCTTTGCCTCAGGCTGCAAAATATTTTGAGCTGGTTCTGTGGACAGGCAGGAAGAAACAGTCTTTTGCTTGCTTATTCTAGAGGTTTTTGTTGCTGCGTTTGCATTTTTCCTGAGGTTTTTTACTGTTGCTTCTGCATTTTTATATTTGTAAATGTATTGTAAGATGCTTGGGGGGAGGGGAGGGGAAGCCTTCTGGTAAGAAGCAACTAGCAAGTCAGTAATAATAAACAACTTACAGTGAAATCTTAACCATGTCTACTCAGAATTAAGCATTACTTAATTCATCAGGCCTCTCCTAGGTAAGTGGGGTTGGAATTACAGACAGTTATTTTCAAGTGAAATGGAAGGGGAACTTATTCACAAATCTTTTGTATTAACCTTTTAAGAATCCATGCTGGTGTAGAAACATCAGTTACTTGTTGAGAATACAGCTTCTTAAACTGTTCCACATAGAGTTAAAGTATAAGTACAGTATAGCCTTTGGGTAATTGGTATTCATATATGCTTTTTTTCATATTCTCTCCAAGTTGGAAACAAAATCAAAAACAAAGCTTCAAAAGAAAATATGCCAAGTTGTTCTCAGTCATTTTGAGAAACAATACTCCAAAGAGTTGGGAGAAGTGTGGAACTCAATCAGGTCAATTTTCTGTTTTCTTTTCTCTCCCCCACCCTCCCCCCTTGTTCAATGCACCATAAAATAATTACAGTAAGCATAGCTCCTCAGAATGCAAACTAATGCAAAGTTTTGAGTTTTCAAATGTGCTTTCCGTTTCCTCAGTCTTTTATACTGAGAAGGCGGGGGAGAAATCTGATGACTACATAAAAAAGGGATGACAAAGTTCTGGGTTTTTAGGGGCCAAAGTCGTGCCCTCCAGATGTTGAACTTCAACCTCCATCAGCAACAGCCAGCATGGCCAGTGGTCAAGGATGCAAAGCAGGGGATTGGACTAGAATGACCATCAGAGTCTCTTCCAACTCTGCAGATCTCTGATGGAAGTCAAACAGCATCTGGATGGCACTATGTTGCTCTGTTTTTCATGAGTAGTCCAGGGCTGAAAGTACATTTTGCCATGTACAGTGGTGCCCCGCAAGACGAATGCCTCACAAGACGAAAAACTCGCTAGACGAAAGAGTTTTCCGTTTTTTGAGTCGTTCCGCAAGACAAATTTCCCTATGGGCTTGCTTCGCAAGACGAAACGTCTTGCGAGTTCTTGCGAGTTTTTTTCCTTTTTCTTAAAGCCGCTAAGCCGTTAATAGCCGCTAAGCCGTTAATAGCCGCTAAGCCACTAATAGCCGTGCTTCGCAAGACGAAGAGACTCGCGGAACGGATTAATTTCGTCTTGCGAGGCACCACTGTACCTTATTTATCTATTTATTTAGGAATACATTCCTTCCTTTTCAAAGCAAAAAAACCCCATTCGCATAGCAGCTCATTGGTGTTCTGGTTTCATAATAAGATGTAGAGTATAACTGCTAACAACTTGAAAATATTGTTACTGTTGTTTTCCCTTGCAAATGAAATTATGGGTAAGCATTTGAATATACCTTGATTAAATTTGGATCACCAAGGACTAGAAGAATTGTCCCAGGGATTTGATATGACCCGTTCTCTGCTAGTTGGCCATCCCTAATGTAAAAGAAGAGTTCATAATTAGGCACAGGAAGCTTAGTATGCGTGCAAATGACACAGGGACATTTCTATTTAATACAGACAAATGGACTAAATTCTATGTTTGTCTGGGTTTGCTCAGCCAGGACTAAGCTGTGTACTTTTAAAAAAAAAATGTGTCTTGCAATGTAAGATAGCCTTTGGAGGTTTGCACAGTGCCTTTTCTTTGTGTATAGATGATGCAAACCAACCTGTACATCAGGACTAATTCTTCTGGGACAGAAGAGCAAGGCTGACTTGAGCCTAGAACTTTTCATTTTAGAAATTTCCCTGAGCTTGGGTGCTGGAGAAGTATAAAATATTACTTCAAACTCTTGTGTGCTGTTAAGAAGGTAATAAGAGCCTGCTGGATCAGGCCAATGGCCCACCCAGTCTGGCATCCTGTTCTCACAGTGGCCAGCTAGCGAGGCAGAGGAAGTGACTTGCCCACCCAAACTGACCCAGAAAGCTTCATGCCATTCAAACCTGTGTCTTCCCCATCATAGCCCGACTAACTGCTACACCACTCTGGCTCTCCTGTAATATTACAGAAAGCAGAAAGTAAATCATGTGATCAGGGAAAAATTCAAAGGCAGTTTCTATAATCCCACTCACACTAAGAGTGACTCATTCCAGACTAAAAATTAGGTGCAATATGCTACCCTCCTGTAGCCTTTCGTTCAGTGTATTGATCCAAATGGTGATGATGGAAATGCATTTGCATGTAACGCAGTCTGCAAATTAACTGTAGCCCATCATTTTAGCATAAATCTCTGCTTGGTGCTGAGCTGTTTCCTCTCCCCTTTTCCTGACGCTGACACACTTTTGTCTTCTTATATCCCAGCGCATGCCTATGTGTAACATGTATATTTCTTTTTTAATCTCCAGTCAAGTGCTTTCAACACCTCAGTGCTGGCAGTATGCTGTCCTCCTTAATAAATTCAATTTTTCCTCTGAAGTGGAGAATGACTTGCACTTAAAGGGCTATCGCCTCGTTTTCCCGGAAACTTCGTCCTGTTTTCGGCAGTCGCTCAAGTGTTACATCAGTAGCAGTCCTGGAAGGTTCCCTGCTCAGAAACACAGAGCTGGTAAACTGAAAGAATATTACCTGCTGAATGCAGCGTCAGTTCTGGCTGTGCTGGCCCTGGAAGTTGAGAATGGAGAGAAGGTTTTAGATATGTGCGCTGCTCCAGGGGGTAAATCGATAGCAACGCTTCAGTATGCTTGGCCAGGTAAACCACTGCACTCCTAAACCAATTAGAACACACAAATTGGTTGCTAGATTGCTTAAATAACCTATTAAGCAGGTTATTCAGAGGCATTCATTAAGAAAGCTCTTGCGGCATCCTTTCCCCTCCCTATTGCAGTCAAAACCCAGCACATCAGGAAGTGGAATCGGAGCTGTCTGATTTTTATTTCAAACGCAATCTGCATATTATGCCCTTGCTGCCTGACACCAATTTTTCTGTGCATTAGTCTGAAGGCACATGAAAAGAAGTGCTCTGCAGTCCTCTGATATTTTCACATCATCTTTGTGATACTCTGGTACTCTAATTTTGCAGGGTCAGCTAGAGAGGGAAACAAAGCAACCTTGGCATGCTCACGAGGTGCTGATACATTAAAAGAATGCTTCCCAGTTTGTTGAGTGCAGGAGGCTCATGAAAAGGAAAAGGGAACGTAAGAGGATTAGCAGGGCCAGTGCTAGTTGGCAGACTGGGGAGGCTGCCTCAAGCTGCAGATGTTTGAGGGGAAGCAGCAAATTGATTGGAAGACAAGACTTTGTGGGCACATACCCCACCCTATGGGATACAGGTGGCACTGTAGTCTAAACCACAGAGCCTAAGGCTCGCTGATCAGAAGGTCGGCAGTTCGAATCCCCACGAGAGGGTGAGCTCCTGTTGCTCGGTCCCAGCTCCTGCCCACCTAGCAGTACGAAAGCATGTCAAGGTGCAAATAGATAAATAGGTACCACTCTGGCGGGAAGGTAAGTGGCGTTTCAGTGCACTGCTCTAGTTCGCCAGAAGCAGCTTAGTCATGCTGGCCACATGAGCTGTACGCTGGCTCCCTCGGCCAATAAAGCGAGATGAGTGCCAGAACCCCAGAGTCGGTCACGATTGGACCTAATGGTCAGGGGTCCCTATACCTTTACCTTTACCCTACCCTATACTCCCTTAAGGAAGTCTGCTGACCTCAGACCTGGTGAAAGATGCTGTCCTGTCATCACCCCCAGATCATCCCTTCCTGTGGGTGCTTTGCAATAAAAAAGGGACAGTCGGCGCTTCATTGCACACACTGGAGTATAATGTAGTTTGCCACCAAATGCAATTCTTACAATATTTTTATTCTACTGTCAATATACGTGTTCCAAAAGAGACTGCTTGACCATTTGGCTGGATCAGTGGTTCCCAAACCTCCATCTCCCACCCAACAACTTGAAAATGATTTTTCTGTGTGTTGTAGCAAATGAAATGCTGTGTATGATTTTTTTTTAAATTATGTTTTTATTGCTTCTTTTATTTCTTACATAGAATTCAAATGGTAATTCAGTAAAGTGCAATGTGAGAAATAAAAGAAGCAAGTGAAATACAATTAAAATGAGTATTGATATTTAATGTGAAGGATTTGCTGTCTCCTGTCTTCAACCACAAATCCACAGGCACACTGTTGACCACCTGAATGAAGCTTGTGGACCAAGCAGTGGTCCACGTTTTGGGTACCCCTGGGCTATATCACTGTTCAGCAGTGATGGTTTCCAGTCTTCATATTGTGTACTGTCAAATCATCTGTCAATGGGCAAAATCAATCAATTGATTGTGTCTCCACTACATGCTGATGTGTGTGTTTTTAAATTAGTCCTAATTCTTGAGATAATGTTGCTACTTCTAGCTTCAGCTTCCGATTTCACAGGGATTGTTCTGATAGTCTGGTTTGCATGCCACCTTGGCCAGTTTGTTGGGACAAGTGGCAAATTGTGACTGCATGTATTAACTTATCCGAGATTCTATTTCTTTAGGGCTTCTGCACTGCAATGAGTATGACCATTTGAGATCACGCTGGCTGAAGCAGACACTAGAATCCTTCATCCCAGAATCTTTGATGAGTCTCATTACTGTTTCACAGTTGGATGGAAGGCAAATTGGAAATCTTCAGCCTGAAGGCTTCGATAAGGTATCTCTATCATGGCTGCTAGCTACATGGGGCTCAGACTCTCTCATTCTCCCATCAACCCCTTTTCAGTTCAGGGATATCACAATTCTCAGTGATGGCTCTTGAATAAAATAGGAAGATAAAAACTGTAATTTATTAATTATGCATTTATCCTTTGGGTCGCAGAGGGTTCCATCAGATCTCTCATCAGGCCACTGATATTAACATCATTTTTTCAAACTATATGAGTTTCTAAGATATTTAGAATATCCCCTCCTGGTGGTACCGTGGCCTGCCTTGATTCATCTGCCATCAACTAGGGAAAAGGCATTATTTGCAATGGCACCTACATTATGGAACAATCCCTCCCCACTCCCAAGATCCGGAACACCCCGCCCAGTGCTGAGTTTTCAATAGCAGCTGAAGACGTTCTTGCTCACCCAAGCTTTCGGGGACCCTTGATCACCAGCATAAGGGCTCGCTATTTATTATTAGTGTAGTGTATAGCGTATATATTTCTTACATAGCTTTGTGAAGCTTTATTTTTTTAATGGTTGTATGCTGCTTTGACGCGGGTGGCGCTGTGGGTAAAAGCCTCAGCGCCTAGGACTAGCCGATCGAAAGGTCGGCGGTTCGAATCCCCGCGGCGGGGTGCACTCCCGTTGTTCGGTCCCAGCGCCTGCCAACCTAGCAGTTCGAAAGCACTCCCGGGTGCAAGTAGATAAATAGGGACCGCTTACTAGTGGGAAGGTAAACAGCGTTTCCGTGTGTGGCTCTGGCTCGCAAGAGCAGCGATGTCACGCTAGCCACGTGACCCGGAAGTGTCTCAGGACAGCGCTGGCCCCCGGCCTCTTGAGTGAGATGGGCGCACAACCCTAGAGTCTGTCAAGACTGGCCCGTACGGGCAGGGGTACCTTTACCTTTACCTTTATGCTGCTTTGATACCTTTTGTGCAAACTGTTTTAGTAACTTTTTTATAAACATTTTTGTTTTGCATTTCCATAAATGCTTGCATTTGAATAATATATATGCAATGCTTGAAATGCAGTAAAAAAATATATTTGATTTGTAGGGAGATGGCACTGTCATTGGGTGTATTCTACAGTATGAGATTCTTCTGTCCAGAGTTTCCATGTTCGGTTTATTTTTACTTTGCTATTGGTCACTCAGGTACTAGTGGATGCTCCATGCTCAAATGACAGAAGTTGGTTATTCTGTTCCAATACCCAGCAGGCTACCCTACGATTAGCACAAAGGAAGGCATTATCTGCTATACAGATACAGCTTCTAAGGTAAGAAACACAAAGGAAGACGACTGAAATTCAATAACGCTCAGCCCTGCACTGAAGGACGTGCTGAATTGTATTCTGAGGCTCGGTGTCTGTCTGACCCATATACTATCCTCTCCATATGCAGCCACACAGAGCCAGTCATCATTTAAGAAGGCATACAGCTACAGTGTCGTCTCCCAATAACTGGCATGGTTGAGAGAGAGAGAGAGAGAGAGAGAGAGAGAGATTCTGCTCTTCATGCTGAGCAATAGGCCTTTAACTAGGACAGTCACAGGAGGCAGAGGAACAAGTTTGCGCTTACTTAGCTTCTAATGTACTTCAGTACAACACAGTCTCCTAAACCTTTTTTCAAAAAGCTTTTTCTTTACCCGTAGAAAAAATAATACAATTTTTTATCACATCAGTACAGTTTGGGGGACAAATATATCCTAAGAAATCCATAAAAAATACATTACCTGAGTGAAGGTATGAAATGCAAGACCATTTGCACCTGTATTGAGAACTTTTGTTTTCCGGTATAACAATATTGTTGCCTGTAAGTCATCGGGTCAACAGTACCCCACAATGTTAAGTATGTACACCTACAAGAATGGCATGTAGAGTCTAACTGACCCTGCAGTTTCTAAAATGTGAAATAGCACATTGCATCATTAACATGCATAAAACATTGGCTGCTGCATTATTATTTTTGCCATTACCCTTCTCTTAGTGTCCGCAGTGGTAGGGCATTACTCTTGACATTTCAGGTAAGCTGGGTATGTTTCTAGACTCAGCCTAGGATTTGATCCCCTCCAGATCTGTTAGGAGGAGTTGGTTTTGGGTTGTTTTGTCCATTGTAGATCGTTCAGTTTCCAAATAATACCAGCATTTAAGCAGGAAATGTATACGTACTATATTCGGGGAGGGGAAGAGAGGGGAACCACCGCTGGTCACCATTTGATTATGCATTTGGAATTATCCACAACACTTTCTCTTTTGAGAGCAAGTGTGGTGTAGTGGTTAAGAGCGGTAGTCTCGTAATCTGGTGAACTGGGTTCGTGTCTCCCCTCCTCCACATGCAGCTGCTGGGTGACCTTGGGCCAGTCACACTTCTTTGACTCTCTCAGCCCCATTCACATCACAGAGTGTTTGTTGTGGGGGAGGAAGGGAAAGGAGAATGTTAGCCGCTTTGAGACTCCTTAAAGGGAGTGAAAGGCTCACTTACTTCTTCATAAAGAAAAATTATGCTCTATCCAGAGGAGGCATTTTAAGCTAGGATCTTGCCCTAAGAGCATACTCACAAATGCTCCCAGTGGGACCCTATACTATACCATGTATAGCCCTGGTGCTGTGTTTTATCAGTGTTCCTAGCCAGATCATGAGGCCAGCAGGAGAGTAGTGGCGTTTACATAGTCTCTTTCCAGCCAACATTGGGCTTGGATAGTGTTGACCTGCACTATAAACAGGAACCCATTTCAGGCCATTTTCATTGTTAAAACCTCCTGTAGGTGATCTGGGAATCGTAAGTTTGGTTTGTACAGTGCTGCAAATCTTGAGGGTGGGGATCTAGGCTGTGTGTGGAGTACCTAGCCAACTCTCAGAAGTAGAATTCCCAGAAATCCTCAAGAATAAGGAGGAGGGAGCTGTAATAGATAAACAATTAACAATTTTTTCTCTCGCGCCTAATTAAAACAAGTGGTTGGGTCCAGAGGACGTTATTCCTGCTTTGGTCACATCAAAATCAGTGGGACTAATAGCCTGATTTACTTTATGTGGGATTGCAACTTTCATCAGCACTTGGTTATTGCTAGCCAAGCCCATACAATTAAATTAATTTTCCAAATAATGTATTCTAGGTTTTTCATCTGTCCTCAAGAAAATTCATGGCTTGAATTAGGTGTATTTGGTTTACTGTTGCTTATACTGCTGCCCTTGCCTTATGTTTTACTGAGGCAAGTAGAAATGATTAGAAATGTAAAATGTAGAGCCATATAATATGATAAGGTTATATGAAAGAGGAGGCCAATGAGTTAAGCAAGGATTTCCCCCCCTCTTCCTCATTCATTTTCTCCCGCTATATATTATTTTATGGCTATTGATCAAATACTAAAGCTTTTTAATGTAGTGCTATGTTTCACCTCAGAAGTATCCCAGCTGTCAGGATGAATTGAGAGAGAAATAAAATAGTTTGTTTTCCTAAAAGTAGTGTTCTTTATGGAACGCTCTCATAAATGGCAGCACAAGAGAAGGTTGGGGACTGTTTTCCCCCCTTTTCTTTGCATGGCTTCCTCAAGAAAAGGTCTACAGGAAGCTTGTGATTTATAACCGAAATATGAGTGTCTTATTGCAGTAATGCATCATGTCACCCATTTCCTTTGGAGAAATCAATCACATTTAAAACACTGACCTCCTTCAGTTTTCTCTTTCCAATATTTGACATGTAAAATCCAATTTGTGAACTCCTGGCTCAAGGAAGCATACATCATTCAGTGAAATTTTTGCAAATTTGTATAAATCATTCTAGATTATAATGCTGAAGTGGAACATTCTTGACAGCAGGAACCTTGTTGGTAGAGAAAAATCCAAACAAACCAAAATTGCCCATCTCCCCAAAGCACATTTAATCCAATTGGGCCTGCTGTCTAGAAGAGAGAGAAATTGTGTGTTTGATGAAAGCATACCAGGCTACAGCAATAGCAGCTGCAAACCAATAACTTTTCTGCTATAGTTTTGAATATTAATTCAGCCGTCCACCTCTCGTTATTCATAAATAAATAAAACAATAAATGCATTGATTAATCCATTGTTATACATCCCTTTTCTGTTATGCCTTCTGGCTAAAACAAATAAAAGTAAGTTATTAATACTATAACATTTCACTGTTTTGCCATGAATCAGCAAGACTCTGAAACAGTGGGATTTTACAGCTTATGTGCGTGCATGAGGTCACTCCATGTGGTTTATTACCCATTAACATATTAACACGCTGGCTAAGGGCTAATGTCTTGGAGTGAAAATCACCGCCATTCTGCTTCTCCTTAGGTCTTGCTGCCGCGCTAACCAGGTCTAGGCTGTGGTCTGGCTTAGCGTTACAGTCAACCCTGAGCTTGTGTTCATTTCCTCCAAACAAATTTTAGTTACAGCTCATGGTTTGGCTGAAGGGACTGTTGGAGGGCGAGTGTGATGTTTGGAGCATCTATGAATACACGTGGCTTCCCACTTCACACAGTTGCCCTTTCACCTGTTGAGGTTAGCAACAATGAAGAAGGGGGTAGGCTGGCATGCTCACAGCCCTCGATGTTTAGTTGGCCACGAAGAGGGCTAGCTTCAACTGTGTTTCCGGGTCTGGATTGCAGATAACCATAGCTTGCTAAATTTGAGCATTATGGTAACCTCAAAGTTATTGGAGGCCAGAAAGTGAAGGAGTGATTTGGAACTAATCAGGGAAAGGATTGTGAGACTGCACAGATTTGAGGCATAGCGCTGGTAGCCAACTGGTTTTCCTATGCCATGCAAACGGACCTAACAGCTCACTTCATTTTGATCAAAGAATCACAGTAATTTAGAGCTTTACTTTTTTCCACATGTTATAAATGGCTGCAAGGCTGGAACACACAGTGGGAGAAGTGAGTGATGTACAGTCAGGCACAAAGTAGTGCTGTGATCGTTCAAACATTTCTCTAGGTATATTTCTATCTATAGTTTGGACAAAGTATGGCACCAGTTTCTGTCTGGTTTGGAGTTACGAATATTAATCTAGTAGTCTATATCAGATGTTCCTTTGAATCTTTCTTTTCTTTAAAGGCAGGCATGGCCAAGTGTTAATTGGGCATGTTCTTAGGAGAAGGGGTGGAGCTACATTTATTAATTCATTGCATTAATCACCCTCCTAAGAGCCTAGGGTGATGTACAATAAAACAAAAATAGCTACAAGATACATCAACCAAGTTTTCAAAATACATATTTTTTCCTTTCACCTTGCACTACTTATGAGAGAGTGCTGAGTTTTAGTGCCCATTCAAACTAAATTTTGGGCCATGTGGCGAAACTTAGTGTGAAGCCCCATCGCCCTAGCAGAAGTACTTATATGGGTTTCTGCTTGTGGGACCAGGTAGTTGACTCTAACTCATAGTGTGTTACGAGGGTAGCCAATTTGATGCCCTCAAGGTCTTGCTGGGCTACAACTCCCACGTGCTTCAGCATGACCAGCAGTCAGGAATGATGGGAATTTATTCAGTATTTGTTTTCTATCCCTGGGGTCTATTATACCTCTCTTGGTTTGCCTCCATCCAGATTTCCAAGAATGCTGTCAGTACTCCAGATAAAAGATATACAGTGGTGCCCCACAAGACGAATGCCTCGCAAGACGGAAAACCCGCTAGACGAAAGGGTTTTCCATTTTTCAATGCGCTTCGCAGGACGAATTTCTCTATGGGCTTGCTTCGCAAGACGAAAATGTCTTGCGATTCTTGCGATTTTTTCCCCGCTCCCCACCCCCTTTTTCTAAGGCGCTAAGCTGCTAATAGCCTTTTAGCAGCTAATCTGCTAATCCCTTAAACCTTTAAGAGCCTCTAATAGCCGCTAAACCGCTAATAGCGCTAATCCGCTAATAGGGTTGCTTCGCAAGACGAAAAAACTGCTAGACGAAGAGACTCGCGGAACGGATTAATTTCGTCTTGCGAGGCACCACTGTATAGACTGGACTTAGGTTTGGAATTTAATGTATGTTTAGATGTAAGCACCATCTTATAAGAGGCACTCCCCCTTCTCTCATGCACGGGATGAATGCCTCTTCTGATGCCGTTATGACAAAGAAACAACACTTCAGAAACAATGCTTTGCAACCTATATGCAAATTTAATGATGCAGCTAAAACTCATATGATCAGTTCCGTCGGGTTTTAGCCCTAGCCACAGTGCCCTGCAGCATCCCTCAAAGCCTTGTTCTTTTTCTACACATATACACAAATCTTTTTCGCAACATGCACACTCCCATCTCTGTAGAACTCTGCAAACTGAGAGGGGTGACAGATCCCCCCTTTTTTTGCCAGTGCTTCCCTCCTCCCCCAGGAAACAGAAGAATATTTCTTTTTCGTTTCATAGGTCGAAAAGCTACACTAAGTTACAGAGCTTCTTATACACCCTTTTAAGACCAACGGCTTTAAGAGCAGCAATATTGTAGCTATACCAGCTGGATAAACTAAAATGTAGAGGTTAATCAAGATTGCAGCCTCTCTGTCTCTCCCCCTCCCTCCCCAGGCATGGTCTGTTTTGGATAACAAAAATTAGATGAAAACAATGGATGACTATGTGAATGATAACAGTTCAGCTAATATTTCAACTTCATATATATCCCTTTCAACCTAAAATGCTCTTTTCTCTTGGCTGAGTTTTATACAAAAGGAGCTATCATCACCTCCATAACGAGAGGTGAGACATGTATGAAGCTTTCTGGCACTGTTTTTGGCACATCACCAATGCCAGCATGTCGCCACGCTTCAGAGGCATATGATAAATTGCATATTGTGGATACAGAAGGGATTTTCTGGCCTTTTCGGATTGATTTTGTATGGGAGGGGAAAGCCTACAATAACTGGGGAATGTAAGTGGAGTGACTGTGATGTGGCTAGGACAGGTTGATCTTTAAAAGGAAAACAAAATCTATGATCACTTTCATAAGAAGGAATGTGGGGATGAAAGTAAATGTGATTTCAGCTGCTTGAGTGGCTTAGAGGGGATTGCTTTTCTGCTGATCAGAAGCAGCCCGGCATTCTCAGAAAACGACTTCTAATAGCAAACACGAGATGGCAGCGTTGAAGTACAGCATAATCTCCCATAACTCAGCCTGGAATTTTTGCTTTCTCTTTTTGCTGCTGTTTTAATACGAACAATGGATAAATTAGGGACATAATTAATGCTGGTCCTTCTAACAGGATAAAGAACATGTAATTAGTCTCTCAAGGAGTGGGCTGAGGAAGTGGAGTTTGTAATGTGAATGACTGTGCCAACTCTATTGCCCTATCTGTATGCATGTATGCCTATCTCTGTATACAGTGTGTGTGTGTGAGAGAGAGAGACCGACCAAGAGCAAATAAATAGCAATCTATCACGAAGTTTAATGTGCCTTTATGTGAAGGAGTTGCTTTTTGGCAACTCCTAGTGACAAAAGATTGGGGGGGGGGGTGAGCTGACATTTAAAATGTCAAGTTTTTCAAAGTTGCTGAGAATTTGAAGTGATACTTATTGCTCCTATTTTCTCTTTTGCTTTTTTGCCTTTTTTCTTTTCGTGTTTGTTTTCTCTCCAGCTACTGCTAATGGAAGCCTTTAAAAGATATTCAGAATGCGTTAACAGCTTTTAAGTCTTCAGAGCGCTTGGGATAAAAAATGTTTATTGTCCCATTTATATCCATGGCTTAAATCCACATTCTTCAACTTCCCTGCTTTATGATTGATCCATTTATCGGTCGTTCTTTGAGCTGGTGCTAAATTTGCGATTAATTGAGCCTTGCTTAAATTCATAATAATGCTGCATATAATTTACATAGCCCTTTCCTAGAGTGCCTAAAACACTTCACATTTTATATCAGTAATCCTTAAAGAAGCCCTGTAGGATTGACCAGTATTATTACCATATTACAGTCTGTGGGGGAAGTAAAGGGGTGATTCAAGAAAGTTGGTTGTGCTTAAGTTTAATTAAGAACAGTGGGCCAAGGTAGTTGCAACTTGTTTCTCAGTGATTTCAATGGAATACAAGTGCAACTAAATTACTTTGGATTAGGGTCACATCTACACCATACATTTAAAGCACATGGCCCTCCCAAAGAATCCTGGGAACTGTAGTTCACAGACCTACAGTTTCCAGTACCCTTCAACTACAGTTCCCATGATTCTTTAGGAGGAAGCCTTGGGCTTTAAATATATGGTGTGGATTTGACCCAGGATACAGATATGTTTTCTTCTGCCTCCTTCCGTCTCCCTGTCCTTTCTGTCACTTCTCCCTAAAAGTAGTCTCAGTGCCATTGGCACAAATCAACCAAATGTAAGAATACGGCCTATATTACGTGATGTCTTTTCCCAGTTTGTTGGCAGGTTACTGCTACGGAATTTTGGCTCAATACAACTCTTCAACAAATTGAAACTTTCAAATACACTGTATAACCGTTTGTTGATAGTTTATCATTTGGCTAAATTCTGATACACAAAAGCCAGTTTCACCTTGTCCCTCATATTCTACAGCACAATTTAAATAGTAGTACAGTGGTACCTCGGGTTCTTAATTTGTTCCTGAGGTCCATTCTTAACCTGAAACTGTTCTTAACCTGAAGCACCACTTTAGCTAATGGGGTCTCCTGCCGCCGCCACACCGCCGGAGCACAATTTCTGTTCTTATTCTGAAGCAAAGTTCTTAACCTGAAGCACTATTTCTGGGTTAGCAGAGTCTGTAACCTGAAGCGTATGTAACCTGAAGCGTATGTAACCTGAAGCATATGTAACCCAAGGTACCACTGTATGTAATATCATTCCCAATAATAGCAGTGTATGAGGATATGTATATTCCTGCATCAGGAGTATTGTGGATAGTCTTGCCCATTGAGCCCTAGAATGCTATACTGCTAAGCAAGCTGGTGCCCTCAAAATAGGTACATTGTAAGATGGCGAAATGAAAAGGCAAGTTTCTAGCGAAAAGCAATATTGGGTGTGAGTTTCGGAAAGAGATGCACCATAATCGATGTTTAACAACTGTAATTGCAAACACAAATGAGGACTTTTTATGAGCATGTGACTTCATTTTTTAGTATGCATATCTAGTTATAGCAGTTGCACAGTCAGCATCACAGGTATAACACGGTGCTGTTAATAATAATAAGAACCCCAAAATGCTATTCTAATAGAAAATTTAATGATACAAAATTAAGACTTTAAAAGTATTTTCTCAAATAACACACTAATGGTTTCTGTAATATAATTAAATCGGATTTTATATTCCTTAGTTGCGTGTTAAGAAGTGTACGACTTGCTGCTGATAAGCTAGGCAATGTCCAGTCCACGGAAAGTGTGGATCTTACTACAAGGCTTTCTCATTTGAAGTGCATACTTTGAATCAATCCAACTCAACATTTCCTGTTCCTTGCACACAGGTCTGCAATTAAAGCCTTGCGTCCTGGAGGATCTCTGGTTTATTCCACATGCACTCTTTCTAAGGCGGAGAATAGTGATGTCGTAACACAGATCCTCGACTCCTGCAGCAATGTTTGTCCAGTGGATATGAGCGCCCTGGCCAGTTCTGCATCCCAGGAATTCACTCTTGCTTCTGGTGTCCAGCAGCATGAACTTCTAGTACTTCCAGAAAGGGGGAAAGCTTGGGGACCAATGTATGTAGCTAAATTAAAGAAAATGTGATTGATATTCTTCTTGTGGTTGCAGTTCTTTTAGGTCATAATGACCAATCCTTTTTTTCGGGGCCACAGCTTTTTGAAGTGAAAACCTGAACAGGAGATTGAAATCCAATCTCTTCTATTTGCTGGCAGCATCCCCCTCCATTTTTCTATTTCGGTACCCAGTTGGAAGATTGGGGGAGAAGCGGGGGATACCCAGTGGGACATGCAGAGATGTGTTTTCAGCAATTGCCCCAATTTCGAATGTGAATTGTAGGCATGTTGAAGAACACTCAGTTCACGAGTCTGTGGGCCATGTGTGTGCACTTGCCTGTAGCTTGTAACGGAATTGTCAGAATTTGAGCACTCATTTTAAATCCAGTTAAAATATATTTGCTTGTAGAAACTTATTTGAACACAGGATGACACTAAGAGCAAGCAGTTTATAAAGATGGAAGCAATTGTTTCATGTATTCACAGCACCTCACTACACAAAACAGGGGAACATTTCAGGAACAAACGCCTGCTACGAATTCTATTTTTTTAAGAGAACAGCAGTGGAGACTTTGTATCAGAATCATAGAATTGTAGAGTTAGATATTCTGGTGGTATCTTCTAGTTCTGCGCACACATTGAGCAGTGGACAGCAAGTTAACACCTAGATCACACTAATCTATAATGCAGTGTCACCTGCACCCTGCAAATAGTGACAACTGGAATCCACTTTGCCCAAGATCCTTCTGCTCAGCTGCAGAGCTCAAATTTGGTTTGCCAAAATAGTCTTGTTTTGGAATTGCTTCACCAACCTTCCGTTTCCAAGGATGTTCAGTGAATCCTAAACAGCCGCCATCAACCTCATTTAACCGGGAAAAGTTGCTGAGCAAGCATCTCTTTAGCTAGCTCTAGAAACATTAACTTTCTACTGCTTATTAGCAAGTAAGTATGTTAAATAGAAAGTTCAGCCACTGGATAGCATTTCTTTTGCACACAAAGAAGTAACTTGGGTTTTGTGATTTTCAGATGCCATGTTTCTGGAACAGTTTTCAGGACAATGAGAGACTGATTTAAAGTTATTAACGTTTTATTTTCCACTATCCCACCAGATTATGGATATCATTGTGCACTTTTAAAAAGTCAGCGTCTGGTTTATATGGAGAATTTGTCCCTTTATGATGAAGCCGTGTCATGTGCCAACAAAATCAGTTTTATTATGAAGTAACTTGTTCCCTTAGAGGATTGTTTTCTGCCTCCCTTGGAGGTTGTAGATGACACATGGAGACCAGCTTATTGTTACTGCTTTTACCTCTGTCAGAATATGCAATGAAAGAGTTGATTGTGTTGAAAGGCCTCTAAAACAGCAGATTGTCAAGCAAATGTGGTGCTTTGGCATGGAGTTTGGAGACATAAATGCATCTTATCTGGCAGCTGCAAAACAAAATACTTGAAATGAAACTAGGATGACAAATGGCAGTAGCCGCCACACAGTGTTACAAGAGCATTTCTACGCAAATTCAGCCATAATTACTGGTATAAACAATCCTGAACAAATGGCTTGTCTAAAGCAATGTTAGTTCTATTCTGAACGCAAGAGAGAATGAAGAAATGGCACTCTCAAGCAAATGTCCACTCATAATTTATGAATTATTGCAAAACAATACTAATATTTATTTCTTCAGTATTGATCACCCGCTCATCACTGAATATTTCAATTTTAAAGCAGGGAATGATGAAATAAAATAATAGCAGCATGCTGAAAACAATATACAAATATTACAGAATCCATAGAAACAATCGATAAATAAATTAACAGCTCCATCATAAAACAAAACTAAATGATGTTAAGGCAACAATTAGCATTTCCAATTTAACCAAGTATCTGGATATAGGAAATAGGATATTCAAAGTGAAACAACCAAACAGCCTTAGCAGTTGCTCCCATCCCATCTCTCAACTGGAGCAACCCACTCCCCTTATTTTTCACATAAAGAAGGCTGCACTCTGTGCCAACAGATTTTCACTCTAGAGCTTATGAGCAGCTTCCCACCCATCACTCTCAGTATCCAATCCAGCCAGGTTTTCACTCCGAGTGACATCAACCCTTGCCTCAATTCTCCCCAGCAAAAACTTCCCAACTTTTTCTACAATAGCAATAGAGCAAAATATACAAGAGAAATAGAGTTGAGATACCCAAGTAATGACACCAAAGGGGCACAACCCCTGGACTGTAACTTCCATTATTGGCCATGGTGGCTGGGGCTGAGGAGTTGGGAGTCCAACCACATCTGGAGGGTCACCGCTTTCCTGTCCCTGATACACGATGCTGTGATAGATGGACCAATACAGTGGTACCCCACAAAACGAATGCCTTGGAAGACTAAAAACCCGCTAGATGAAAGGGTTTTTCGCTTTCTGAGATGCTTTGCAAGACGGATTTCTAAGGGCTTGCTTCGCTAGACGAAACAGCCCTGCCTCTCCTGTCATGGCAACGGTCGCACGCTCGCTTCCCCGCTCCTCCGGCTCCCTCCCACCTTCCTGCTGATGGCTCCTCCGGCTCCCTCCCACCTTCCGGCCGACCTTCCGACCTTCCAGCTGCCTCGCGCCGCTGCCCACCGCCCTCGCGCGCTCCGCTCAGAAGCCGTTGCTGCCAGCAGCCAGCGTTGCAGCCGGAGTCGCGCTCCTGAGCCCCGCAGCCCTCCAGCAGCCGCATCACGCGGTGTCCACAAGGCGCGGGTGAGTCCAAGGACTGGCTGCCCTGCTTCTCCCCACCCCTCCCCGTCGTGGTGCTTCGCAAGTTGAAAAAACTCGCAGAACGAATTAATTTCGTCTTGCGAGGCACCACTGTACTTCAATAGACCAAGGCCACTTCCAATGGACCTATGCTCCCAGGCCATTAGGATTTCTCACAAGGACAGCCTAAGACTGACTCATATGCAGAATGGCTCTCCTAAAACCTAAGAAGAGTCTGTGGGATTAGGTGAGTGTTGTTAGAATTCCTGCTCCAGTCATGGGATTTTTGTCTATCACATGACGGTGTATGTTTTGACTCCACAGAGTGGGAAGTGACGGAGACAGGATGTTGGTGTTACTGTGTTCCATGAAGTGGGACTATTGTCCTTTGTAACTGGCTGACTGACCGGACCCAAAGGGTGCTCATCAATGGTTCCTCTTCATCCTGGAGAAGAGTGACTAGTGGGGTGCCACAGGGTTCTGTCTTGGGCCCGGTCTTATTCAACATCTTTATCAACGACTTGGATGATGGACTCAAGGGCATCCTGATCAAATTTGCAGATGACACCAAACTGGGAGGGGTGGCTAACACCCCAGAGGACAGGATCACACTTCAAAACTACCTTGACAGATTAGAGAACTGGGCCAAAACAAACAAGATGAATTTGAACAGGGAGAAATGTAAAGTATTGCACTTGGGCAAAAAAAATGAGAGGCACAAATACAAGATGGGTGACACCTGGCTTGAGAGCAGTACATGTGAAAAGGATCTAGGAGTCTTGGTTGACCACAAACTTGACATGAGCCAACAGTGTGACGCGGCAGCTAAAAAAGCCAATGCAATTCTGGGCTGCATCAATAGGAGTATAGCATCTAGATCAAGGGAAGTTATAGTGCCACTGTATTCTGCTCTGGTCAGACCTCACCTGGAGTACTGTGTCCAGTTCTGGGCACCACAGTTCAAGAAGGACACTGACAAACTGGAACGTGTCCAGAGGAGGGCAACCAAAATGGTCAAAGGCCTGGAAACGATGCCTTATGAGGAACGGCTAAGGGAGCTGGGCATGTTTAGCCTGGAGAAGAGGAGGTTAAGGGGGGATATGATAGCCATGTTCAAATATATAAAAGGATGTCACATAGAGGAGGGAGAAAGGTTGTTTTCTGCTGCTCCAGAGAAGCGGACACAGAGCAATGGATCCAAACTACAAGAAAGAAGATTCCACCTAAACATTAGGAAGAACTTCCTGACAGTAGGAGCTGTTCGACAGTGGAATTTGCTGCCAAGGAGTGTGGTGGAGTCTCCTTCTTTGGAGGTCTTTAAGCAGAGGCTTGACAACCATATGTCAGGAGTGCTCTGATGGTGTTTCCTGCTTGGCAGGGGGTTGGACTCGATGGCCCTTGTGGTCTCTTCCAACTCTATGATTCTATGATTCTATGATTCTTTTTCTCTTTGCTGTCTGATGCGAGAGAGAGAGGGAGCCATGTTGCAGTGCTCCTTGTGTGTTTATATGTAAACAAAGTAGATTAGCCAAAATGCTGAGTTGCTGAGGTCTGTTACACAAGCTGCGAAGACTCTGCGGATCCCTAAGTGTGCCGATGTCTGTTGGCATCGGTCGCTGTGATGCTCGGACAGAAGAAAGCTTTTGACGCTCCCAAACGAAAGGTTAGGAGGTAGAAAACATGCCAGTCTGGCATGTGTCTCTGCCAGTGTCCTACTCGAGAGTAGAATGAGCTCCTGTCAAGTGGCTCATCTAGTCAAGCATTGTGTTCTCACAGTAGTCAACTAGATGCCCAATGGGAGACCCGCAAAGTGGATCTGAGCAAAACAGCATTCTTCCCTCCTATGCTTTCCAACAGAAAGCATACTCCAACTATGGAGACAGAACATATCCATGAAGGTTAGTAGTCACTGATGGATATGTTCTACCTCTGCAGTTTACAAAAACTGTTTACAGGAATTCACGCCACCATAAATGGTTATGTGTCTCCTTTAGCATCATACTGGTCGTATTTACTTAGTAAGGTCAGTGAGACCTGCTCTTAAGTAACTGCACAGCCTCGCATCCTTTGTTGTTTAAGACTGAGAAGTCCTCCATGCAGGGTGCCAATAGATTGGGCTAGCCTCCAAGGCTACAGCATTTAGTAACAGCATGTTTAAAAGCTCCCTCAGCCCACATAACAGTGAAGCAATTAAAAGGCACCACCAAGCTATAACATAATTTTTAAAAACCCAGCAATTCATGAAGCCAGCATGTTCACATAAAACTGCCAAAAATAATAATAAAAATGTGCAGATCAAAGTTTGTACGGACTACAGAGGCACTTTAAACACACAATCCTCCCCCCGCCCCAACCTAACCCTTAAAAGCTCTCAGAATGGATTTTACTGCATCTCGTACATATATTTAGGTGTCAACATGCATTTATCAGCCTAATGATGGCTTCCCCCACAAGAATCCTGTGAACTGTACTTACAGGTGATGGGAATTGTTGCTCTGTGGAAACTAGAGTTCCCAGGATTCTTTGAGGGAATGACCTAGGAATTTGGTTTCGATATACGGTATGGTTGTGACCATAGGCCATATTAAAATTGGTTCACCACCACAGTTCTACCCATGCTTATTTGAAAAACAAATAACATTGATTTCAGTGGGTCTGAGATTGCAGATCTGTAATGATGCCCAGCTTTTCAAACATTCTTCCACTGTATTTTGGATTACACTGCTTCAAGTTATTTTCAGCTGTGTGTTTGATTTGCGTGCTGAATAAAATATATTCTTGCTTTTCTGCTACACTTTCTACATGGTAAATGAAACTGATGGAAAGTGTTGCAGCGGGGATATTCTGATTCACCCAACTGAATTTGTGTCTTGAAATGATTCCAAATTCTGGCATTACATGTAATATTCTGGGGATTACTGCTGTTAGGTGTTTTCAGATTGTCATCTGAATGTATTAAGAACTGTATTTCTTCGTGTGATTATTCTTCAGGTTTCAAGGGCAATTTTATAACCTTTATGACTCTGATGATCAGCTTGTACACAGGGCACTGCCTTGAACAAACTCAAACCATTGGTCCATCCAGCTCACAGCAAGTTCCAGTGTTTGTTTTCCAATCATACCTGGACATGCAAGGAATTGTTCATAAAAACTAGGGAACAAACAAAACTTCCAGCAACTGGCAAACCTGTCACCCAACCCCCCCCCCCAAAAAAAACCCCAACCATGATTGGGTCAGGGAAAGATCTAGTGAATTGGCATCCTATTCAGATCTGGGAACAGCTTCCAGTTCCCAGTCTAAAGTGATCCTGTCAGGGTGCCTGCAAAGTGATTGATATGGTTAATACAAACTAGAGATTTCTGCTGAGCTGCCAGGCTGCACTCTTAGCCCTGCCTTTGAGGACGAGAAGCCTGAGACAGCAACAACAAAAGCATCACAGGGAATGCCAGGCAGCTATTTTTGCCAGGGTAACTGGAAGGACTCAAATGGAAGAAAGACAAGACATGCATTTGCTATAGCTTTTGTGTGTTATCACCAGAGCAGTTTTTTTAAAATTAAAAAAAGGCCTCTTTTTCTCAAATTTAATAAGCACATTTCTGGAATTACATAATTAGAATTAGAATTGGCTTTTTCTGTGTCAAACACTGCATTAGCCATTCACGAGAGAGAGAGAGAGAGAGAGAGAGAGAGAGAGCGCACTGGAGTCCAGCAATGCAATGTCTGGAAATGTCCTAGGAGATGTGGAAACGTATGGTAACAAATCACTGAGATGTGTTGCTTAGAACAGCAGTGCCCAGATAAGGCTGAGAAAAACTCCCATCTGAAAGCCTAGCAAGTCACTCTTCCTATGTTCCTATGAAGTGTTTTAAGAAAAAAATACAGCTGGTGCTCTCCTAAATGATTTGCAGCCTGTTCCTCTCTCCCATTTTCCCCACTGTTTCTTTAGACATTTTTTTTTTTTTGCACATAGTAAAAGTAGAAGAAGAGAAGATGGGCAGTGACAACTAATGTACGGTTAATTCATTGTTCCAGCTGCCTTGCCTAGCTTTACCCAGACCAGAAATAAAAAAAGGTGGATATTGTACAATTGGGGGCAATCTGGACACTGGAATTTTAGTATGGAAGGAGAGGAAGCAAAAATGACAACAGTAGCAGGAGCAACAACCACCAGGCAGCAAAAGAACCATGATTTAAGCAAGGAGGTTGTATTTAAATGGGGAGTTAGGGCTAGATTGATAGCATTATGTCAGTAGCAAAAAGAGAAGGCCTGGAACAGTAGTTAATGGTTGTTTGGGTCTATGTTTAGCCACATTATTTGTAAGTGTGCACAATGTTGGGATGCAAATGGTGTTTCCATATGCCATCTCTATATTTCCTTCAGACTTGCTTACATATTTTAATTGCATACATAAATGAGCAATTTATTCTCAATCATTCCTCAATTCCTATTTCCAGACAATGTGATCTCAAAGAATGGATGTATTTGACTAAAGGTGTATTGAGACACTTGTGTCCTCCACAGTCCTAGAACAATACAAAATGTGCTCTAGGAAAATCCCAATAATTCATGTCCCTGGTGCCAACTCATCACTCCCATTCATTTTTCTTTTCTCTGAAGCAGGTAACAATTTATGGTAACACCATAAAAATACGATAAGCAATAAAATAACTAAAAAATACAATAAGCACTACAACATACGAATAAAGTAAGGCAAGAACCATCTCAGCTGCATGGAAACCAATACAAAAGTAGCTATACAGCAACCAGTTAAATCTATTTCCCCAAAGCCCTTTCCCCTGTGTAATTGTCTCTGAGTTACTATGACGTTATTGAATTTGTATTAGTTGTTTTGATGAATTTGTTGCTGTTGTTGCTTTATTTACATACTATTGTGTTTGATATTACAATAATCGTGCTGTTTGGTGTGTGTGTTTTTTTATAATGCTGTTGTGATTGTTGTGAACTGCATTGAGCTCAATCTTTGTTGTCGGAAAAGCGGAATACAAATATCAAATCCAATTTGTCCAATCCTCTTTTAAAGCCACTCAAGTTGCCATTGTGTCAGAAACTCAACAAAGTATCACTGACCACAAATCTAGCTTTGCTGCCTAGCCTCCCACAATTGTGCGTGCTGCGGGGATTCGTGCAGTTCTGACAGCGTCCCACTGTTAAATACAAATGAAGGTAAATGTGGAAGTTATTTACCTATTCAGTAATCAGGTTGTCAAACTGAAACGGCAAGCATGGGGACTACACGTGAGCTCCTCTCATCTTTGAAGCTGTGTCGTGTCTCCCATACACAATTTTGACTGAGGAAAATTTTGCATAAACTGTTTCTTAACAGCAAAGAGACATCTGTCAAAAAGGACTTTCATCGGCTACTCTTTCAGCCTTCCCAGAATGCCTGTTGAGCCCTTGAGGGGGTGTAGTGGGCTTGGCTATATATATATATATATATATATATATATATATATATCTGATTCCCCCACCCCTTACAGTTTACAGAACCACATGCAGTGTGTGGCAGGCATCCCACAGCTCAGAGGGCCCTATTTAAAATGCATTGTAGGTAGTAACTAAAATAAAATGACTTCCTTCTTCAGCAAAAATGTCATAACTCTCTTTCATGGCTGAGTGGCTGTGAAACCATTCTCAAGGGGAGGGGCTGGTGTCAAATTATAAAACCGAGCTTGGTATAGCTTTCATTATTTATGTCCATGTGCACTGAATTTTTCTAGTTTTTGCTCAGAGTTACAGCCTTCCCCTTAACATGCAACAAAGAGATACCTCCCACTCCCCCACAATTATACACTTATTTTATCCAAAAAATATTCAATTTGGATTATGTATTATTAATATTTAATAGTCCTTAAATATTTCATATTACAGTCTGAACACCTGTGTGATTCACGGCCAGTGGTTCAGCATTCATTTAATAACTCTGGGATGGAACTCAAGACCACAAGTGTTTTAAAACTGTCCATTATAGCTGTTTCATCCACAATTTCTTGGCCTCTGACTCCAGTAGGAGGTCCTCTTGTGTGTGTGTGCGTGTGTATGAATTGTGCTTTGTATGAGAATTGTTATTGTTTTATGCAAATTTTTAACAGTATTCGTGTTTTTAAATGTAAGTCACTTGGAGACCTTGAGAAAATCCAACTAATAAATCTAAATCTTAATAGAAAATAAAGGAATAAATAACATGAAGTACTGGATAGCTTGAAATATTGCAATTGGGGTAAGGATAAACATGGGTTGTGCAAGGTCCAATGCTGCAATCAGGGAGAGCTGCTTACGTGAGGGCCTCCAAATAGGGATAATGTTAAAGTCTAGAGTGACCCTAGACAAGACTAGCAGATCATGCTTAGTATGAGTTGGCCTCCTAATGAAGGGATGGGGAACCTTAGGCCCAGTGGACCATAAAAAAGGCTGATTGCCGAAGAATTGATGCCTTTGAATTATGGCGCTGGAGGAGACTCTTGAGAGTCCCATGGACTGCAAGAAGATCAAATGTATCCATTCTTAAGGAAATCAACCTTGAGTGCTCACTGGAAGGACAGATCGTGAAGCTGAGGCTCCAATACTTTGCCCACCTCATGAGAAGAGAAGACTCCCTGGAAAAGACCCTGATGTTGGGAAAGATGGAGGGCACAAGGAGAAGGGGACGACAGAGGACGAGATGGTTGGACAGTGTTCTCAAAGCTACAAACATGAGTTTGACCAAACTGCAGAAGGCAGTGGAAGACAGGAGTGCCTGGCGTGCTCTGGTCCATGGGGTCACAAAGAGTCGGACACGACTAAACGACTAAACAACAAGAACAACAACAGGCCCAGGTGCTGAATATGTCCCTTCATGCCTTTCTATCTGGCTCCCATAACTGTCTCTAGGCCACTCCTTGCCAGGTCACACTCCTGACTCACCCTGCTTCACACCCTGCAAATTTTTGACCAGCTGTCCTGTGTCCTTGAATTATGATAATGTCTCTTGTGTCATGAACTGGCAGACTGTGGAGAGGAAGAAGAGGATCCCAGCGAGGGATGGAGCTGGGACTGGGACACACAGGGGCAAGCTGGGGATGGGGGAGGAGAGGTTGGCATAGGAAGTACTCACAGGGTGGCGGAGGATGGCAAGGGGATGGAGGCCAATACATAGGAAGCAGAGCAGCAGGACGCATTCTGAGAGCCTGGGGAGCTGCTGTCTCCATAAACATAGTGGGCTCTGAGGTGTGGGGTGCTTCAGGAGGCAGAGGCAGGCAAGGTCCCACAGCCCAGTTCACTATCTCTAGGAGGAAGTGTGTGAATCCTCAGCTGGAGTAGACTTGGAGCAGGTGAGGGTCACCTGCCTCATCAAGCCCAGATGCTACAATCATCATGTTAAGTATAACTGGGCAGCAGAGTTGAAGTGCTGGGTCTGCTCAACTGCCTGTGTTGATAGACTTTAGCTCGAATGCACCAGGATCTCTGAGGCACTGTGCTTTGGTCTGGACTTTGGACACGTGGATTGACTCTGGAATGGGGACTTGATATCCTGACTTGCTGCCAAGTAGGCCAGGGGTTCAGGACATCTTGCTTGGGTATGTGTGGAAACTAGTCTATGATACAAAGGTTCTGTCCACTGTTCTGTCCATTTTTGCTTCTAGTCCCATCCATACTCTGGACTCATACAGTGGTACCTCTGGTTACGAACTTATTTCGTTCCGGAGGTCCGTTCTCAACCTGAGGTACCACTTTAGCTAATGGGGCCTCCCGCTACCGCTGCACCGCTGGCACACGATTTCTGTTCTCATCCTTAGGTAAAGTTCTTAACCCGAGGTACTACTGCTGGGTTAGCAGAGTCTGTAACCCGAAGTGTTTGTAACCCGAGGTGTTAACCTTCAGTGGTAACCTGAAGTACCACTGTATTTAAGGCCCCCAGAAATAAGGCCCTTGGGATGAAAAAGGATCCCAACCCCTGAGCTAATGGGAGTTCACATATTTAAAGTGTTGAGTGTCCACCCACACATTGTGATGCCCTTATTTGCATCTCCTAGCTAGACTTCCATTGGAGATAATATGCCTGACAGATAAGTGGAAATTATTTATGGTGACTGATGATGGCAGTGCCATGCATCCATGCAATCAAGTAATAGCTTGACATGATTTTATCCTAATTCTCTATCCCTAACAGAGACAGTTAAGGTCAGAAAATAAATCTCGAAAATCAATTGGGACATTTTCACAAATCAAGAGAGATGAAAGCCAACAGAAGGGTAATTTGGATAACTTCAATGTGTGTTACATCAATGTGTGTTTGTTCAATGTATAGACAAGCCAATGAGAGGACAGCAAAAAAAATTATGGTGATTCTATTTATGTGCAAATCTTCAAAGCAAAGACAGCACAGATGACCAAACTATAGATGACAGGGCTGCCACATACATTTTTTCCCATGGATCTCCTCCATTTGCAATTAAAGTGGGGAATGCGAGAGGTCTACTTTTGTTCTGAAAAATGTGCAATGGGAGATGGGAGAATTAAAACATGCCCCTTTCCACTAACGTATGTCGCTGTGTTCCATTATGCTGTGCATTTTCTTTGAGTTCGGGTGTGGGGGTTGGCTTGAAATTGCTTCAAGCACCCTACCCCAACCTGGTGCACAATGGCTGTGAGGGCCAGGGATGATGAGCATTGTAGTCCCAAACACCTGAAGTGGAACACAGCCAGGAAAGGTGATAGAAGAACCAGTTTCACTCACGTTCATGAAAAGAGGAGCCGCTCACCCTCCTGCATCCCTACTTTACATGTGAACAGTAAAGAGAGGGGTAACTGTCCTGTCACATCCCGTTGGGACCTAAGCATTATGCTATATCAAAATGGGGGATATTTGCCTAGCCATAGAGAATTGGTCAGCCATTACCCTGTTTAGGGAAGTTTTTAATGACTGCTGTTTTAATGTATTTTTAATATTTTGTTGGAAGCCACCCAGAATGGTTGGGGAAACCCAGCTAGATCGGCAGGGTATGAATTATTATTATTATTATTATTATTATTATTATTACTACTACTATTATTAATTCTAATATCATCATCATCATGATAGAAAGCTCTTTCTGCTGTTTCTTGTTGTTGTTGTTTAGTCGTGTCCGACTCTTCATGACCCCATGAACCAGAGCACTTCTGTCTTCCACTGCCTCCCAAAGTTTGGTCAGACTCATGTTTGTAGCTTCGAGAACACTGTCCAACCATCTCGTCCTCTGTCATCCCCTTCTCCTTGTGCCCTCAATCTTTCCCAACATCAGGGTCTTTTCCAGGGAGTCTTCTCTTCTCATGAGGTGGCCAAAGTATTGGAGCCTCAGCTTCAGGATATGTCCTTCCAGTGAGCACTCAGGGCTGATTTCCTTCAGAATGGATAGGTTTGATCTTCTTGCATCTGCTGTTTCTGGTTAAGTGCAATTCTCTTTTTCTTTCTCTCCACTTACCCACTATTGCTTAGAAGACAATTGAATGAAGCTAATGACTAGTAGCAGACGCTTTCTGGTTAGTGCCAGTGACATAAACTGGACATCATTTACATTTTCCGAAGCTAACTTTAGTTGGATCAGACTGCAGAGTGTTTGATAGAGACCCTGTATGAAAAACAACTCCTCCCTTGCCTACAGCAGCATTTTTAAAATTCTACTCTGATCACATGCTTGTCAGTTAAAACTAGGATAGCTGTGACAGTATATTTTTATTAAGACTACAGTATGTGTTTGTGCGCTTTGCTTTTAATTGGAGGAAATGATTATTTTTGCATGAGGTAGTTCAAATCCAGCATCAAGGGAATGGTTATGGCATTTCATCTCGTACTCTGTTTGGCAATACACAGCAGCTGCTGGTATTCTCCAAATTAATTTTCCTCACCTTCAGTAGCAGATGCCACCCTGGTGGCTGTAAAATACCGTGAGCTCTGGAGGTTTCAAAGATTAAAAACAAGCCAAAGTCAAAGCTGAAAACAAATAAATAAATGAACACGAAAAGAAGCTATTTCCTGTATTAATACGGTATAGTGCCTCTACTATGGTTACATTGGTTCTTCACCTCTGCCCCCCCAATACATTTAAGTATAAGAATTACACGGTATGGTTGTTTTGTGATAGCAGTTCCTGTGTTGGAATCAGAGAACTGGAGAGTTGGAAGGGCCATCAAGTCCAATCCCCTAAAATGCCAAAGCATCTCTAACAGATGGCCATCTGATTTCTGCTTTGAGACCTTCAATGAAGGAGCGTTCACCACCTTCCAAAGTAGGCCACTGTCTACTTTCCACTGTCAAACAGCTATTACTGTCATGAAGTTCCTCCTAATGTTTAGTTGGAATCTCCTTTCTTGTAATTTGAATCCATTGGTTTGGGTAAAGGTAGAAAGGCGTGGGTGGCGCTGTGGTCTAAACCACTGAGCCTCTTGGGCTTGCCGATCAGAAGGTCGGTGGTTTGAATCCCCGTGGTGGGGTGAGCTCCCATTGCTCGGTCCCAGCTCCTGCCAACCTAGCAGTTCGAAAGCACGCCAAAAAGTCCAAGTAGATTAATAGCTACCGCTCCGGTGGGGAGGTAAATGGCATTTCTGTGCACTGCTCTGATGACAGTGTTCGTTGCGCCAGAAGCGGCTTAGTCATGCTGGACATGTGACTCAGAAAAACTCTCTGCGGAGTGGACAAATGCCAGTTCCCTTGGCCTCTAAAGCGAGATGAACGCTGCAACCCCTGAGTTGGTCATGACTGGACTTAACTGTCAGGGGTCCCTTTACCTTTAAAAAGATAAAGGACCCCTGGATGGTTATGTCTAGTCAAAGGCAACTATGGGGTGCAGAGCTCATCTCGCTTTCAGGCCGAGGGAGCCAGCGTTTGTCCACAGACAGCTTTCCGGGTCACGTGGCTGGCCAGCATGACTAAACTGCTTCTGGCACAATACTTAAATTCCAGTCCTCATGTAGAATAACTGCTGATTAAACACTCCTCTAGCAGTTTTTATATGCCTGTTGTCTTTGTCCATGGAGTTTTCTTGGCAGGGATACTGGAGTGGCTTGCCGGTTCCTGCTCCAGGTGGATCACGTTTGGTCCAAACTCTCCACTATGACTTGTTCATTTTATTGGGAAAGATGGAGGGCACAAGGAGAAGAGGACGACAGAGGACGAGATGGTTAGACAGTGTTCTCGAAGCTACAAACATGAATCTGACCAAACTGTGGGTGGCAGTGGAAGACAGAAGTGCCTGGCGTGCTCTGGTCCATGGGGTCACGAAGAGTCGGACACGACTGAACGACTAAACAACAACAAACAGCAGTTTTTAATCAAATTTGTTTTCAGTGCAGCTTTTTAAACCTTTTCTTATATGAAGTCCCTTTCATCTTCCCTTTGTAAGTTTTATATTTGGATTCATGTAAGTCTGTTTATCGTAAAGAATGTATGAGTTTGCAGAATGTACCACGCTTGTCTACATGCTTACCGTACTTCTAGAAGCAGCTTGTACGAATGGAAGTGTTCCACAGAGGGGGGTTTTCTCACACACACTTTATCAAAATCCCATTATATTGTACATTTCCCTGCACACTTAGAAAGCAAGTAATTGACAAGAATTCCCTTTCCCCATTTGGCCTTTATGAACTGGCAGGTGAACGTCAGCTTCAGTGATGACCTTTAAGAACATTCTACAATATCATTGTTTCTGACCAGAACAAGTCATAATAAGTTTACCTTCATCCATAAAATAGCAATGAAGCTGTGATGATTCATTTGGGCAAAAAGTGAGGGGGGAACAATGAAGTCCATTGTTGTTCCTGGACTTTTAAGATTTTAACTATTTTTCATTTCCTACTGTATTTCCAGAAATCACTGGTAGTTGGGCTGGCTACTTGCAACATGATCAGATGCTAAATCCTTCATAAAAGGTGCTTGTATATATTATAGCAGTACAGTATGTTGTAGTACATGCTCCCTTCCACTCATGGCATGTTGAGGAATGTTCCCTTCCACTCATGGCATATGTAATATCTACAGCCTTTAATGGCAAGGAGGAGAATGATGTTATAAAGTTCTCACATTAGTAGCACAGAAAAAGAGGAATAAATAAATTTAGCAGGCAACGGATGATTAGGAAATGGGAAAAGAGGAGGAGAAAACAGACAGAGACTTGAGGGACAGATCTTAATTAAGGGAAGGAAGGTATCAGGGTCAAGTCTACAGCTTGTTAGAGCCATTACAGAAGAAGATGGAAAGAATCTGGCAGCAGTCCCAGTTAACGTTCAGAAACAGGAGGTTTCTGATTATCAGGAATGCTTGATAATTGCAGGGCTCTCTCTATGCGAGGCAGTATTTGGTAGCAACTGTTTAAATACCCTAGTAAAAGTATTTATTTATTTTTGGCCTTTGTATGCTGCCCAGGCAACCATGTCCTCTTGGGGTTTCACAATTTAAAATCCATAAAATAAATATAATAACAATTCAAAGAATCGGCATAAAACAAGTGTAAATCAGTATAAAACCCATGATATTTTACCGTGCGAACAGTGCCTGGATATGATTAACAGAAGTGTACCTGTGAGTGATTTTGTTTCTCTGCGTGTGAGCATTTGTGTGCAAGAGAGAAAGATTTTAAACTGAGAAATGACTTGTGATAGTCACCACTGATACAAGCACTTCAAACTTTGTCCCAGGCAGTTGCTACAGACTATAATGCTATAGAAATGCTCTAGTTACCTATCTGGAATAGATAGCATGTGAAGCCAGCTTCAGGCTTGTCTTTTGTTTATGTTCCTGTTTCTTCAAAAATCAAAAGAAACTACAAGATACTTGTCAGCTTTCTCATTTCAGCTCATGTAACTGTGTCCTGGAATCCATATTATAACATATTTTATCTTGCCACCACACACTACTGAGAAACGTCAATACAAATGATAGAGTAGAAGACTACCTAACAGCTTCTCTCTATGTGTTGACCCCCATTGCTCCGAAGTCATACTGAAAACATTATCGCCTTTCTATGCCAGGAGGTTTTTCCTAGTCTCTGTTGCTTTCTCTGAAGATGTATTGTACTGTATAGCCCATATTTCCATTATCAAGGTTGGCAGGTTTGGAGCAGTGTTTCTAAAGGGTTTGTTAAGAAATTACCCAGAGACTGTTGTGTCTGGTGAAAAAAACAAACTTAGCTGACTGTAGGTTTTGTTACAAAATAAGATAGCATAAAAATAAGCACAAAGCTCAGTAATGTGGAAAGCAATGTCTTAATAGATAGATGGAGCAACATGGAGTCAGTGGTTAATTGGATTTATTGTTAAAAATTAAAATAAATCCCTGCCCTTTCAAAAGCTGTATTTATGAAACCGCCTGTGCAGAAGAGATGATGAACACATGGAAGCCAGGATTTGGGCCCTACATTGCAATTTTGCTTCCTTGCCCTCCAAATATGTAGACTGCATTCAGACGTGGCGTTTATTGCATCAGTTTTATTGGTTATAATGCTAGAGCATCTGTTACAATTTCAAACATTACTTTTATAATGCAGTGTTTATTTTTTCTCTTGTTGTTTTGGATGGGTGTAACATTTCAGTTAACTAAATGACTCTTAACGGTTCCCATTTTTTCTTAATTAATTCTTGGTAGGGTTTAATTCTTGGTATCTGACTCTGCTTCCATGTCCTAGCAAAGCAAATTCTTTCATTAGCTGCTGCGTATTTGTGTTTCATATACCTTTTTATTTAAATTGCATCGTGTATAATTTAAAAAGGCATACTTTTTTCCACCTAAAATATTTTCTTAATGATTGTTATAACCATTTGCCATAATATTCTGGCTTTCCTACACCTACATCACATATGAAAAAGATATCCCTTTTCCTCATGACAAATACAGCATTTTCCATCCTTCACCCTACTGGTCACTGAGTTCTTCAGGGACAGTCCAGTGCTACAGAGATGCCATTTTAATGCAGTTTTCCTTATAAATGGTTGCAACTGAAAAGTCAGATCATTGTCTAAATTTCCAGACTTCCATTCTCATTTCTTTTGCATGTCTATGTTCCACTTCAACATACACACATACAGTGGTGCCCCGCGAGACGAATGCCTCACAAGACGGAAAACCCGCTAGACGAAAGGGTTTTCCGTTTTGGAGGTGCTTCGCAAAACGAATTTCCTATGGGCTTGCTTTGCAAGACGAAAATGTATTGCGAGTTCCTGCGATTTTTTTTCGCTCCCCACCCCCTTTTTTCTAAGGCACTAAGCTGCTAACAGCCTTTTAGCAGCTAATCCGCTAATCCCTTAAGCCTTTAATAGCCGCTAATAGCCGCTAAACCGCTAATAGCGCTAATCCGCTAATGGGGTTGCTTCGCAAGACGAAAAAACCGCTAGACGAAGAGACTCACGGAACGGATTCTTTTCGTCTTGCGAGGCACCACTGTACATATTTACCATGAGCAATATTCAACCATGTACTGTAGTTATGTTAGTGCAACAATTTTAGCTGTATCTCTCCCCACCCCCATCTACTTCATTGTGGCAATGAAGATAGTACAAAAATGAAGTAGTCGCCATGGCAGCAGAACCAGCCATTTAAAAAAAATGATGCAGAAGTTCTGGAATGGGGTAGATTAACATTATATCTCTCTTTCTCTCAGCAAGTGTAGATGTAAACCTAAAGCAATGTGACTTTGGAAGGGTTGGACTCAAGGAAATAAATTTTACTTGGCATTTCTGTGAATAAAGCAAATCCATCTCTCAAAATCTTTGCAGATGCTATCTCACCATGCACTCTGCTTCCCAAAACAAGATTTGAATTTCACAAATGAAATTAGAGTGGCAAGGCCTTGCCCTGAATAGAAACTAATCCTTCAGAGTCTTTACCCTGAAGCTGCTCATGTAATCTACAAACTTGTTAATGTGCAAGTTTTGCTAATTCACTCACAATAACCTGTAATATTAATGCAGGCAAGTGTCAATATTAACATTCAGTATTAGATGCATAAAATGCTTCCTGTTTGCCTTTTAAATAATAAAAAATGTGCACTGTAAGATTCAGGTATATCACTCTGAAATTTGTATTTTATTCGAGCAATCCAGATCTCATTACATTAGGCAAACACTGTACTAGCGGAAAGTGGATCATGTAAATACCTCTAATATTATTCATGAATTTTCTCTTCTGCAGTGGGTTGAAAATATGCTACAGATATTCTCTTATAAATGACCTTGTTTAAGTTTTAGTATTGTATTCCTATATATTTTCATTACTATTTAAGAGGCTTTGATTTACTTCGCTAGGTGTGATTTAATATTTCCCTGTTCTTACTGTTCATCTGCATTTTCACTATATTTTAGTTCCTTTTCTTCCCCATATCCTCTCCAGACCTTGCTGGTCTGTTGTCGCTGATTTCTATCCCTGGTTTGAACTGCCACCTATACTTAATACGTTTAGCCTTAGACAAAGTTTTAATGTAGCTTTTAAAAATCAGTCCATAAGTTATGACTACTTTTTGCTGTGTCATCCACTGGTAGAAATGAGCCCATTAAATACTTGTTATAAGCTGTCTTGCAGTGTAATGCCGCTAGTATATTGGCTGCAGGGAAAATAAGACTTGCTGTTAAAACACTTCAGAGCATAGAGAGAGAGGTGTACATGCCATGTATAGTAATGTCATTGCAATCACCTTTGGGCACTGAACTTGTCTTGATTTTTAAAAAAATCCTATTAGAAGAAATTGGTGCTTTTGATGAGCTTTTAGAATTCATAATAGATATATGTCTCATGAAAACATGCATGACAAGAGAGGTATTATATGTAATCCACATATATGAGCAGACTCTCTCTCTCTCTAGTCTGCTCACACATGTGGACAACATCCTCATGTATACATACATGTACAGACATCATTGCTTACTATGATAGGAATGTATCCTCATATGCTTTCCCCTCTCCTCTCCTCCTCCAGATGCTGTTGTTCCTAATTATCCAAGTTTAATGCAGGTTTAATGAGAGCTGGACCATAAAGAAGGCTGATCGCCAAAGAATTGATGTTTTTGAATTATGGTGCTGGAGGAGACTCTTGAGAGTCCCATGGACTGCAAGAAGATCAAACCTATCCATTCTGAAGGAAATCAGCCCTGAGTGCTCACTGGAAGGACAGATCGTGAAGCTGAGACTCCAATACTTTGGCCACCTCATGAGAAGAGAAGACTCCCTGGAAAGGGCCCTGAGGTTGGGAAAGATGGAGGGCACAAGGAGAAGGGGATGACAGAGGAGGAGATGGTTGGACAGTGCTCTCGAAGCTACCAGCATGAGTTTGACCAAACTGCAGGAGGCAGTGGAGGACAGGGTGCCTGGCGTGTTCTGGTCCATGGGGTCACGAAGAGTCGGAGACGACTAAACAACTAAACAACAACAACAACGCAGGATTGGAGAACCCATGACGCTCCAGATGTTGGTAAACTGCAATTGCCAGATCTCTGGCCATTGGTTATCCAGGCTAGGGCTGATTGGATTTGGAGTCCAACAACATCTGGACAGCCAGGCATTCATTACCCTTAGTTTCATGTTACTAACAAATCCTAAACTGTGGTTAATCCTAACTACAGTTTGCTGGGGGCCCGGGGGGATGGGGACGACAACACAACTGTATACAGAATGTTGTAGTGTCTTTCAATCTGGTTTTTTTGTTTATCACTGAATTTACTGATTTTTGAGTGCTTTTTAAATAGTTTCTTTTAACTGATATTTTATTCTTTTTGTAAACCACTTTGAAGTTGTATTACAACCAAGGGTTGTATACAGCTGGCAAAACATATAAATCTGTAGGTTTCGAGCCTGCTTGATTTAAACAAACCATAGTAAAGGGTAAAGGGACCCCTGACCATTAGGTCCAGTCATGACCGACTCTGGGGTTGCCGAGGGAGCCGGCGCACAGCTTCCGGGTCATATGGCCAGCATGACTAAGCCACTTCTGGCGAACCAGAGCAGCACACGGAAACGCCGTTTACCTTCCCGCCGGAGCGGTACCTATTTATCTACTTGCACTTGACGTGCTTTCGAACTGCTAGGTTGGCAGGAGCAGGGACCAAGCAACGGGAGCTCACCCCATCACAGGAATTCGAACCGCCGACCTTCTGATCGGCAAGTCCTAGGCTCTGTGGTTTAACCCACAGCGCCACCCGTATGGAAACAAACCATACTTAGAGCCTAATAGTTTGCTGGGTTTAGGCAATTATAGCAAGCTAAGGTTGATATAAAAAAAACCAAAAATAAAAACTTCTGAATTCCTCCATGTAGCTGTACCAGAGGTCTGGGAGGGGGAGGGCTATAGTTCCACAGCAGAGCAACTGCTTTGCATGCAGAAAATCCCAGTTTAAATCTCAGGCATCTCCAAGCATAGCTGGGAATGTCTTCCCCTGGAAACCCTGGAGAATTTCTGCCAATGCTGAGCCTGAAGAGCCAACGTTCTGATTCGTTATTGACCCAGGAGAGGCCAGGTTTGTGCCCATCACATGAATCTCTGTTCCTGCTAATTTGGTTCTTGAGGTGCTACGAAAGCTTGAAGCCTATTTGATGACAAATTATGTGATTCAGGAAAAGTAAGTGTATCACCTTGCTCTAACATGCCACTTTCAGCTCTCTAAAATGGAACTATAGTCTGTCTCTAATCTAATGCAGTATGAGAAGTGTTGCCCCTTTCCATTATTCTGTAGCAAAATTAGTGGACCTTAAAAATTCTGTCATAAAACCATATTGCACTAACAACATAAGGCTTTCCGTGAATGAATCTTCATAACATCGTTAGCTTTGCCTCTAGTCTTTAGCTCCCACTATAAAAAAACCCTTTTACATATTCTTTACCATTCCCTCCCTCCCTCCCTCCTTCCTTTCCTGCTTAAGTTAAGCAATTTTAGCAACTGGTTCTAATTTTGGGTCTTTTGCTTCTACCAGTGCACTTGTAAGAACTCTCAGAAATACCGGTATTCTCCAAGCAGGTGATGGCTCTGTGGCATCCAGGGTCTTCTGCTTTATGACTCTAGCCATTACATTTTGGAATGCCATCTCTGAAAGGCTACTTGAAAACCCTTCACTCAGATTTTCATTACTACATAATAGCCATCCTTCTGGAGACGTGCCCTCTTGCATAAAAAATAAAATGAAGCAAGCTTATTCTGACAATAGCCCTAGCACATGCTATGCCTGAGAATGTGGATGGTACAACACAAAAGCAACCTCATCTTGTTTTCTAATCACTTTAAAAAGCAAAGTCAAGACATTTTAATTTATTTTTTTTGCTTTTGCTTTTAGATAAAAGGCATTCAACTGAGTTTCACTCCATTGAACCCAGTCTGCAGAACTGACAACATACCTTGAAAAAATTCCTTCAGTAGATAATTAGATCAGTATAATACAAGTATAGCATGAATTAACCTTTGCACTCACATGTGAATGCAGTCATATATTCTTGGTGTGAATTGTTTTCACTGATTAGCAGGGCTGTCTATTAGGAATTGTAACGTATTGATTGGTGCAAAATGGCAGCAATTAGAGATTTTTGAAAGGTCCAGAGGCTCACAGATTAGCCACATCATGCTAGTAGTTATGGGTTTTCAATAAAGAAGATAGAAGATGTGTTGAATTTTGAAGCACAAGGGTTCTTAATCATTTCATTATGAAAAGTAATGGGGTAGCTTATTTTCTATGGTAACCTGACCTCCCCTTCACATTAGGCGAGGCCAGATTTTCAGATTATTGTCTTTACTCTTTACCATGATCATTTATAATAATAGCTTGATTCATGCAACCATTTGTAATCTATTGAAATTAACACAAGTTCACATTTTGGTGTGCTTGGCACATTTGTGATTAATCATGTTTCCAGATCACGACTTTATTTATTTATTTATTTAGTAGGTAAGTAAGTAAGTAAAGTAAGTAAACCCCCCTTCATCCAAAGATCACAGGGTGGTTCACAACATAAGAAAAGACTAATATGGATTGGTTATATTTCAGTCTGCTTAGGTGACCTGAAGGAGAAGTTGTCTTGAAAAGTTTTAAACTGGAAGAAGTCAGATTGGGCTATTAAATGAAAAGGAGGCAGGGGTTCTAAGCCTTTCCATTATAACTTTTATATGATTTTGTCATGAATGATAGATGTGTGAGTAATTGATATAATAGTTTGAGTATAAAATGTTTAAGTAAAATATATTTTGAATGTTCATGTTATATTGAATACAGGGACAAGCTGCCTCTAGTTTTGTACAAGTGTATACTTGTTCATTTGTATTACTCTGCTATTCCTTACACAGGCACAAACTGTACATTCATTGAAATTTACATGTGCATCACTTTACAAGTGTACAGCTCAACTGTTTTCCATACACAGATTGCATTCTTGCTGAATGTAATGTGTGAACGTTCAATGCTAAAATGGTAGAATTTGTCTGACAGTTTAATCATTTTCGTGTTGTCTTTTTAGGGTATATAATTGTATCCTTTTAAAATTGGTTTTGACTTTGTTCACCCAGGTTGTCTCGATAAAGAGAAATGGTTGAAAATGCCAGGAACCTGTATATTGCAATTTCTAAAGGGTGGGATTGTCTTTTGTTTTTGTCCTTGCTAATCAGCCTTCACCTTGCCTGCCCTTCTATGTCCTTTTTGTGCACAGATTGCTGAGATGTTCTGCTGTTGCCCTACTCCATTTTCATGTGGGGGTCCTAACTTCTTCCCTTCCTCCCTTTTCTATATTCTTCCATGTGGTCCCACAGCAAACCATGACTAATGTCTCCCCTTAGCTTGTAAGGATCAAGTTGCTGATGAATAACTGTTAATAAAAGGCTCCCCCCTCCACAACTCTCTAAGAACAGAATTAGGCTGGGGAGCACAATTCA
>NC_139537.1:37855467-38047702 GCF_965153285.1 Podarcis tiliguerta
TGAGAAGAGCAATTACAAATAGATTCCATAAATCTGTGAGGCAGGAGTACATAGGAGGCCAAATATATGACACCTTCCCTTTCCAGGCAATCAGGACTTATTTGCTATGTTCTGTCTCCATCATCAGATGCAGTATGTCTGAGAAACAGTTGCTTTGAATTACAGGTGGGGAGAGTGCTGTTGTACACAGATTTTGCTTACAGACCTCCTATAGGAACCTGGTTGACCACTGCAAGAACAGGATGATGGGCTAGACACACTATTCTCCTGATCCAGAAGTGCTTCTCTTATGGCCAGTGATAGCCAATGATTTGTAATCATTGATGTTGTTTATCAACCAACAGTGTATATTGGGTGTAATGAGTTCATTGTTTAATTTAGCATTGGACCTTTCTAAACCCATTGGCTGGCCAGCGTGGTTGAGATCTGTGCAATGCTGCTTGTGGATGTGCTGAATTTCAACAGACCACTTTAGCTATGCAACTTGGTGAGCTTTCTGACCTCGAAAAAAAGAAGACAAGGCCTTTGCAGTTGTAATAAAGAAGTTACGTTAGATAAAGTTATTTTCAATGGCTCTTTCCAAAAGATTGAGAGTCAATTATGCCAGCAGGTTCATCTTCAGGACAGCAGCACAGATGGGTATATTGTACTTGTCAAGAAGATTTAAAGATGCAATGTCAGAGGTTGATCCCAAGGCCTTCTTTTCTCCCAGCAGGATATGAATAATTTCCATTGAATTCCATGGAGTTAGTTGTATTCTGTGGTCAGGCAATTCTGGCTCTCCAGCTTCCTTGTATAGTTACAGTAACAAAATCAGAATCATTCTTGTTAAATATATATCTGGCTACACCAGCAACGTAGAAATTAAACAGGAAGGAAATGTGGTATTCGAAGTCAATTATTCTCACATGGACGGTTGAGACCCACCATGGGGAGACAGGAACTTTGCTAGAGACTTGCCAGCAGATGACTGGACAGCTGGTTGAAAAACACTAAGGGTCTCAGGGAGGACAACAACAGTGTCCCAAGCAAAGGGAATCTTCAGTATAGCTGACTACTTCAGTAGTTATCCACCATCAAGAAAGCTTGAAATCCTACATAAGAGGAGGCTTCTGGATTACACCAATGGCCTATCTAGTCCAGCATCTTGTCCTCACAGTGGCCAAACAGATGCCTGTGGGAACTCACGCAGGACCTGAGCGCAAGAGCCCTCCTGTGGCTTCCAGCAACTAGTACTCAAAAGCATGACTGTCTCCACGCCTGGAGGCAGTAAATCACCATCATGGTTATTAGCCATTGGTAGCTTCTCTGAAGCACCATGTAAAGAAATTAACACAGTCCAGTCCTGTTGTTACTTCAAAGAGAATAGCTTTGGTGGGTGGTATCAGGATTGGTACCACGGAATGAGGGAGGGGGCTTGTAACTCTTCCCCACTTGCACTGTGGTTACAGCAAAAATCACTCCTCCACACAGCTGTTATTTTCTCCACGTGGGAAACTGCTATGAATACTGAATTGTTACCTTTAAAGAAGCAGCAAAATATAAATGCACAGCAGGAGCACTGGGTTAAAATCAGCCAATAAGCAGGGAAGCTACCAGAAGTTCACATAGTTTCTAATACGCTTGTTTGCCTAACATGTTGTTTCAGCTATTATGTGGTCCACCCACACACTTTCATTTATTCATTTATATTCTAAAAGCCATTTTGGTTTTGACATGGAAAAAAAAATAAATTATAAAGGATGGTTTTGTTTTTAAATGTGAAGTTTTCGTTCCTTGCATGGAAGCTTCAGTACAATACAAAAACCACAATATCAACAGGCTAATTACAAAGCTGACATAAGCATTATTTATTTTTTAAAAGCAATGTCCTAACAGTGGCCATAACAAAGAACCTAACAAACCAGCATTGTAAAACTAATTTGAATGCAGCAAACCTTAAAAATCCTTCAGCCAGTTAAAATTGTTTAGGACCACAGCATATTTACTCAAAGGCCTTCTAAATCAAATGAGCCTGCAGTATCTGCTTCAAGGCATCCCCTGCATTGCCCTTCAGAGGCAATTCCTTAATTGTGGGACCACTGCCACTTTTGTGTAACACTGACAGGTCCTACTGAGGAGAGCCTCTGAGCCTGATCTTCATAAGCAAAGGCAGGCTGGTACAGGTGAAGATGATTTCTCAGATAACCTGGTTCCAAACTGCTTAGGGCTTTATAGGTTAAACAGCAACACCTTAAACTGGGCTAAGAAGTATACTGACAACCAGTGCAATCCATATCATATTGGTGTTAACCGGCTTGATCATCCTATTTCCACCAACAGAGTGGAGAACACTGTTCCACTAGGACTTCTGAGCTGGAGTCTTCAGAGTAAAGGAGGACAATGTTGCCTCCTCGGGCTGGACAGGCACTGATCCAACAGGTTGCTCTTGCACAGAGCCTCTGATTCAGTACATCCATGTTGGATTGTCTCTGAGGACAATTCATTTTTCCACTCCAAATCCCTAGCCTCATCCCCTGAAGTTTGACCCCAGGGGCATGGCACAGGAGGAACAACAGGGTTGCACACACAATCATCCATTCTCTGGTGCAAGTCTATCTGGAATGGATCAAAATAATCAGCATAATCCAAGATCAGCCGTTCTTCTACAAAAAAAAAAAAGTAGTTTATGCTGAATAAATTGTAGATAATCTTAGTCTTCCTTCAGAATCTGAAACAGGCAGCTGCACCGAGGTTTTGATAATATTCATATATATTTAAATGCAGGGAATGAATGAATAAAAGGGTAGGTGATTGTTCAACTAATTATCCTATAGCCTTATCATTTCTTAACTCATACTGTAAAGGAGCATGATAAAAATAAACCTGTATATGGCTTCTACCTGCCAGCACACCAGAGTTCTTATTTCTTATTTTTTCCTTGCAGCTGACAAGGTTTTATACCTATTTCCTTTCCACTTCGACATATCTTTTGAAAGCACACCCTCCGCAAAACTTCAGTAAGTTTCTGTTCTTTTATTTTCCAAGTTTTCAATTAGACAGGAATTCAAAATCCAGAAATGGTTAGATTCCCACTTATTGCTAACCCCAAGCTCAGCTTCAGCTAGCTGGAAATAGCTGGTGATTTTGTAGTCAAGCAATTTGTCTCATTTCCCCCCTTATTAAAAAATGGTATGTCATATAAGTGAAAGGGAGAAAACTAAGCTCTGTCACTCTGAAGTTCAGATGTTTGATTCCAGCATTTAACTTGTCAATAGACTATTTTTAAGATGTTAGGGAGAGAAGTGTTTAACTTCTCCATCTCAATGTCTCTTTTGAATCTTGTACTTTTATGGATATAAACACTTGGAACACATAAGCAGTTAAGACTCCACACTTTCAAGCAAAGGTAAAGAGTCCCTGGTGTTTAGCTCTTCCGATTGTCAACAATTGATAGCTTTGGCTAATGCTATTGGCTATCTCTTTTCATTTGAGCCAACTCCAATTCAGTCCCGATACTGATTATCAAAATGGTCGGCTTTCTTTAAATTAGTACTGAGTGCCATAATAAGGGTACCCAATGTCTTTGACAAAAAGCAATATATCCTATTCAGAAAAGAATGCAGGCAATGTTATGAGTCAGTAATGTGGTCCTCCCAGGCACAGAATATTCAAAATCTGGATTCAAATCCCATCTCATGACTACCTGAATTCTGTAAATGGGACTTTTAGGTAAATTGCATCCACTGCAGGACCAACCCAATGCTAGAACAGTGTGAACCACAGATTTGTCAAGAGCTTTATAACTCTAACTGGAGTGTCCCTTGCATATGTATGCATCTTCATGATGAGAGACTGTTTTAGGGTAGAAGAGTTTGGATTTGATATCCTGCTTTATCACTACCCTAAGGAGTCTCAAAGCGGCTAACATTCTCCTTTCCCTTCCTCCCCCACAACAAACACTCTGTGAGGTGAGTGGGGCTGAGAGACCTCAGAGAAGTGTGACTGGCCCAAGGTCACCCAGCAGCTGCATGTGGAGGAGCGGAGACAAGAACCCAGTTCACCAGATTACGAGTCCACCGCTCATAAACACTACACCACACTGGCCCACTGGGTAGCATGACTGGTGCGATTTCCCTGGGTACTGCCCATGGTGTGCCAAAACAATGCTGTAGAATGGAGCGTTGTGGGGGAGGTTGCCAGATTTTAGCATCACATGGGACACCACTAAAATTTGAGAGTCCAAAGCCTGCCACTGTCATGAGGGGCGTCTAGTTGTCCTTGCATAGAGAGTTTGCCTCTACGTTTAATTATACTGCGTGAGACTATAACCACTGTGCACCTATGATAGAGCACTAGATTGAGCCACAGAGGCCTGCTTTCAGACTTGCTGTTCATAAATAGTTCTATCCTGTGAGCACTGTATAGCAGGAGAAAAAATATGGCTTTTGTAGGAGTTAATCATTTGGAATTCAATTCCCTGCAAACAGTTAGGGCTCTTTGAACACGGTCAGCCTGCACTTGAAAAGTTGGCTGTGTGGTTGCATGCCATTGCAAATACTCTGGGAAATTAATTTTCTCTCGCCCCTGCTGAGAGTCTCTCTGCAGAAGCAGGAACTGAAGCCACACATACACTAATGAATGAACACCATAAAGGCGTGTGAGGTTGGACAGCGTATAGCAGTCTTGTAGTCTTCTGAACTCTGGTGGGCTCCCTGGGAGTTTTGTGGCAAAAAACCCTACACCCTGCCATTTCAGTCGAGAAAGGAAATGCTATATTTCTTCCTGCACCTGCTCTTGAATTTTTTAGCTTGATCAAAATACCTTTTGGATTCACTGAAGTCTCCTCATCTGTCCCCTTGGAACAAAGTCGAACTCGGCTCCACTAAATTAATCTTGCCTAGTTCTGCAATAAATCAGTATTTGGGGAATTCTCTGCTATATTAGATAATGTAATAATACTGGTGCGATCTTGCCCCAGATTTATGCTTTCTACTGAAGAGGAGGGTTATGTCACCCAGATCCAGAGTAGTGCCCACAGACTCCTTTTTCAAATGGCTAAACCCTACCAGCCAGTTTTTCCACAGAATGGTGGAAACTGCAGCCCATTTCATCCTTCTGGTGGTTAATAGCCAAGATTATGTCTTTACACACATGGCCCTGGCCATACATCAGAGAAGAAAACCACACACACAGAACTTTATTGCATCTGCATCTAACAAGGGAGAAAATCGGTGAATGCAGCATTGTTAACTGGGCTGAAGTACCTGTTTACATTCAAACCAGGATTATTCTCATTGTTTGGCTAAGAATCATAACTTGACACACTGCAAATGGTAAGAGAACTCAGGGGTTCCAGCGCATACCTTGGGGGTTTGGTTTCCATGGAACAAAAGTCACGAGCCTGCTGGCATTTTGGGGCGATGTAAGGCTGATCATAAAACGAAAGGTTCACAACATTGATTTTCCCACAGATCCTGCTCCCCCATTAGGTTTCCAGGTGGCTCTCAAGTGCCTATTACTGGATTCATCAGAGACAGTGAGTCAGACCTCTTTTTCTCCAGTCCTCAAATTAAATGTTCTATTTCGGATACATGCCTTGATGACATCACCTCCAGGCAAGGAAAGGGGAGTGAAGCCATGCCCCCGTCAGCTCACCTTCCACACTCATCACTAGCTACAGTGTTTTGTTTCTATATGTCAACACTATAGTCCAAGCTTGCAGCTACTTAACTGACTTGCAAACTAGATTGACCATTTCAACAGCCTCCTTTTTCATTAGGCCCAAATCTTACAGCTATGAAATCACAGCAATCAGTTACAAGGATGTTTCATTTAGTTATCCAGGCCTTCAACAATCCATTTGACCTGGGAAATACATCTGTATTAATATACAAATACAATAATAGTAGAAAGAAGCCCTATCTTCTCAACAAAAATGGCCAATAGTGTTTTTGTTTTGTTTTGTTTTAGTGACAATATATTTTGTTATAACCCTGGCTTTGGGGGCAAACGTCATGCCTTGTTGCCCAGTCCTCTTTAAATCTTTGTCCTCCCATAAACCTTTCCCCCCTCTATCCTCCCCCTCCTTGTTTTGTTTTCTTAACTTCAGAACAAGTACACTAAGATAACCATCACAAGCCAGGAAATAAAACTCCTGTTTAACATTCAGGGGCTGACAGAACATACTTCAAAGATCTGGCAAGACTACAGAGGGTTAAAGTGATTGTGCTTTAAGACAATGGAATTTACATGCTTCAGAGGTTTTCTTTCTCCTTATCTTGTCGGTGAGGAATTAATAAGTTAGAGGCATTCAGCTCAGAATGGTGGCTTGATTGCATGCCTTTTATTAAGTAGCTGAGGCGTGAGGAGACTGTGGAGCTTGATAGATTTTCATACATGGTTCATTTTGAACCTGACTCCAGCTCTTCGATGTCCTTAAACCCCAAGTTATTAACTGTATGCCACAGGCAATCAACGCTTGTGTGTACATATATGTTTTATTTCTACTAATAACCAGCCTTTTCTGAAAAGGTCTTTTCAAGGACCAGCCCTACCATTAGACGGAATGAGGTGGCCTCTTCAGGCCCCAATTGCTATGCCCCCAATGTCCGCATGTTCAAAGTACATGCAAAAGAAATTCTATTTACATACCAATGTGCTCTTGTGTTGATCCTCCACATGGGATTGAGCCATAGTCCCTCATCACACGGAGGGCCACCATACACTTACATTGGTACATGCGTGAAACATTTCTGACACATTCTGATTCCCTCAAACCTTCCTTCAACACATTGGGGGGGGGGGCGTTGTGTGAAAAATTCTAATAAAACCCAGACTTGAATACAGACTCTACCACTGAAGCTGCTCTGGGGAGTCTGGCATCATCTGCGAAAATATTGTGGTATGCTTTGCTGTTTGCTTATCCATGTTTGCATGCAAGATGGATATTTCTGTTCTATATATATGTATGTACTCATACGCACGACACAGGGAGAACACACTTCCATAAAGATGGCACTCACTGTTATAGGCTGCATTCCTAATGTCTGAATGGGTCATTCATCTTTGGTCAAGGCCTTTCAGTGTTTATTTACAGCCAAATGATCAGCCCAAGCCCCGCTGTTTCAATTTTCCACAGCTCTGAGAGCATGGCTATTTCTTTTAGGTTTCATATATTAATAACTCGTAGGTTGGTAATGTCTCTCTGGCTCTTTAAGGGCATAAAGAATTTGAGCATAGTGTTATGCACATTTACATGGTTAGGGAAAACTTTGCAGGAGTATGCCTTGCTTAGCACCTAGATATCTATCATATTTATTTTCCTCTGCTCTCCTACAGGGTGAATGCTTGTAGCTGCGCATTCTTGTTTAACAAGATACATGAGGAACATTGTTTGAATCCATGAAAAAACAAACAACAGCTTGATTGTGTTCAAAGAAGCACATTTATAGGGAGAACACAGGTGGAAAACACACTGCTGAGTAGCAGGAAAATCAATCTATATAGAACACAATACACTAACTCCCCCTCCCCATATTCATATTAGGACTATGGGGAAAAGTAATAACTTTCTAGAAATCTGTTGAATGAATGAATGAATGAATGAATGTGAGGCTAAGAGAGGGGTCTTGTCATCTGGACAGCCCAGGACCTCCATACACACTGCCCAGGCTTGTGCCGAAGAGAAGTCACTTTGATGCTGCTAGCATAGCTGTTTGACTTCACCCCTGGAGGCACACTCCATTTTCTTGAAACAGATGAATATCAACACTCACGCCATTTAGAGATGAGATTCACATTATTTATATCTCACCATGTGTTTCCTTCTTGATTTCTAGCAGATACATTTTAGATACCTGAGATATTTTTAGAGTTATCTGTTCAGGTTTCTTAACCCAGACAAAAATTCTTTACATGGGCAGAAGCATCCAAGATGTCCCCACCACACTTTCTCTCACCCAACAAGATCCCTGTGTGCTTGTATGGTATCTTGTTTTTTAAAAAAGTTGCAGACAGACTTCCCCCACTGCAGCACGCAAAACCCTCCTCCATGACATTTACATGGATGTTGCAGTTTCATGGATACAGCTGCTGGGTTGAGCCTAGCACAATTCAGCTTTATGTGTTTGGCAATTAAAAATTAAATCAAATAAGAAAGGGGGCAGAATTGGGGCAGATGTCTAGGAAAAAAGACTTCTGAAATTTCACCCTCTATTTCACCCAGAGTGTTTCGACTCAACCCGATGTTGGCTTTACGTGCTATCCTAGGAATGTAACTCCCATGTAAGCTGAGTGTTGCCTATATTGTATACAGTACACATACATTCAGTAAGGCAGGGATGGGGAAACCTGTGACTCTCCAGATGTTGCAAACTCCAACTCCCATCAGCCACAGCCAACATGGCCCATGGTCAGGAATGATTAGCATTGTAGTCCAACAGAGGGCCACAGGTACCCTGTCTCTGCAGTAAGGTCTTTATACACATCTATGCATTCTTTTCCCTTTCAAAGTCTGCCCTGTAGTATTTATAGACAATAGATTTCTAGCAACAGTTTACATCAACACAGTATTCAGTCCCCTATTATAAGAAATTTCTACAAGATAAAACTAGAATCCTAATGTATAATGGCAATATATATTGCATTAATTGCAAATACACTGCTATAACTCTTTTGTTAATTGGAATTAGCTCACTTTTATCAATAAATGAGTCAATAAACTTTATGTGGCTGATGTAACAAGATGCTAGTACATAGATTCATTTAGGAGAGGGGGAAACACACAAGTATTTTGTTTATTTGGCAAATGCAGTTACAAAAGCTGCCTGTAAAAGAGTCTAAGATGTCATTCAAGAATTTGTTCAGTATTCAAGCCCTCTGTAAGTGTGAGGTTTCTCCCCCCCCCCCCCAAAAAAAAACCCTCTTCAACTAAATAGTGAAAAGCTAAAAAATCATTGACTGGGTTTGCTCTCAGGGCACATAATTCCATTACATTTTCTTGCTTTTTGTCACTCAGAAGATTCTCTTTTGTGTTGGGCTTAATAGCAGACACACAAATTGTTCCAATCTTGCCTTTTTTTCCCCAGCTCCACTTTTCACTTCAGCTATGACAGAGAGCTCAGAGTAGCAATACTTGATGGAAGGGGAAGACATGACTTGGAGATCATAACCCTGCCACGATGAGATTGGCCATTTATGCAAATTCAGTTAGAGCCATTTTTCATACTTCTCTTCCTGTAGCATATCTAAACCAAGCGTAGAGTGCCTCTTCAGAATGAGACACAATATTATTTGCCCCGGTGCATGCTTCCGGAATCAGTCCATCAAGGTACGACATAATTCACACTAGGCTGAGATTTTTACACAGATTCATGGGACAATGCAAAACAATATATTAGATTCTGAACCCACCCTTCCTCCAAAGAAGAGCAGGAAACAATAAAGCAATAAAATGATAGCTTTTTAAAAAAAGAAAATAATTGATTATGGTGCTAAGGAACTTGGGGATGTAAACTAGACTAAAAGTGGTCATGGCAGATGCCAATAAAGCAGGATTCCTAGTTTTTCAGAATTTCACCTGCCTATTTGATAGCATGTGTTTTGCCTCTGTTTCAAGTTACTTTGTTGGATAAACAAAATAGTCTGAGCAAGGAGTTGGGCTGCAACTCCACTGGCACAATATGCACATATGCATTGCAAACAGCTGTAGTGAGGGGCCCTTCACTCATATGGGAGTTCTACATGTGATGGCTTGCAGCTCCTGGGAAAGTCTTCATGTATACAACTGAATGAATAAAGGACATTTGCGCTGCACCAGGTCAGGGTCAGGCCTGCTCTGCACAGCCCTGATGCTCGTTCTTGTGCTGCTCAACATGGGAGCAAAGAACACCCAAGCAGGGCCAGTGTTATCTCCCTAACCCTTTTCAATTTTATTTTTATACCATGTTATAGAAACATTTCACCTCACACCCTTCTTAGATTCCCCACAGAAGCAATGCCCCCACAAAGGCCCAAATGACACTGCCTTTCCATTAAAGATTCTTATTTTGCTGGGATTTGCATCTGAATTCACCTTCGTGTTCTGTTGTTTCTTCTGCCATGTGGCTGGTATCCAGGGGTGTAAAAGGGGGGGGCAGTCCATCCTGGGTTTCATCCCTAAGGGGTGTGTGTGACAAAATCCCCCTGGGCAGATTGCCATACCACCCCCTGGACACCAATCACCACGCCGATTGGCCCCAACGGGCACGATTGCAGCGCCGATTACCCCCCTGGACACCAATCGCTGCGCCGATTGCCCCCTGGGAGGCGATCACCCCTCTGGGTGGCTCACCCCACCCCTCCGGGGGCCCGAGTGGCTAGCTCCGCCGCTGCTGGTATCATAATAATCTTTAACATTTTCAGGTCTTATCTGCACAGCACTTTGAAGTGTCAGATCACTTCAAATACATAATCTAGTTGCAATTAGCCCAGAAAGGTCCATCTCCCATATTGAGGATGGGGAAAAGGAGACACAGAGAGAGTGCCTTGCTTAAGGCCAGCAGGTTGAGTTCATGGTATAGGCAAGATTCAGTCCAGAGATTACTGTACCGTATTCTCTTAGCCACTATGCTGTATCAGCTGTCCACACAAGTGTTGTCTTAATCAAGTAGATTCTTGCAATAATCACACACTTCTTTTTCTAAGCCTCTGATTAGGCAAGGCGATTCATCTCTCTTTTGGCAAATGCAAAGTAACCCCCCCGCCCAGTTCTTATTTCACAGGGAAATAGTATATTTAGGGAGGATGTGCAAATGCAAAGTGCAATTAAACATTTTCAAATATGGAGAAACCTCTTCAGCTGGCCTTTCCTTTAAACAATTGACAACACAAACAAGTGGAGTGTTTCATTTACCAGACACCAGCTGTCTATTGTGAATGGAATTGATGAGGCTGTGATGGCGCATGGTTGCATTGAAGAAATCTGCAAAGGAGAAGCAGCAGGAGGGAGCTCATCCTGCAGGTGCCTCTGTTGGGGGAATCTCTTTCCTCTTGATGTTTTACTGATGTAATGTACAGCTGGTCAAAGAATGCCTTCAGGCTGTTTAAAAGTTTCTATAGGAAGTAGAATGCTTTGATGAAGTTGGTCCCAAAGTATTGCTAGGGAAAGCATCACTAATTTCATCTGTCTTGTATTCCAGCTGATCATTCCAAGCACCATATTGTGCATCACTATTTATTTCCCACCCACACCCCTCAAATTATTTGAAGTGTTTCACAAGCCAAAGACACTACAGGGTTTTCCATCTGTAAGCATTCTGCACTTTTTTGGTGCAAATCAATACTGGAAGCCAAGCAAGAAATAGGTGGGGAAGCTTTTAGATGGACCTCTGCAGGAAGAGAGAATTATTCCGCTAAGAACTTTTGTCTCGGTGGAAGACTCTTTGTGGTTATTTACACCCTTGTTACATGGCATTACTAATTTTAAAAACAATGGAAAACATTATTTGAACTTCACTGAGAACCTGAAAACAATTGAAGGCAAAATGGATCTGTTTGCTGAATACTTGTTCAAGCTGCATTTTCCCTCCACTTAAAATTTTTCTTCACATTTGGATTCTACCCTTCCTTTGTTGAACTTAAAGTTACACACCAGGATTTGAATCATGCCACTTAATCCTCAGAACAGTCTTGTAAAGTGGGTAGGAACATAGGAAGCTCCTTCAGACCATTGGTTCATCTGTCTACGCTCACTGGCAGTGGCTGTCCAGGGTTTCAGGCAGAGGTCATTCACTGCCGTACCTGGAGATGCTGGCAGTTGCAGCTGGGACCTTCTGAATACAAAACAGGAGCTCTACAACTTAACTAGAGCCCTTCTCCATATTGCTCCATGGGGACCATCCATAAAGTATGGCATGCAACAATGACTGACAGGGGTAAAAAAAAGAAAAATGTGAGAAATGAGGCATTGAGTATTTAGCAAAGCAAAATGTGACAAAGGAGAGAGGTATAAAAAGAGGAGGTTAAAATAAAAAGTGTGACATACATTTTGGATTGTGTCATAGCAAGGCCATCCCTTCATTATACTTGCCACTATTTCATTTCACATGGCAATCTTAAGGAATCGAGTCTTTTAAAGAATCCTCTTTAGATGGATCTGACATTCATATCTGGAAAGATACGTTTATATTCCTGACTTCTAACACCCATGTTTTATTTTATTTTTTGCTCAGTAAAGGAAAACTTTTGTTAGAGCATAGACTGTAGAAGAAACAGAAAAGCTTCAAAAGTTATAAGTAACTGAGAGAACAGACATTTTCCGGCAACTTCAGCTAGAACTGTCACAAGTGTTTCAAGTTTAAAAGTAAGAATTAATAAGAGTACATGCTTTCGCAAGTACTGTCTCTCTCCCAGGTGGTATCCTTTCTCTTTCACTAACACCCAACACATGGCATGATACATATTTTTCCTATTTCTAATACTTTTTCCATTTCCATTTCCTTGTTTCTGAAAGGCCATTTGAAAGAAAATGTTCTGGGTAGATGGGGGAAGCTGAGAAGAGAGTGTAACATTCTGGGGATGTTTAGAAGCAGAAGTAAAACCTATTATGTTCTGGGGGAATATGGAAAAGGCAGAAATGCAAATCTGTCCCCATTTTCAGGCTAGAGCTCTCCAAAGCCCTGAGGCAGGAAAGCTTTTAAGAATAACTTGCTGGAGCCAACTCCTGTTTAGCAAAGCTCTTAAGCAGACGGTTAACTTCATCAGTGTCAACTGTTATGCTTAGCCAGCTATCCTGAGTGATCTTACTAGGACACAGTGCTATTTTTCTAGAAAAAGAGGTGCCGGAGCTCACCACGAACACCTCCCTCATTCTCTTAGAATGGCCATGGTGACCACCTGAGAGGTGCCGGAACTGATTTCCAGTGGGTTTCAGCTGGAAAAAAAAAGCCCTGCTAGGACATGAGCTTGGATAAGACCACTCTCCACTGCTTTCTTTCTCCTTTCAGCCTATCCAGGCCGGTTTGCAGAAGCCAGCCCAAGGATTCATTGTCTGGCACAGTTCTGTAGGATGCATTTTCCTATCCTATCCTAAATATTAGCTAAATTCTAACATCCACTAATTTATTGGGTTTGGGTTGGGGATCTCCCTCAACAAACCTATAACAATATGATTGATGCCTATAAAGGAAGACAATCACATTTTTACTTGTATGTGATTTTTGCACATCAGATGCATTCTATTTGAATCAAATTTTTGACATCCACTATTTTTAAAAATTGAACTGCATTTGGGAACAAAAATTGAACTGCATTTGGGAACAATGTTTTACACCTAACTTTTTGATCCTTAACAGGTCTTCCTTTTTCCATTTCTATGGATACCTGTAGCACGAGCATATCCTTCACCACCTTCCTGCTGTCTTATTTCTGGCCAAAATGTAAAGACCCTGGAAAAGTCTTGTCAGTTTCATATCCCACCCCTTTAAAATGGCCTGTAAGAGCGCACCAGCACCAGTGCACTTAGGCTCCTAATGTGCATGCACTTCCCTGGGAATAAGCCCCTTGAACTCAATGGGTTTCATTTCCGAGAAGATGTGCATAGTAATATTTTATGCGTTTCTGATGAGTGTGCAAGGATCTTGCTGAGAGCTGTGAAATTAATATGCTGGTCTGACCTAACGAGGTAATTCTTATGTACTCGCTCTGTGGTTAAACAAAAGTGTGGCTTGAGAAAGAAATCTCTTCATCTTCTTGCTCCCCTTTTCTTTCAGTAGGAGAGCTTCTCCTTTAAATCCCTAAAATACCAGAAGCCTGTCCCACAGGAACTCAGAGCTCAGCTTTCAGTGTAGTAGCCCCTTTCTGCAGAAGAGTACCCCCTTTGGGCTAAACCAGGCACCAACTGTTCATAGTTTCTGGAAGCAATTGAAGACGTTTCTGTATTGCTAAGCTTTTCCACTTAGGTGAAAATATCTTGGCCTCATTCTGTATTGTATTGTTGTTTTGCTTTAGTTGTATTGTTTTAAGAGATATTTTTAATGGTTTTTATGTAAATTGCTTTGAGACTAGTCTGGAACTCATTGTAAGTAAGAAGATAGGGAGGCTGAGGACAGAGTACTTTTTAGGGGACTGTCCCATTGGCCCCAAATGGAATCCTCTCCACTACTTAGTGGGACTTCAGACTGAAGATGGGATTATCCAAAAGAGAAGCCTTTTTAATGTGTAATGTTTTATGGTTTATATATGTTGGAAGATGCCCAGAGTGCCTGGGGAAACTCAGTCAGATGGGGTGGGGGTGATACAACTAATAGGATGATGAGGATGATGTTCATACATGCCAGTCCAACACCATATGAGCATGAGGATGCCTATTTTCTAGAACAGATAAACTCTAAGCAACTTTCAACAATGAACATTAAAAGCAAGAATAATAATGAAAGCATCATCATATTCAGAGGTGGAGCTAGGTGCTCTAGCACCTAGAGCAGCACACATGTTGTGCACCCAGGGTTGGGACGAGCAGCCCATGGGGGAACCACAGTGAGCATCCCAGGGGGGCGCTGTAGCGATGTCACCCCCCCCAGGGATGACACCCATGACAGACGCACCCCCTGCACCCCCTTCCTCTGGCAGTGATCATATTCATCTTCAGTGATGTACTTTATGTTTTACCTCCAACAAGTGTAGTTGTGATGGTTGTTTTTCAAAACCCATATCCCTTTATGGGGAAAAGAACAGCACCTGCTATATTCATAGATTTATGCTGTTTTAAGACATTAAGAATGAGAGCACAGTGCCACACCTGGTCTCTTGTGAATAAGATCTACTGCTCACATTTCACTCCCTCTGTTTTTTCCCAACTCAGTATTTTATCTCCTCAAATGCAGATTATGGGCAGCAGGGAGATGTTTATTAGGAAAACTTTCCATATCGCTGGTGGGTGGTATCCAAACTAGGTCACTTGTCCATGTACAATGATTTTATTTTAGGCTAAGCCTGGCAGGGCATCTTACTCTATGGTAGTAATCCCTCCCTGCATTAACTAAACTTAAGTATGTTGGTTATATGAGACTGGTTATCCCACAATAACTGAGGGTAGTATACTATCTGCCTTGTGGTCCATCATCAGTTTCAACTCATGTTGATGCTTAACTCCAGCTCATACTGAACAACTCTCCATCCCCCAGCAGCCAAGTCAGCCACTTATTTAACTAATTGGTTTGCTTGTTGGTAAGCCCAGCAGGAAAGCCAAAGCCTGACAGAGGTTTATGACTGAATAATCCTTGGCTCCCATAGGGCATGATGGAGGCAGATTGTGAAAGCACAATAGGGAAGTCTTTGCTCCAGCATGGTGCACATTGCAAGCCATTCCCAAAATAATCAGAAAGCTTGCATCTCCTGGGTTATTACTCTCACACTTACAATCAATACATTCACTTTGAAAAAGTAGAGACTTCCTGCAGAAAATCTAATTTGATGGCAGAAATAACTGCAGTGTCTGATTATCCAACTTGAAATAATCTATATTTGAAGGACCAGTGATATTAATGTGTATCCACAAAAGCTAATTAGGCACAGGACTTTTCTGTATGATCAATCAAAGCATGCCCCATCCCAGCCACACAAATCCCCCTTTTTGGTGAAGTGTAATATTCCATCTACATTGCATACATGAGAAGGATGCAGCCTTGCTGCAAGCGATAGCTTTGTTGCTGTTTGTCTGCTCCAATCCAGGGGAGCAATTCAGGGAGTGCAGGGAAAACAGAACCACCCCACCCCATGTTTTAGGGTTTTATACAATCCTTCCTCAATACCTTCTTTATGCTTACTTGTTCTATACACTACCTGTCCGGACTATATAGTGGAAGGAGCAGGGCGTGAGATCACATGTGCTTGATAAGGTCTGCAAGAATTCCAGTGTATACACACAGAGGCCTTTCTTCATGCAGCTAGAATCCCTGAAAAAGCAGAGTTGTGGTCCCAGTCACAGCGCCACCCTCCCAGTGCAGTGGCTATAGCTAAGGTGAAATGAACAAACTCAAGCTGGCAACAATCTGGGCTAAAAATGACCACGACTTCATTGATTCCAGGGATAGGTGGATTTTGACTTAGACATTGGTTATATATCTGATGTAGCCTTCTGCCAGAGGGCTGAAATTTTTTGACAGGGTTGTTCCAAGGAGTATGGCCTCTGCAAGACACCAAGCTACTGAGGTGGCCCTGCTAGGCCACTGCTGGAAGCTCTACAGCCCATCTGTTCTTCATTTGGCTTCTGGACAGAGACTTCCACCAAGACCCCTATAACAGGGTATCTTGAATGCACTGCTTATTCAGATCTGGGTGATGCACCCAAAAGTTTGATGACTAGGATTCCACCCAATGCCTTAAGTGCCAAAAGTTGTGATTGGCCCGCTTGAATTCAGGATTTGGGTGGGCAGTCCTGCCCTGCAGCACAGCTGGTTGGAGAGATTATCAGCAGCCAGCTAAGACTGTGTGGCCCAGCTGCCAGCAACTGTGGCCAATCCATGAGGGGCTACAACAGCTGCCCACCCAAGAGAGGGGGTAAGTGGCCATTATTGACTGCATGGAAAGAGCTTCGTGTGCACACATTTATACACTTTGGGGCTCTTTCAGATCTTACCATAAATGAATGAGGGTCAGGCGCATGTCTGATAAGGGCTACAGTGTAAGGACATTATAGGAGATCTGCTAGATCAGCCCAAAGGCCCAGCAAGTCCAGCATCCTGTTCTTAGAGACCTGGTTCTCATGTAATGCTAAGTCAAAACAGGGCTTAGTGTGGTGTGAGAGTGCAGGCTCCTGAAGAGGAAATCTTGGCCACTCAGCTCCTCCTACAGTCCTGCTGCTCTTCTGCTGCTGTGAGCTAAGCCATGACTTGGCTTAGCCTGTCACCTGAATCTGGGCTCATGGTTTGTCTCGCTTCAGACAAAACACAAGCTATAACCAAGCAGTAACTCTGGGAGAGGCAAATCACAAACCTGGGTTCAGATACCCCAAGACCATCTGTCTGGAGTATTATGCAGCAGAGGAGAATGCAGACCTTATCCAGTCTTATTTTAAGCATAGGGTCACATTGGAAGCTGCGCTAAATGCATAGATAGCAGCTATTTCAGGCTGAACAAAGTGTGTGTGTAATTTACATACAAACTGTAATATGCAAGGAGTTCACAGCCATGATTCCGGTAAAAAAACCCTTGCAATTAGCCTTAATAACTCTTCATCCTATGGGAGCCAATACGAGCCCTCCCACCCCGTAAAGCCGATTGCAATTTGTGGGGAGGTTATTTTCTTTAGCTTCCCAGTAGGGGAGAGGGGGAGTAACCCGCCCTTCCTAAGCAATGCAGTCCTGATGAAAATCATCACCCTACACCTACAATTAAACTATTAAGTCAGCTTTCTTTCAGGCTTTGTATCTAATCTGTGCTGCTTTCTATTCAGCCTCCTTTGTCAATAGGTTAACACAGTACACTTGATCAAGAGGCTGTTGAGTGCACTTATTCTCCATCGAAACCAATGGGTTAGAAGAGCTTAACAGTGCATTTATGTCATCCTACATAACTGTCTTTCTGTGGTATGCATCTTGTTACAGCACAATGATCTGGGCTGAAAAAAGGTACTATGAAAGATTCTATAAGCACTGGGAAGGAAAGAGGCTCTAGTTCCTTTGCATTGTACTTCCTAAATTCTTGATGCTTTAAGCTAGATAATAGCATATGAGTAATTATGTTAGGAATAACGATGCTGCCAGGCACATGGATAATTTAGTAGATGGCAGAAGAATAAATGCTTGATCTCTCTTCATAGTTGAAATCCTTTCGAAATATTATTTGAAGAGTTATCTTTGGAGAGCAGCCTGTGACTTTATTCTGTTTTATTTATAATAGTTATGTGTTTCTTATTGCCGTGGTATGTAAATTAGTTTACTGCCATGAACAAATTATTAACTGTTCTAACTGAAGATCCTAATCTATTAGATAGACAAGGGGAGAAGCATACATTAAAATTCTAGCTTGGTCTTCGATGACTTGCACAGTCACTATTGGACTATGGTGGTCACTACTGGACTTTAGAGTCACTATTTCTTACTCTCAATTTCTGTCTGTAAAATTAAGGCATTGGGTTTTACCTACACAAGACTGATTTGATGGTGAGGTAGCTAGAACTTTTATAGTCATATATGATTATATGTCCCGCTGATTTCAATAGCATTCATTTCATTTACAGTGCAGTCATATACATGTCTACAATGAGCTCATGGAACTTACTTCCAAGTGTGTGCATAGGACCACAGTCTTAGAATTGTACTCAAACATCCTGATGCTAGCTATGTTTGCTTGCAGGTAAACCCCACTGGGTTCAATGGGCCTTTCTTTGAATGCATAGGATCAAGCTTCAGTTTTACAAAGTGCTTTGTAAAAGATCAAGAATAGTAAATCCTTTACACTGGCGAGTTGGCCAGAATTCCTAAGATATGAATGAGTGCCACCATCTTTTGTGAATGCCTTGAGCTTTGATATGAATTAATCTAATTAATCTTTCTAAAAATATTCACAAGCTATGTTTTTATTTTGAAAGGGAAAGAAGATAAATAACCTTGATATTGGAGGGAATTTTTCAAAGGGGGAACCATTTCAAAAATAGCAAGACTGACTAGGAGGCAGAACTATAAGCAAGTTTAGGCTCTGAGGTATCAAAGTGGCTTCTTTAAATACCTATCTAGAGAAAGGAGAGAGTTTAATTTTGTTGATAAAATTAGATCAATTAATCAGCCAGACCCAGCAAAGGAAAAGCAGCTGTTATGACAAGAAACCTATATGTATTAGCAAGAGTGTTGTCCTTACATTTTTGTGAGAAATGAAGGGTAAGCCAAGAGGAAAATATTTTAAACCTCATTGTGGGACTTTGGTGGGCAACTGAAATGTGTGCCATCTATCATTATTAAGATGAAACTATTAACCTACTGACAGCTTAATAACCATTTTTATGTTATAATAACACAGGGCTCCATTGAGACCAGAGTTCCACAATTCTGGAGGCAGTGTCCATCATTTGTTGAGGAAATTGAACCTTTGTGTTGAACAAAATAGCTACAAAACCAAACATCCCAAGCCACTCGCATTAGGCCTACTATATTGGGTCATGGCTTAGCTTTCTTGCAAGTGAGCCAATTTAGTGCGCTCTGCTCTGCTCTTGGGACCACACATTACTTGCACAGAAGTATTGAGCGGAAAATAGGATTGATGAATCACACATTCAAAAAGCCTAAGTATTTCTGCAGTGTATGGGAGTTCAAAGGGTTGGTTTTCTTTTAAACCAGCAACATGTATTATGGTGGCAGAGGAATTGCCCAGTGAGCCAGAATAGCTGATCCAGAAACATATTTGAGAATCACAGCCAGTGAGTACCATACTATGCATTATGCAGAACGAGGGTTTGGCTGAGTTAGTAGGCAGCTTAGGGCTATACTGGACTACAACTGCAATCATGTAATTCTTTTTAGTGCTCTCCCACATTTAGGGGGTGGTGGTAAAGGAGGAATGGTCTAGCAAGACCCTCTGTGGATGCAGCCATCTTTACTCCCATATATGTACATGGTATGAAAAATAAGATGGCTGCATCTATGGGTTTGAAGTAGGCATACATGGCTCATCTACCCAGGTGTCAGTGATACATGGTTAGCCCCTCCTTCCATGATCAAATCGTAGATAATAAATATCTGATTCTGGGCTGAACAGGCATATGATAACAGCACCACTAGTATCTATATTTTTGTCTCTGCAATGTGTGTGGCATACAAAATTTGATATGCCAAAGATGTCTGGCTAAAACTCTAATCCTCTTGACCACAGTCCAAGACAGATGGCCCCTACAAAAGCTGCATCCAAAACATTGAGGACTGTTGTGTAAATTAAAAGAGGTGCAAAGAGTTCCTCTTATTGTCCATCAAAAGTTGGCATATATTTACACCAAGAGAAGCTTACCTTAAAAGATGACCCCTTATTTTGTTTTCTTTTTGAGCCCAATACAGCAATAATTGCTTCGGGTAAAGGCCTTATGCCAAAACACACACAGGTAAGATGCTGTGAAAACATTTTCAGAATTATTAAAATTAATGTACTGTAGTTGTATTTTTTTGCTTTTAAATGAAAATCCGGTGAAACAGAGCAGTAGGAGAACACTGACTAATAGGCAGCTGATTAATGTCCCTACTGTTTCATATTAAGGGCAATGGAGGGATAAATTATCATTTCCTGAAGCAGAATGGACCATGACAATAATGCAGACAATAACATACTAAAAGGTAATGTAAAATATAAGCTATGGAATAAAATGAAAGATATATGGAACCCCTTACTGAATACATGAATCTTAATGAAAGGCAATGTTATCCACTATCTTCTTCTGCTGCCTAAAATTGTTTGTCCCTTAAATCTGGAGCAGTGGGAGACAATGGACACCCATGAGCAATTTGGCTACACATTGTTTAAAGCCCTCGTGACATTTACTTTAATCCACACCTATATATAAGGAGTGAGAGGAAACTGAAACAGATTTATTGCATAGCCTGAGACTGGAGAATATAAGGGTGCCTGGGAAATCTCATGCATGTCAAAAGGTTAGAGTGCAATTCCCATAGAGATGTCTGCTCTCCGTGTTTTGGTGGGTCCCCACATTCTTCCAGGTTGGGACTGGCTCCACTGGCATTTGCCCCCCCCCCCCCCGAGGTCCTCCTGAATGGACTCAGAATGTCCCAATAAAGGTGGCATTCGACTAAGTTTTCCTCAGAGTAAGCCCATTAAAATTAATGGATCCCTGACTTAGTCATATTCATTGATTTCAGTTGCCCTGCAGAGGTTGCCTCTAAGTGGGCAGCAGGCATGAAACAAAATGCAAACTAGAGAATACAGTAGGGAGACACCTTTCTTAGCCCAAGGACCTCATTCCCTTCTGTGCCACCTTCAGCATGCCAGTTGTGAGTGGGACCAGAGAAACGTGGGCCTAGCATGTATATTTTACAGTAGGCTGCTTTCTATACACACTATCACCCAGAGAAGCATTTGGCATTATCAGGATCCAAGGACACATCATCGTCCGGCAAAACCACTTGCACTGCAAAGCAGAGCCAGTGATGGCTGTGGTCTAGGGAGAATTCTGAGAGCTGGATAGCACAACAATGTGCTTCCTCCCCTGGCAAAATTGCCTCCCATCAATGGAACACAGAAATGAAGACTAGGTAACTGCTAGAGACATACACACAGACCCAAGGAGTTGATTTGACTCCAAATACGCTCATGGTTGTTCCAGTGCATCTCACACCTTAGGAAAGGTCTCAGCCTGAAATATAGCAGCCAACTCCTAGAGGCTAAGGCCTTTTCACTCCTCCCAATAAAATATTTGAGGGGACTGGGCCCCCCAAAGTTGACGGGTATTGCCATTCAAATGGTGCATGTACATCACATCATGTGATTGATTATGTGGGGTGGGGCTTACCTGCCCTCCCCCCAATATTTTATTCAGGTTGGCACCCCTGGCCTGCAATTGGAAATGTTTCCTATCCCTCCTTTAGCTATGAAGAAACACAACAGTATAGTGCCACTGAAAATTAGCACAATAGACTGCATTTGTAAAAATACCATCCTATATGTTTAATACCGGGACATTTTGTGCAGTTAATTTTGTGGTTTGTCTATAAAGGGGCTAATGGGTTTTCACCCACAGTTTTGTTTCAGCCTTTAGATGCATCTCAACAGTAATTCTAAATGCACTCTGTTAGATCCAAGGGTCTCAAATTGACGTAATGGTTGGTTAACAAAAGATTACCGCAGCAGGAGAAATTTCTCCTTGGTTTTCATGTGTAATCCTAACTGGCATTGTGCCACTAATTCTTTACTTTCTCATCTAGATCACATATTGGGGCCAGGGAAAGAAGCACAGTTCCGATCACCCTTGTACTCTGAAAAGGAGGTGATAACAAAATTGGCACAAAGCCTTTCCTTGCCTCAAGCACAGACCTGCTGGGCTCAGGATTTCTGAGCAGTTATGGCGATTTTCAAATTTTACAGCATGCAGATGCCTGTAGTGCCTAGGGAAACAAAGATACAACTGTCTCCTCTTACTCTCAGTTTATGTGTTTGTAGGACTTTCAAGGTTGGGGGTGGCGGGTTAGGGTTAGGGTCACAAAAGAGACGTGTGATGTTTTGATCTGCACTTTGTCAGCAACACACGCATCCAGTGCACTCAGGCTGGAACCAGAAAGGGTGTGTATGCGGAAGGCAGGCATCCACCACAGCTACTACATCTTTCTGATTCATTCCTATAGATCTTAACATAGGAGCTTTATTGAAGATGAACACACAAACAAACACAAAACCCCACGACCCCCCACCATGAGCAAACTTCAGAGCTGTTTACAAAAAGAATAAAATAATGATAACATTAGCAAAAACAGTTAAAAACAATTATTTAAAACATTTTTAAAATCATCACCATCAACTATAAGCTATAAGGCATGGATGAAAACACATGTCAACATCTACATACCTGGGTAGGCTTGCCTATACAGAAGTGCTTTTAGCAGGTCATTAGTGGACCTAGGGCATGCTGGACATACAGCACTAGTAAATTATATTTTTAAAAGCATTCCTTGCTTCCAAGGAGGCTTGCAAGAAGAGCTGGTGAGGGGTGTGGCCTGGGAGGAGGTGTGGTCTAGGGAGAGTCCTGAGGGTTAAATGGAGAGAAACGTATTTGACCTCTGAGGTTCCTCATAATGAAAAGATTTATTTATGGCATATGTGCAATTATCCTGGTGACTTGATGTACTTTAGTTTTCTGTTAAAGGCAATGCTTTCTGCTAAAGGCTGTGGCAATATATATATTACACACACCCTGCTTTGAGGCACTTGGGTGCATAAATGTGACCCATAAATTATATATCCTTGTGAGAGGTCTGGATGAGGCCTAGTGCTAAGCAGGAACTGAGTTCTGTTGCGCATCCTTGGCCCCTGGAACCAAGAGAATGGGTATGTTCACCCAAGCAGGCACAGCATCTAGCTGCTTTCCCCAGCCCAGCCTCTGCCTGCATAACAGTCCAAAGTCTATTTGCAGTTTTCAGCACCTCCAAGCCAGTGATGTTTAGGACTTGCCCGTTCTGCCAGCTTTAATCGCTTACCTTGCCTTCGTTGCGAGACAGCAGCAGATAATGCTGCTCAGCCAGGCTGGGAGGGCATGAAATTGTGTTAAGCAACGCTCAAGGAAATGACTGGATTTGCTCCTTCGGTGTAAGTGTCTAAATGTTTTTGAAATTGTAATTTTCCTGTGCCGTTATGTGTAAAGGTGACCGCTCCATGTTAGACCCTCAGCAGTTCTGTGCTCGACAGCTAATCAGGTTGATTCATTTGGTGATGTGGGCAGCGAGCTCCCTCTCTCTCCTTTTCCCTCTCAGCAGTTATAAACAGGACTGAGTTCTTCTCTGACTCATGGGGATATAATACTGCCTAGTTCTTTTTAAAGGAACATATTAGAAATATAGAGCTGGCTGAGAAATACTGCAGAGACATTCAGGGTTCTATTTTTGTAGCAGGCAATATCATTATCGAGAGAAGCTAACATGATGCCTGTTATTAAGTCTGTCGGTAGCTTTAAAGTTGAGTAGGAGCTATTATTGCCAGTCAAGCAGGTGCTCCTCCTGGAGCAAAAGCTTTGGTGATTTCTGGCCCACGCTTTCGGATATATATTCCCACAATCAGGCCATGTTTACTAATTGCAGAAGCATTAGCACCAACAAGCCAGAGGCTGATAGAACGTTACCCAGCTCAACCACATGATGGCATTCATCACTCAAAGAAATATTATAAGTATTAGTGGGAGGATGCTGGTGAATGGCAACGAACTTTTCTCTCTTGGTATTGAGGGTTTATTTTCCCTAGCTGCTGTTTTGATGTGAAATTTAGTTAAATCACAGGGATGGAAGAAAGATGCAGTGGCTGCTTCTGTCACGAGTGGGAATTGAGATTGCCCAAAGCCAGGGAAAGGGGGAAATGAAGAGCTGCGACTGAACTTTAGGTATGAAAACCCACACATTTAAGAGTACCAGGAATTGCAATGCTGCCACTGAGAAATTTCTGTGTTTCACTGTCCCAATTGCCCCATACTAGTAGTAAACCATTGATGGAAAGACCTTAGAGTTGGTTGCAGCCTATGAATAGTTAGGGATTTTTTCAGGAAGAAGTTGGCCTTGGTCTTGAGATAATCATATGCAACAAGGGGTGGCAAGCAACTAGCAGAACTTGGGGTAATAATTGTGCTAACTGGGTCTAAAGAGCAGAAGGAGCCAGGGGGTGCAAATTTACATCTGCAGTGCAAGACACAGTCCATTTCATACACTGGCTAGACAGCATCTAGGTATGCAGCTGGGAAGCATTCATAACACATCTGTGTATAAGCCTAATTTCCCATCTGTTGAGTGCTGCATGCATGGCTTGTGATCTAGTAGGCATCTAGTTATAGTTGCTGATGCAACAGAAGACTCTACATAACAACCTGCTTACATACAGCTTTCTCTTGCTGGATTTCAATATCTGTTTGTTCTTCTCTGGTGACTTCTAGAGTAAATTCACCTTGGTTCACCTTGATTCCTGCTATGTGTGTCAATGATTGCAGACTACCCCTTGAATGTGAAAATATGTAGTCTTCATTTAATAATATTGCATTGTATTTTTAGGTTAGCTATTGAACAGACAAATGAACAAATACAAAGGTAAAAGGAACAAATGGAATAGGTGGATAGATAACAAAACTGGGAGGAAAAAGAAAAGGAAGATGGAGGAAGGAAGGAAGGAGTGAGGGGCCAAGAAACAATAAGAACATGCTTGTGATTCCTTGGTAGCTCTGTGCAAACTCTTTTATAGTCCATGCCTATGCGTGCCTACTCTGAAATAAGTCCAAATGAAATGAATGGGGCTTACTTTCAGGCATAGGATTTGCAGTCTTTCTATTTAAATGCATTTGACCTTAAGAGGCATGCAGTTTATAGGACTGCAGTGCTTATGCTTCTGTATATTTATTAATAGCCCAAGAACCAGAAAAGCTTGAGGAATTCAGTATTTGGGTTCCTATATGAAATTATCTGATCCACACCTGTCAGACTAATGTGTGGACTTGAACTTACTTAGCCACCAGATTTTGCATTTCTTAAAATATTGTAATGCAGTTGCTGACAATTAATATGTAGCCTATTTTAAAATGCATTTAAATTAAATTAAATTTTAAGAAGAGTTTTTAAAGTACAAACATAGATGAATCTGGAATGATATTATGGGTATGACATATGAACATGATACGGACTGAGAAGATGTACACCGCTATTGTGAGCAATGCGTATTTCAAAGGCGGTGATTTGATTTAATATTTATATTCTGCTTTTCCAACAACAAATATTGAGCTAAAAGTGGCTCACAATAATCACGATATCATAAAAAAAGAAAACATTGCAGTCACTATACTATCAAACACAATAGCATATAAATAAAGCAAATAACAACAAATCCATCAAAACAATTAATACAATTCTAGAAAGTCAGAGTGATTCAAAATATCAAAAAGAGCTGCTGAACACCAGTCTGGTGTCATCCTCTCTCTGGGCTTCTCATTTGCTGAGGGCAACAGACAGCACACTTCCAGGCAGTAAGATCTGTCATGGTTTTTAATCTTGACTTCTTTTTCACCTTCTATGGGTCCACAGGTGGGAACTCTTGGTATAGGTCTTGCTGCAGGCGATGTAGATGTGGGTGGCAGTCCGTTTGCAGGGCCAGGAGCAAGAGCCCCACTTGGGCTTGGCTACCAGAAGTTCCAGCGGCGAGGAGACTCACTGGGGTGGTGTACTGGCTATTTTTTCTTTTAAAAAAACAACAACCCACCTGCTCCTGGCCAGGAACCAAAGTTCCTCATGAAGTATCATGTATGCACATTGAGACTTGTAATCTCTTTCTTGGGGGAGAAGCCCTTTGCACACTGAGAATACCCACATAAAGGTTTGGGAGCCTAGAGAATTTCCAGAGAAGTACTTTCTGAAGTCATGGAAATGGGCTTTTTTTGGGTGGAGGGGAGTCTCATCTGGATCTGCTGCTTTTGCTGGCAGTAGCTTAGATCCAAATACCTTGCTGTATGAATGGAAATCGTTCCATTCATTCCACTCTTTCACAGAGGGGGCCTGCCATTTTCTCCCAATCTTAGTGCATGGCAAAGTACTGCTCCAGAAGTCTTAATCTGGATCTGTGGAGGGAATGCGCAGGTGTGCACATCACTCCTTCCATCACTGACCTTTTTTGCATTAAGCTGGGAAGTCTGGATGGGGATAGGAAGGGCGTTCAATCGAATACACTAACAATCTCCCTCACAATCCAGAAACCCGATCACATAGAGTATGGGATAGGTGGGGGAGAACTGTAAATGTTTTCAGCCAAAGGTCCAGACAATTCACTCAGTCTTTCCCACTGAGTACATGAAGGTCAAGGGCGGGGGGCAGCATCAACACAGCCATCCATGGATTGAAGAGTGAAAATGCTTGAAGAAGGCTACGGTGTTTCGTAGAGGTGGGCATTGAAAAACAACAGCACCATTTCAAATATCATATTTCTTAATATTTTTAAATCTAACAGAGCTCTGGGCTGTTTGGGGAGGGTAGGCAAATTATTATTATTATTATTGGTAGTAGTAGTAAGTAGTCTTAACCTGGGTCCTAGCCTCAAAAGCATGCTTGTCATTTGTGTTTGAGATGTAGCAAAATGATTTCTGATGGGCTTGGGAAATCCCGTGCATTCAAGAGCCATTTAATAAGTGACTTTCGGATTCTAAGTGTGAATTGGCAAAAAGGGGGAAAGGGAGACAAAGAAGAAAAGATAAAACACCACCCACTGCTTTATGGTTCCCACTCTTAATGCAAAGCATTCTGATCACTGGAGTGAATATGAAAAAAATCAAAGTCATCAAACTGCATCTGACATTGTTAGTAAACACTGAGCAGTTACATTTCCTGTGACACTTACACTTCTCTCTCCATCTCTCTCTCCCTCCACACTCAAGGCTTTTTGTTTCCTCTTCCCACTGCATCTGACAAGCTGATTCCAGAGGCCAATGACAACATCCATGTCTCTTTCAAGCTGAGTGCATTTGTTATGCATTTGAGAGGGTTACCTTCCTGCCCTTGGGTATCTAGTCACGCAATGTGAAAAAATGCAGGAGTTCATGGGCTGCTGAGTGCTCAGACATGGCACTTTCCTAAGTGAAGGCAACTAGCGAGCAAGTGCAGCAATTAGAGATTTATGAAAACAGTTTCCCCCCACTGGGATATCTTGATGATTGCGCTGATCGCAAAGCAAAGATTTGTTTGCAGGGAGTTTAGAGGATGTAGCAGCAAGCAGTTGTTATACCCAGTGCTTTTCTCCTAGAAAAAAACTGGTGCTGGTACTCATCATGAAGTTGTTACAGTAACTGCCACACTTTTAAGGTGCTTTTCTTCTAGAAAAAAAGGTGTTAGTACTGCGTACCCTTGGGTACCCCCAGAAAAAAGCATTGAATCATAGAATCATAGAGTTGGAAGAGACCACAAAGGCCATCGAGTCCAACCCCCTGCCAAGCAGGAATCTAATTGGTTATACCAACTTTTCAGTTCATTTCCCAGTCATGTTCCTTCCAGAGAAAAAAAATCAGATTTTGGAGGATTTGTTGCATGAGAGTGCCAAATCTGCTTTAATTGCACAACTTGCTGGTATGTGATTAAATCCCAGTTGCAAAATAGTGACAGTCTAGTGCTCTTGGAATTCATGCACCTTTTATAAACAAGCAGACTGTCAATAGGTTAAAAATTCTAGGCATTTTAATAGCCATTCCATTATGCATCTTTTCACTTTTGTAGAATGTGGAATCAGAAAAAAACAGATACCTGGCGTGCCTAAATATGCTCATGTGAAAATGAAGCCAGTATTACGAGATGCAGTAAGAAGTTACATATAGTTACTAAAGATTAAGATGATTTTGAAACTGTTTAAAAAGAGAGAGGGAGGGGAAGAGGGAAGAGAGGATGAGAGATTCAAAGCACTGAATGTGACCTAGGTGAACATTAATCGGAGATAATCCCGAATTATTCTGTAAGTGACTGTAATACTTGACAGGGGTCTTGGATTGCCTGACCTAGAATCTGAAGCATTTCCCTTATCCATAAAAGCATCACAGCATGGGCAGTGGTGAGGCAAGCTGCTAGACCTTTGGATTCACAGGGTGTACAAGAGGACTTTATATCCAGATCTTATATCCAAACATTTAGTGCTTTGGGGCAAGCATTGTAGTGTGGGTGACACTCTTTTTCTTCTCTTTTACTGTCTGTCTCCAAGCACATGGTTCCCTGTGCTGCTTAGCAAGATGCCACATGTGCTGTGTGCCTGGCAGCAATCAAATGCACTGAATCAGCACATTACACATCTAAATAAACCCACCTGCAGAGATGCCCTCTGTGATCCTAGCTGAGGTGCCAGATCAGCCCTTATTACGGCATTTCATTGCAACTATTCATATGCACAGACAGGGTGGTTTAAAATCCCCTCTGGAAACAACAAGACTTGCACCCTGCTGTCCCAACAGCCATGGCAAAAACAAAACAAAGGTTGTCTAAGGTTGGTCTGCACAGAAGAGACCAATAGAAAGGATTATGCTTTTGGCTGTCGGGAAGCCATAGACATTTGAAGAGAGCTCACTGCTGCTGCTTAGCAATTATTACAAATTATTGTAGCTAGAACAGGGGGAGGGGGAGAGGGGAGCTTTATCTTCACAAATAACATTGCTGCTCTGAAATGAGGAGTTGCCAGTGACTTGGGTTGCAGTGATAATTTTCAGTTGGCCTCCCTCCATCCATCACAGGGAATAACACCTGGCAAACTGCTTGGTTCCAGCCAACTCTTGTTAACCTTTCAGCCTTCACAATAACTATCAGCGGGGACAAACTTGGTGCTACAAATAAACTGGCATTCAGAACTCTCCACCAGCTAATAATGGTGCATGACTTTTCAACACGAAAGGAAACAAAAATGTTCTGTTTAATTAGACAAAAGAAGTCCTCAAATATCACACTGCTGTCGAACAGAATTGCACACAATGATAAACAGGCTTTGTGGTTAGCTTTGGCATCAATGCATATTTTCTCTCTCCACTTCCCTTAAGCATTTTAAAAATTCTGCTTTGAAAATAAAGCGAGGACAGTCCTTGAGGATGCTTGTGGAAAGAAACAGCTACATTTCAGCCTTTTCTAAGCTTCCCATCTTGTTGTACTCTTCATTGCATTTGCTCATTGGGTTGCCAGAAGAATGAACAATTTACTTTCACCCTTTGGTTGGCTCTGCAATTTCCTCCTGAATGAAGGACCTGTTGACTGTGATTTATTCACTTTCCTGAGCAACAGCTTAATATACTTCGGAAGGAAGAGACAGTACTTTTTGTACTAGTGGTTTGCCTTGTAAGGGCCCATTAGAGGGATCATTCTGGTGCTACCAGTTCTCTCTCTGCACTATCTTCAAGCTCCTGGAAGGAAGCAGCCCTGGATGTTTCACTAGGCACCACTCAATTCCAAAGTAACAGTTCAGAGAGAGAAGTCTGAGCGCAGTGTCTTGGTTTCAGCTTGCTGAAGGCCAGGATCTTCTTATTTTTTGTCGAAGAAGCTAGGGTTGCCATACGTCTGGGAAATCCCAGACATGTCCTCTTTTGTGGGGGCTACATGCCCATCCAGGGAGATATATGATGTGTAGGGGTGAAAACTACAAATGTGCCAATATGTGTCTTCTGTTGGTGCAGTTCTTGGTTTTTGCACTACATCCACTTTAAACATCTGCCTCATCATGATGCATAAGTCCTGCTGGGCCATCCCATAGTAAGCAGGCCCAGCCACACATAATGGGAACAAAAAGGGAAACCCACAGAATAGCCTACTTGCTGCCATAAGCAACCGCTTGAACCAAACCCTAGAAATGGGGTTTTTTAAAACATAGGCGCATAGAAAGCTGCCTTACACCAAGTTGACTGTTGCTCCATCTAACTCAGTATAGTCTATGCCTGGCAGCAGCTCTCCAGCATTTTGGCCAAGGAACATTCCCAGCCTTGCCAAGAGATGCTGGGGGTTGAACCTGGGACTTTCTGCATGTGAAGCATATGCTCCACCACTGAGCTATGGCAATTCCTGAAACAAGAATGTGCTTGCTCTTTAAGTGGTATATACAGTGTATCTGGTACAAAGTGCCTTTCGCCACCAGAAGGTAGCACACCAGCTTGGTCCCTTACTGGACAGAGCAAATATGGCCATAGCTATCATACTTTGGCTTTCTAAGCTGAAGTGTTATGGCCATTGCAAATATGCTTCAATTTATTTAACTGGCTGGTGTTTTAGCTTCATTGATGTATTTAATATGCCTTGTTTTTGTGCGTTTGATCTCTCCATTCGGTGGAAAGGCAGGATACAAATTTAGCAAATCTAGAAGCAATAATTGAATACTGTACAGATACAGGTAATCCGACTCCTTAAAGAAAGAGTGGGTACTCTGTGGCCTCCCAAATGTTGTTGAACTCCTATCAATCCCAGTCAGCATGGGTGAGAATGGTGGGAGTTGTAGCCCAATAAGGCCAAAGACCCCCCCCCCCCCATTCCTGCCTTTAACCAGTGTGGAATTGAACATCCTGCTCATCCAATTGTTCCATCTGCACAAGCATTCCAGCTTGTGACAGAATGATATCCCTCCCTGCATGTTGTCTCTCAACCTCACCAGATCCATTTGGGTTTTTTTTGGGGGGGGGTCATTGGGGTACATGGAGTGAGGAGGGGGAAGCCCCATTGCATAAGTAGAAATCCTTGCCCAGCGCTCCCCCAGATGGAGGAAACCGACCCTTCGTTTTTAAGCTGGTTTTGTTGTAGATATGTATAATGCTTGTTGTAGGGTTGCCATGATATTTCAAAAAGTAAAAACCAGGCCATCCCAAAAGTTAGTGAGACCCTGGAAAATCCGGACATATGCCCTGCCCTGTGGCTCTTCTGCTGAAGAGCAGAATATAAACCCAAAAAGCAAACAAATAAGAAAAGTATCAAATCAATCAAAGCATGGTTTTTCTAGTATTGGCAGATTAATGGCCAAGCTCTTCCCCTTGAAGTTGGCATGCTGACTGCCATCATCGCCATTGGGCCCCTGGACAACCAAGTGCTGTTCCTCAGCTGTATGTTCTAGCTTTAAGTACCTATTGAAATAAATTAAGAAATGGCTCTTAAATGGCTCTTAAATATGGTTCTGATCGCTGCCTTAAAAATACCTTAGATAGCTATTATTCAAACAAGCATCAATCAGTCCTACACTCTTACGTTGCTGCTCATTTTGCAGTGACAAATTGGATCGTGAAGCAATGAAAATCTACATGCTGCTATATCAAACCCGACTCTTCAATAACACAGATGTCAAGCTGGCTTCTGCAATGTATTCAGCTGGGAAGCATGCACAGTGAGAAAATGTGGCATTAGCTTAATGCCAGTCATATGGCTTGAGGGCCTGTCCTGCTTTATCCATACATAGTCTTCTGACAGAAGCTAGCTCTGTGTTAGTGCTACCTGTAGTTTCCTTCCAGTACTAAATAGCAGTTCTGTAAAAAAAGAGGATTTTTATTGGGACTTCAATGCAGGAGGTGGACATACTTTTCTGAGAAGCTGTCAAAGGGAGGTTGTTGTTGTTCAGTCATTTAGTTGTGTCCAACTCTTCATGATCCCATGGACCAGAGCACGTCAGGCACTCCTGTATTCCACTGCCTCCCACAGTTTGGTCAAACTCATGTTGGTAGCTTCGAGAACACTGTCCAACCATCTCGTCCTCTGTCGTCCCCTTCTCCTTGTGCCCTCAATCTTTCCCAACATCAGAGTCTTTTCCAGGGAGTTTTCTCTTCTCATGAGGTGGCCAAAGTATTGGAGCCTCAGCTTCAGGATCTGTCCTTCCAGTGAGCACTCAGGGCTGATTTCCTTAAAAATTGATAGTTTTGATCTTCTTGCAGTCCATGGGACTCTCAAGAGTCTCCACCAGCACCATAATTCAAAAGCATCAATTCTTTGGTAATCAGCCATCTTTTTGGTCCAGCTCTCACTTCCATACATCACTACTGGGAAAACCATAGCTTTAACAATACGGACCTTTGTCTGCAAGGTGATGTCTCTGCTTTTTAAGATACTGTCTAGGTTTGTCATTGCTTTTCTCCCAAGAAGCAGGCGTCTTTTAATTTCATGACTGCTGTCACCATCTGCAGCATCTGATCATGGAGCCCAAGAAAGTAAAATCTCTCACTGCCTCCATTTCTTCTCCTTCTATTTGCCAGGAGGTGATTGGACCAGTGGCCATGATCTTAGTTTTTTTGATGTTGAGCTTCAGACCATATTTTGCGCTTTCCTCTTTCACCCTCATTAAAAGGTTCTTTAATTCCTCCTCACTTTCTGCCATCAAGGTTGTGTCATCTGCATATCTGAGGTTGTTGATATTTTTTCCTGCAGTCTTAATTCCGGCTTGGGATTCATTCAGTCCAGCCTTTCTGCATGATAAATTCTCCATATAAGTTAAATAAGCAGGGAGACAATATACAGTGGCACCTCGGGTTATATACGCTTCAGGTTACATACGCTTCAGGTTACAGACTCTGCTAACCCAGAAATAGTACCTCGGGTTAAGAACTTTGCTTCAGGATGAGAACAGAAATTGTGCTCCAGCGGTGCAGTGGCAGCGGGAGGCCCCATTAACTAAAGTGGTGCTTCAGGTTAAGAACAGTTTCAGGTTAAGAATGGACCTCCGGAACGAATTAAGTACTTTACCCGAGGTACCACTGTACAGCCTTGTCGTACTCCTTTCCCAATTTTGAACCAATAAGTTATTCCATATCCAAGGCACATAACAAGGGTACCTGCAGACACATTGGTAGAGGCAGCGTCTAGCAGCTCATTCCTCTCAGGAAGAGAGGAATATGGCCCCATTTGCAAGCCTACCAAATCATCATCTTGTCAGAGAGGGAAAAAGGCACTCCCTAGACTCAAGCACACACAGCAGATACCACAGAAGAAACAGAGAGAAGAGCATTGGCAGATAATCTAGGACCAGAGGTAGTTTGATATGGAAGTAGATGCTGCTTTAGGTATTATACTTAATTAATTAATTAGATTTATATCATGCACATTCCCCCAAAGGAGTCCAGGATTGCAACCATGTCATTACTGAAACAACACATGTTTTTTAAAAGGTAATACTTATTCCATGAGAGATCCGATTATCGTTGCATTATGGATAACTCTTTTGTAAAATATTTGAAATATATGTTCCACAACATGAATGTGGCTTAGAGTTGTGGTATGCTGTCATGCAAGGGGAACCTGTTGTCTGCCAGATGTTGTTGTACTCTAGCTCCCAACAGCCCAAGCCAGCATGGCTAAGGGTCAAGAATGAAAGATTCCTCATCCCTGGTGTAAGGTAGTGCAGTGTTACACGGAATAATATTAAACAAGAAAAGAGCAGCAGAGTACAGCTGCATTTATATGTGTCTCATGGAATTTTTGTTATTGTTGTCGTTGCCCAGCAGCTGTGGTTTCACATCACAGTACACTTTAGGATGAAAATATCCTGAAGGCAGACAGGCAAAAAAGAGTTTGGGATAAGCCACTCATTATCATAAATGCAATTGTAACCATAAGAGAAAAATCTTTGAAAAATGCCATAAAACTACAGTGGGGACATGAACACAGCAGGATCTGTAACTCAGGTGCTGTTTTCTTTTCTTTGTTCTGAATTTGCAAGGAAAACACTGCTTTATTTCAACTTTGTTCTTTCCCTGAATAATTTATTGGGTGAGCTGATAAGAAGAACTCACTGGATATGAAAACAGTAATAATAGATGTTTCACCTGAAGCTTTGAGTTGAGATGTAGGGGCATTTGAATGCGCAAGAGGTGGTTCTGAGATCACGGCTGCTGGACCCTCTCCCATAATTTCTCAACAGAGCTTATGTACCTATAAAGCACAAAACTAGATACTCTACAAATTACACATATTCAGTCAATAAATAACTAGGGGTGGGTGGACCCATGAACGTCTGGACCATACCAGTTCTCAGAGGTTTAGTCCTGTCTAGCTTCCTAGTTGCTTTTTAATTGAAAATCATTAAAAATCCACAAAAAACCCCGCTTAAAAATACTTACAAGGTGATTCAAGGATTATGTGCTGCCTCCAGCCCCCGTTGACCTTATAAAACAGTGCATGTAAACATCAAGGGTAGCAATGGTTTGTACCATACAATTCCCACTAAGAGTGATGAAATGCCATGAAATCCTGGCACATCCAGGGAACCTGCTGTATGTGCATTCAAACCAAGCATCACCACGGCATTCCCCACATGAGTTTCTCAGGCAGTGGACAGCTGGACACTTTGCCCTAGATATTTAAAGGAAAAATGAGGGGAGAGCAAGGATGGAGGCAATTCACGACACTGACCACCTCATTCATAAATATGCCAGACTGCAATTTCTGAAGTGGATCATTGATCTGATCTGGGCCATGTTGTCCCTAGACTGGATCAGGTGCATCTGCTTTGAAATCTGGGTAGGGTGGAGCCCTCCCTCCCCCCCCCCGCTCCCATCCCTACATACAACTGAACAACCTGCCATGCTGAATATGTGGCTTGAGTAGATTGGTGGTGTTTGAAGCACAGTGGAATAATCATTATTTAACTTCAGCCTGTATCAAATGTCCTACTCTGCCCATGATTACAATGCCAAGACACCAATGTTCCCCATCCTGGTGAGCTCCAAGTATTTTGGGCTACTACTCCCATTATATCTGCTTTTTGTTCATGCTACCTAAGGCTGATGGGAGATGAAGTCCACAACTTCACAGTTCACAGCTAGAAACTAATTATCAGAAGCATATTTTTTTAGTGCTGATCAAAGTATATTAATACAGTGGTACCTTGGTTTAAGAACAGTTTAGTTTATGAACAACTTGGATTAAGAACGCTGCAAATCCTGAAGTAGGTAATTTGGTTTGTGAACTTTTCCATGGAATAAGAACATGTTTCGCTTCCTGTTGAGTGTCTTCCATTTGTAAAATTGAGTTCCCCGCTGCTATGGGAAAGCATGCCTTGGTTTAAGAATGCTTTGGTTTAAGAATGGACTTCCGGAACGGATTAAGTTCGTAAACCTAGGTACCACTGTATATCCTAAGGGCACTTTGAGGAAAGTGGAGGAGGAACAGGGAGGAGATGGGCCTTTATAGGGACACGCTGTGCCGAAAAACTACATGTCAACTACATATAATGTTATATACATGGTTTAATGTTCCGTGAGTCTTGTTTTTATTTGTGGATCAGTCAGGACTGGGAATACAACACACATGGAGGAGAGTTTTGGGGTTGTTGTAGTTGTTAGTGTTCTACCACTTCCTCCCATACTGGAGTCTCCACATGGAAGAGATGTCATGACTGGTGGCAATGGGAATTTCCTTCTTGTACGAAATAGCATTTCTGTGTGAAGGAGGATTCCCTTTGGGACACCAGCATAGGAGGAAAGGGTTAAACCCCTCCCCATGCATCACAGTGCTGATCCTGACTAGGCTCATCAGCAGCTGCTATTTAAAGTATAAAAAATTACTACATATTAAATCACATGTTTAACATCACATGTAGTTTGACCCTCAGAATGAGAAGCTGAGGACAGCATTTTCTCTAGAATGAGACAGAGCCCAGTTCTCTGCAAGACTCCAAGGTATCATCATGACTAACACAGAGCATCCATGCATGTCTTTTGGGGATAGTAACTCTAACTCCCCAAATTAAAGTGCTTGTCTGAAACCTTGAGATAAAATTAATCGTGTAGTTTAAACACATCAGTTTTTCATATAAAAGGGACATTGTGGATGTGCATAAGGGAGAACATCAGTAGATAAATAGCGTTGTCTTTTGTTTTGAAGGTAGAACAGTTCACATCATATCAGAAAGCTTTATAATGAATATAAATTAGAAGCAAACTCTGTTTGCATGAGGCACATTTGTCTTCAAATAATCTGGTTATTTCTGGTTAGCTAATCAAATGGTATGATATTTTGAATATCTGCACGGTTCTAAATTAGAGGATTCTAAATGAGTTCTGTCAGATTTTGCAAGATTAATATTTTTCAGAATTAACCATGTGTCTGTGACATTATGCAGCTTTTAATTATCATCTCATTCCATGTGTGATGAACTGAAATATATGGTTCTACAGAAGATTGTACTATGAGATGATTATGTGAAGGAATTAGATTCTATTTTCTCACTCAGGCTTAAAGTGACCACTTCTAAAATGAAAGGAAGTGCTTAAGAGAATGCTATCAGTGTTTTTTTTAAAGGAGATGTTCTTATGCCTTGGAGAAGTTCAGGACTTCTGTTGAGGCCCATGGTCTATAGCAGTTAAGCAGCATGAAAAACAGTATTGCTTGAGTGGATACTTCAACACGTTGGAGCCAGGATGAAAGGGATAATAGATGTTAGTGGTCAAGAAACCAAGCTAAGGCCAGTTCCAAGACAGGGCTCTGAGCAGGCAAAAATGACAGTGTCACTGAAACAAAGAAGCAGGGGAAGTTTTAGGAAGCTTATTGAGAAAGGCAGAAAGAAGCAGGAAAGGGGGTAAGAGGCTGCATCTGAGTTGAAGACAGGATGTGCTTTGTGACATCAGAAGAGCCCTGCTTGATCAGACCAGACGTCTACCCATTTCAGAGTGCTATTTCCTACAGGGGTCAACCTGTGTCATTGTGAATCCATAAGCAGAACATGAATGCAATAGTACTCTCCTGTCCATGGTCCCCAGCAACTGGTATTGAGAAACAGAGTGCTTCTCACACTGGAGATAATCTGTCCATCATGATCAGTAGCCACGGATACTCTTACCCTGTAAGAATTTGTCTAATCCTCTTTTAAAACAGTCCAAATTGATTGCCATCACTACATCTTGTAGTAGCAAATTCCATAGTTTATTTGTGTTCTTTGTGAAGCAGTACTTCCTTATGTCTGTCCTGAATCTCCAAATATTCAGCTTCATCAGTTTACTCTCTGTTATTAGAAAGGAAGAAAAGCCTCTCGCTCTACCCATTTCTTCCATACAGTGCATAATCGTAGGCACCTTTATCACGTCTTCCCAGTTACATTTTCTTTAAATTCAAAAGTATGAGAGCTTTGTAGTATTTACTTTTAGGGAAGATATTACATTCTCCTAATCATTGTGGTTGCCCTTTTCTGCACTTATTTCAGCTGTAGAATCTCTCTCTCTCTCTCTCTCTCTCTCTCTCAATGTGACAACTGCAACTGTGCATAAGATTCTAAGTGCAGCTATGCCATAGATTTGTATAATGGCACGATGACACTGGCAGTTTTATTTTTGACCCTTGTCCTAATAATTCCAAGGATTTTCCATTTTCACTGTTTCACACACTGGGTTACTCTATTCATTAGGCCACTCCAACCCCAATATCTTTTATGATTAGTCACTGCCAGTTCAGACCACATCAGCCCCAATGTAATCCTGATTGATCCATCAATATTCCTTTTTTGGCACCATGCTGTGATTTAATTCTACAAAATCTCTTGTTAAACTCAAAGGCAGGCAGAGTGAAACCATGGAAAAATAACCCAACATAAAATAAAAAATCAATTTTATCCAAGTCAATGTTGTTCAGCCAGTAAAGCATGGCCCATGGTCTTCCCTTTTAACCCCAAAATGCCTACTTATGTAGGAGTAAGGAAACAGTGGCACTTCTGAGCAGACATTTATAAAATTGTACAGCTAAGAACTAAATCAGACAAAGAGAAACCTCATTACAGATTATTTACTATTTAGCTTCTCCTTGATATTAAAAAATAATTAAAAATCTGTGCACAAACAAAACTAAATTTTCATGGAAAGCAATTGCCTAGAACACTATCTCTGATATATTAGTTTTATATGATCAAGGAGGGTTTGTGTGTGTGTGTGAATCCAAACATTCAATTACCCACTTCCAGCAACACATGTATTACATGGGGTTTCTGTTTATGTGTTTGAGCTGAATGGCTCCAACCTTAAAAATTACAAGAATATGAATAAGATAGGAAATACCTGGCTTGCTTGTTAAAAGAATAAAGTAGAAGCAACAATTTTCACTCAAAATATTATTTTGTTTTCAAAGTTCAGAAAGAGGGAGATATGAATAAACAGGAAGTAAGCAGGTCTAGTAAGTAGCCTTAGACTGACAGTGAGAATATGGAGTTAGTTAACCAGACTGAGTCCAGTATGAAATGCAGTTCCTAAGAGAGAGTGGATGGTATAGGAAACACATGTGTCAGCATAATATGAAATCAAGATCCTGGATTGTAAAACACAGCTCTTTCAGGACCCTGGACAGCTCACTTGGAGATGGCTATTTGCTCCAGTGACATCTGCTAGGAAAATTTCTAGGGTTCCTTCCTTGGAGTAGACAACAGACAGTCTGTAAGGAAAGAGGAGTCAGGTACACAAGGTAGGCTCAACAGAGATTTATTAATCATCAGACAGCGCTGAATGGTCATCCACAGGGCTATTGCCACAAACATGGTCTGGCCCCGATACATGCCTTTAGGCTCTTCCTATATACTCTTCTTCTATCAGGTAAATGCATGCCCATATTATTTATGCATTATTATTGGCTAAAGCAATGTGTGAGCAGCTCATGGACCTTCCAATCGGGCCTTCCAATTGGGCACACCATATTTGGAGTTGTTTTCCACTTAGAAACTCCCTGTATCAGCCTCAATAATTCCTTTTCAGCAGATTTTGGCTTGCATATTCTGTTACCTTTCCAATTCTCCTTGTTTGTGCTAACTCCTTATTGTTACATTCCAATATGTTTTCCTCCTCTTATCTGGCCAGCTATCAATCTCCTGTTAAAGAACATAGTTTCTGAGGGCAAGGTTCTTGCTGCTTACGGACACTGCTTTGGACAAGCAGTTCTGACTCTAAGCATTAGGCTGCAATTTTGATTTCTCAAACTTAATCCATTCCAGAAGTCTGTTCCAAAACCAAAGTGTTCCAAAACCAAGGCATGCTTTCTCATAGAAAGTAATGCAAAACGGATTAATCCGTTCCAGACTTTTAAAAACAATCCCTAAAACAGCAATTTAACATGAATTCTACTATCTAATGAGACCACTGATCCATAAAATGAAAGCAATAATCAATGTACTGTACTATAAAATAAATAAAACAGTATTGTAGATGATAATTTTTTTAAAAAAATCTTACCTTCATTAAAGATAGTCATTGTTTGGATGGTGGGCTTTTATCCATTTCCGCAGTCACACAATCAATCAATCAATCAGTAGCTGAACTGGGATCCACACAGTCACAAAAACAAATTAACTGAAAAAGTCTCAAAACAAAAAACACAAAATAAATAGCAAAAACAAAAGCACAAAATATAAGCTCCAAATATCACCTCAGAAGACTGCAATCGGAAACGGAAGGCTTGAATTACAATGGGGGGACACAAATGAGCAGTGCAACAGGAAACATAGGGGGGCGCAAAGGAGCAGCACAACAGGAAACACAGAAACGGAAGGCTTGAATTACAATGGGGGGCGCAAATTAGCAACACAACAGGAAACACAGGGGGACTCAAAATGGAGCACGTTCGGTTTCTGAAAAAAAGTTCAGAAACCGGAACACCTACTTCCAGTTTTGCAGTGTTCAGGTTCCAAGTTGTTCGTGAACTAATTGTTCAAAAACCGAGGTACCACTGTACTTCTCTATATGTATCCATAACAATATACACATCCTATCTCTCTCTCTCTCTCTAATACACATATTTCTAACACATCTAACCTCCCAGTGAGTGAACAACAAAGTTGCTTGATGCTGGTGTGGGTAATGGTTAATGGCTGCCATCTGTTAGAACAATTTCCTTTGGGATTGCCCTCTGGGTGAAACAAAGCTTTTGTGCTATGCTCAAAGAGAATATTTTATGTAAAAGAATGGTGGTGTACAAGAAATCTAGTTTAAGTACTCTCATGATAAAGACTAGAGAGAAGCTGATAACCTGTACCAAGGGTGCCATGAAGGCAAACATAATAATGCTATCAGCTATCTGTATAGCCTTTTGTTTACAGAGCTGGCAAGGACCCAGAGAATGAGTCATGGAACCTACTGGGGATACACAGATAATGTTGATTGTAACACTGGGATTTATTAATATGCATGATACACACACAGGTGTTTTTGTTTTTTTACACATGCAGCCACCTTTCCGGCAAATAATTATAACCATGCACTATCTCTTCCTCCTCCACCACCCAAAACTTTCTGAGTTTTCTTCCTAGACCATAGGTTGTTCTTCCATCTCCATTCCACAAACACAGATAAAAATAGGAAGGATGGAGCCCTGAGCATGGTGACAAGTGTCTCCTTGTTTAATCTAGCCACTCATTTCAACCAGTCTACATTCATTTCTATTTACCCCTTAGCAAATGGAAGTACAAAGATTACAGCCAGATTTTTAAAACAACAATGCTTTATAACATCCAGAGTCCAAGGCAAATCTATTGTTTCCCCAGTGTTTCAGAACAAACCACATTTTCAGGTTTATCCATTTTTGAATGATTCTTAACAGGTTCTGATGTAGGTATGGCTAGTTCAGATTTGCCTTGTTTTGGCTTTCAATGCAGAAATCAAACTCATTAGTGTCAGAGGAAGCACATTTTCATTATTTTTAATTACAGGTGAAAGGCTGGCTTACATATGCAGAATGCCAAGTTTCTTCTTGACTAATGGCAGTAAAATGGCTAGTGGCAGGAAGATGGCTATATCCCCAAAGAGTCAATGATAAATACATAGAGATAAAAAGATCCACCTTATTATGTAGATGTTAAGGTAAGGTTGCCATGTGTCATTTTATTCTCAGATTATTTCAGAGCAGTTGCTTCCATTGCAAGATAACTACAGTGCTGGGTTTTTGCTTTTTAATGCACAAGTTAATTTGTGAGCAATCTGCGAAGCTGTGTAGGAGGTTTGATGCACATGTCTTTCTTGAAAGGAATGGAGAGCAGCAACACTTGGTGGTTGTTTTTGGCACATCTTTAAGAAGAAACATGTGCATTATTACCATATTTTTTGCTCTATAAGACTCACTTTTTCCCTCCTAAAAAAGTAAGGGGAAATGTGTGTGCATCTTATGGAGTGAATGCAGGCTGCGCAGCTATCCTAGAAGCCAGAACAGCAAGAGGGATCGCTGTTTTCACTGCACAGTGATCCCTCTTGCTGTTCTGGCTCCTGAGATTCAGAATATTTTTTTTCTTGTTTTCCTCCTCCAAAAACTAGGTGGGTCTTGTGGTCTGGTGCGTCTTATAGAGCGAAAAATACAGTAAATGCAAATAAGGGAACAAATATCTATTCCAATTGGACATACTGAGAAGCTGAAATGAGATGTGTATCCCTGCAGCTAAGCAGAAAGTTGTGTAGCTGTTCTCACATGATGGTGCGCAGCACACTCCTTTCCTAGCACATATCACCAATAGCTGTGTCCCAAAAAGAAATGTGCAAAACAGTCCTTAATGGACTGTAGTGTGCCTCTGGCAGGTGTTTCCTGAAATGTTTGGACCCTTAAGAAATCAGCATTGCTAAAGGATCCTTTAATTATTCCACTTTTCCCTCCCTCTTGTACTGCCGTGATGTTATGAAATAGGAAAGATGAAATCCTTGACAAGTTCTCACCCATCAAGGTTAATTTCTAAGTTGTGTGTGTATGTTTACAACCTCTTAAGGGAGCCTCTAGCTGCTTTGCATGCTCCTTACTTATCTCTGGAGCTGAAGAAACACTGCTTAAAAGGATTAATTTGGCAGGCACTCCAGAGACTTTGCAAGGTAAACAACTGTTTCTTTTTTGTCAATATGGCAATTAAGAATGGTAAGATTATAGAAAAGAGAGTAAATGCAGCTTTGGCTCCTACAGTAGACTGATGGCTTAGTGATACTCTTTATGTTTGATTCAATACTTTAATGGATCTCAGGAACTGCATCCAGGTCAGATAGCTAAATAACAAACAACAAGGGTCCAAACCTTTCCTAATATCAAAGAGGGAAGTTCATTATTATTGCAGGAAACTTAATGCTTCTTTGAGGAAAGTCTTCTTATCCATGACAAAACTCGGAAATGGTGCTTCATTCAGGAACATCTCTGAGATGAGGTTCAGGTTGCACAACCCTTCCTATATCCTATCATGGAACAAAGGAAGCTCCCTTATACCAGATCAGACTGTTTACCTATCTAGTCCAGTGGTTCCCAAAGTGGGTTTACCTGGGATTACCTAGGAGGGATTACCTAGGAGGGCACTAAGAAGCAAGGAGACAGTAGATGGTACTGGAGGTGATGAATTAAGTCTCCTGCTATGTGGCTTTAAACCAGATATTGGGAAACTGGTCTCACTTCATCAGGCCCATCCATCATACAGTGGTAGAATACTATGTGACAGAATGCATGTGTTTCATGCAGGTCTCTGGCTAAATCCTCAGCAACCCCACAGCTACTATACTGTATACACAGCATGTGTTCTATCATTCAGGTACATTAATGGTGGAAACAGACCTGAGTAATAGCCAGTTGGGAAATCAGACATTCACTTCATAGTAAACAATATCTTCAGTGGGGAAGTATCACTAACACAAGAGCCACTTATTCAGGTGTGTAAACCAAATCAAGAATGAGTGGAAGAAAGGAGAAGCTGTTGCCAACAAAGACATCATAACAGAGTATAACAGATTTTATTTCTTCCTCAATAAAGTACAGTAGAAAGAGCATTTTCTTTATGCATGACACAAATATGAAAGTTTTGAAGCACAGCAAGTCATTTGGTTGGCCAACCCATTCACGATGCTTTTCAATTAGATCCCCCACCAAATTAAGTAGGGAGCTGCAGAGAAAGCAGAAAGATTCATGGGACCTGCACAAAACCCCCACCCTCAATCTCTCATAATTTTCATGTACTTCAGCTTATGTAGCAATGGCTGCACAGTGTCCTGAAATCACAATCCTATAGCAGAGACACAGAAATGTGATGATGTTCTAAGTTCACTTACACTGGAGTGTTCAAAATACTTCATTCTATGCTTTTTGTTTGAGCAAAGCTCAACAACCATTTCTTCTATCCCCTGGTGCATGTGCATGTGTGTTTCCTGTGGGGAAACCATGCGGATGGTCACTTGTGTTGTGTGTGAAGATGAAACTCATTGCAACTGAAGCCCTTCATCAAGACACAGCTAGGAATCACACCGTGAAACTGTGGTTCCCAAAATGTGATGCATCATTCGTGCGACTGTCATTTTCCAATAGCTTGAACTACATGACAATAAATCAATGCAATGTCCCTCAGGCTAGTTTGTATTTACTTTGTAATGAGTGTCTTCAGAGGATGTAACCTCAAAAGTAAATTCCTAGAAGGGAAAGAGGAGTATTTCAGTAAAGTTAATATCCTTAACAGAATGGCAACCTTTACATGCACATAATGCATTAAGATATATTTAAATATCAGCATAGCATTTTTTAAAAAATCCAAGCAATGTTCTTTTAACTCATGTTGAAGTATAAGAAAGACCCTGATAGTGTTGGAGATTCTATTCCACCTTTTGTTGCAGACATGGGGTTGTTGCATGTCACATGCCTGTTTACATTCCAGCACAGATTGTTGGGTCCCGTGAGCGGAACTTCCGCTCTGTGTATTGCTTTCTGTTTGGAGTCTCTTATGTATCCACAGCCTCAAGACTCTTCTGTTGTGCAGTTTACTCTGCTACGTATAGTGTGCTCAAGTCAGCAGGCTTGAGTCGCTGATTTACGTCGGAGCCGGAAGTCGATGAATCTTGGCAGCATGAAGGCTGAGAGGGAGATGATCCAGCTGGGGCCAAGCCAGCTGGCCTTCCGACCCCTGGATGCCGACAGATAGATCAGACCAAAGATGTATCTAGCTCAGTATGCTCCACACGTGGGACCATCCATGCCTCTGGGAAACTCATAAGTGGAACGTGAGGGCAATAGTTTTCTCCTGTTATCAGAGTTAAGCAAGTTAATGCTTTAGCCCATGATAAACAAGCAATCCTATATTGGGGGGGCAAGTATCCTCCAACCCCACATAATCAATCACATACATAGCACAGTGCACACACAACATTTGAATGGCACTGTTCATCAACTTTAGGCCCCCTCAAATATTTTAATGGAGGGGCAAATCCCCCTCAGCCCCTAGAAGTTGGCTCCTATGCCCTCTGTTTTAAATGCCCCAACAGCACTCCAGAAAAAAGGATGATATCCAACCCTACACAAATGAACTTCCACTCACGGGATAGCATTTCTCCCCATTTCCCTCTCTCTGCATTCCTTGGAGACCCTCCAAATCTACTCTGCTAGATTCTAGCAGCTAGAGGATGGTCACCATTGGAGAACCCCCATAATGCTTTACCCTTTTCCCTTGATTTAATATGCAGTCTGCCCTATCCTTGATGATTCATGATAGACAAATGCATTTAGAAGAAAGAGAGAAAAGCTAGCACTAGAAAAAAGAATCAGCAGCTGTGAGCTGGTGTAGCATAGTGGTTAACAGTGTGAGCTGGAAAACAAAGCCCTGAAAACAAAGCTTACATCAGCCACTAGCTCGTTAGTTGACCTTAAACAAGACACTATTAGGTAGTGTCAACTCTACTTTGGCAACATGTCACTGAAAATGCTGCTTCCAAGGCTCCAATGATGTGTGTGAAGCACTTTGAGCATCTTCAGTGTGTGCTCTGTAAACCCTAAATATTATTAAGAATGTCAAGAGAAATACATTGTCTCATAGCCAGTAGGACTCTAGCTAGAAGCAAAATTTCCCAAAGCACAGGATGCTATTTGCTGTGGTTATGGGCAAAACAGCAAACACAAGGTATTACTGGAATTCTGGAGCAGCAAAGAGGGATAATTTCAGATGTAGTGGAAGTGTTCCATAGCAAGCAAATTTCTGGAGAATGCTTATAAATCCAGTGAAGGTAATATCTATATTTAATAATACAATGCTATGCCGATTGACTCAGAAGTAACATGAACTGTGTTCATTGGAGTATATTCCTAGGTAATTGTTCAAACAATTACAGCCCTAATTATATATCTAGATCCATTGTTAACCTACTAATTTGCACCAGAAAGTGACAGTTAAGAAGAAATCTGCTGCACTGTTTCAAACATGACTAAAGGAAGACTAAAATGTTTGAAATAAAATGTTTTTAAAAAGAGCATAAAAAGGAGATTTTTCAAGGAAAATAGGAGGAAACTGTAGTTATTGCTAAATTAATTTCACATAAGCACGACAGACAAGGAAAACTAATAGTCACTTGTTATGTTTTATTAATTCTACAAAGAGAAATAATTCTGTTATTGGGCAGAATATTTCTTAGTCCGCTACAACTTATTATGCTTCTCCTTTCTAAAAGGAGTGAAATAGGTTGAATAATAAACCATTATCCAGTGCCAAAGGATGACCCACCAGACCTTCCCATTTGGCCCACAAGGCCATTTCGGGGAAACCACATCCACCATGATGTCAGGTGTGTGGTAGCTAAGGGCAGGGATTCAAAGGAACAATTGAGAAATTGAAATGGGCTCCCAATTGTGCCTTTGATGGAGGAAGGTGCACTGCAAACCACTCATCAGCTGATGGGCAGTAGGTGTGTGCCTTCTCCTCCCATCAAAGTGCTGCCCTTTGAAGCTGCTCCAGCCTGTTCCATTCAACCACTGGAATTTTACTCCTTAAGAAAACTTGTTGTCTGCAGCTTGTGGTTGCAGCTTCCAGACTTTATTTCAAATAAACAGATACAACATTGACATGCCCAAAGTTTGTGCCCTCCTGCTTTGGTGAGAATTCAAAGTTAAAATCTGTCTTTGAGCTAATGGAGCCAACAATGGAGACCTTAGATCACCAGTGTAGAATACATGAAGGTCAAAATGCCAACTTTTTATTAATATGAAGGGGCCTTCATGCCTAAAGAGCCTCTGGAAAACACACAGGTTGCATAGCAGTGCTGAATGTGATGGAAATCATCCACCGGAGCGGATATTACTGTAAATCCTTGTCTATGTGGCAGATTTACATCTCCTGACTTCCATAAAATCCACTGCTAATGGCACAACACCTATTAAGTGGAGATATTTCCAGGTACTGTATTTCATGGTGTTTTACTATACAGTTTACATTATTCTTGGCATTTCACTGCTCACATTATGAGGTACTCGAGAGGGGAAAATATAGTAACTTGCTCTCACTTTTCAAGGACGAGCGTTCATTTCTTCTCTGCGAAACCTTTCAGGAAATGATCCCCCTAAATATGTACACCAAAGGCTGTACACCACCAAAGGCAGAGATTTATAGAGCAGCCGCCTTTTGTTTCTTTAGAGAAGAAGAGGTAAGTAAGTTGCAATATTCTCCAGTTCAACCCAAATAAAACACTTTGGAGAGAATAGCCATTGCAGAATTTATGTAGTCACTACATTATGGGCACTGGTATAAATCTTTCTTTAACTATCATGGGAGGTTATGGGGCATTGTTGTCTCAGAATAACAGTTGGGATGGCAGAATGTTAGAAGGAGCTGACAGTTTAGCATCCAAAACCACAGTTAAGAGACCCTGAAATGGATCAGTGCGCTCTCTCTGAACTCCTGGCAACCTTGGCTGTTGTTTATTTCTTGGGAAAGACCTAATAACTTTTCACATTACTTTGGATTTCTAGATCCTGGTCTTCACACTTTCAGTTTAACAAGCCCCTAGATTCCACATGCATAGAAGTGCATATGTGCAGGGGGGCTCTGTTCACATAACCAAAAGAAGGGACCTTGCTTAGTCTTCCTCTACTGGAAATACCATATTTTTCGCTCTATAAGACACACTTTTTCCCCTTCAAAAATTAAGAGGAAATGTGTGTGCGTCTTATGGAGTGAATGCAGGCTCCTTGGCTTCAGCGATAGCAACGCGAAGCCTCCAAAGCGCAGAGGGAGAGCTCCCCCCGTGCTCCGGAGGCTTCGCGTTGCTTTCACTGAAGCCGCCTGAAGCCCCCGGAGCACAGCGATAACTCCCGCTGTGCTCTGGGGGCTTCAGGCAGCTATCCGCAAGCCTTTGGAGCACAGCAGGTGTTCCCGCTGCGCTCCGAAGGCTTGCGGATAGCCACTTGAAGTGTGGAGAGCAAGAGGGGTCAGTGCACTGACCCCTCTTGCTCTCCAGGCTTTGCTTTGCTGGAGAGGCGCTGCACAGTTTTCCTTCTCTGCGCAGCGCCCCTTCAGCGAAGCGGGAGGAGAAATGGAAGAGGCTCCTGCCGCTTCGCTGAAGGGGCACTGAGCAGAGAGGGGGATAATTCCCCCCCCCCTGTTCTCCTCCTCCTATGGTCCGGTGCGTCCTATGGTCCAGTGCGTCCTACAGAGCAAAAAATACAGTAACTTAAGTGGTGACCCTTGAATGAGCCTTCTCTGTGATGGCACCCTGCACATCAAGCTTTGAGATGCCAACTGTGAAACAGATGTAAATACCGGTTTTACAAAAAATAAACAAATGAAGAAACTGGCATGTTTTATGGAATTTATTTTTTGCTAAGCATTTTAATAAATAAATAAATAAACTTGGGAACCCTAGAAATGAAGGGTTTGTGGATTATAGGCAAATACCGTTCATTTGAACATTAGAACATCTATGTCTTTTCCCATACTAAAAGGGCATAGACAAGGTGACTTACACAACTAAAACCAAATTATGCAATAAAAGCAAGTGGACTGCCAACAGTTGTAGAGTAGTGCCGAATACATCTGCTTCCTTCCGTGTACTCAGAGTAACAAGTGGAAAGTGCCACAAGATAACAGCACATACTCTTAAAATATACTTGTTTGCAATTTAATCTTGGATATCCAAGGGCAGATTGGATGCACTGCAATCTGAGAATTTTTAACAGCTATATGGCTTGCACTGGGCATGGAGGAACAATTTGCAGCAAACTTTCTTGATGGGTTTATCTTCTTAAAACATCTTTAATCCTCCCTGAAATCAAGAGACTCACCAGGGCATGTAATCAATGAGTCATGCCCACTAAAAAATCATGAATCTGGATGGAATCTTTCATCTGTTAACTGACTGGCAGAGGCCGATAGTTTTGTGTTTACAGTTATTAATATCATACTTAAACACACCCACACACATCCTGTACATTCAAATAGCTAATATAACAGGTTTGAATGTGCAAACAGAAAATGCTGATCAGATCTTAGCCTTTAAAAATTCATTTTTATATATTGTGGACCATTTTACAAATTCTCTTGGGTTTTGTTTTAACAAATGTGCATCATCTGATTCCCACTTGTTTAATGTACCTTAAAGGTAAAGGGACCCCTGAACATTAGGTCCAGTCGTGGACGACTCTGGGGTTGCGGCACTCATCTCGCTTTATTGGTGGAGGGAGCTGGCGTACAGCTTCCGGGTCATGTGGCCAGCATGATAAAGCCGCTTCCGGCGAACCAGAGCAGTGCAGAGAAACACCGTTTACCTTCCTGCTGGAGCAGTACCTATTTATTGACTTGTACTATGTGCTTTTGAATTGCTAGGTTGGCAGGAGCAGGGACTGAGCAATGGGAGCTCACCTAGTTGCGGGGATTCGAACCGCAGACCTTCTGATCGGCAAGCCCTAGGCTCTGTGATTTAACCTTACCATACTATAAATCATAACAGTAGAAATTTGAGACTCCAAAAACATGTTTCTGAACCTTTTCAGTTAGTAGATCAAAATTTCCCATGTTTTGAAGTCTGATATAACTCTGATCTAAAAAATAATAATGCAGGACTCAATCCAAGGCAACCATTTTCATGTACAGTTCCTTTGCTTTTCATCTTCGTCACTAGATCTGCTCCCATGTACTTGTACACGATGAGCCTGGCATTCAGAAATTTACAAGGGAAGCGTTCCCTGGTATGGAGATAAAGTGCTGTGGAAAAGCTCTCTTGTTCAATTTTTTCATGCCAGGATGGTGTTGAAAGGTGTCTCTAGCACCTAGAGGCTTCTTCTTTGACTCACAGAGGGAAAAGCTAAATTTAAAAGAAAGCAGGTGTTTGCTTCACAGCAGAAAGCTTTATAAGTTGGAATGATTCCTTTGAAGTGCAAGCAGCCTTCTAAGCTCACAGAGCTGCACTGCCTTCTTCTCCGATCGCCCTTTCCCACCATGCAGGAACTGGGGCACAATCACCTCCTTCCGCAACTGCGCTCAGGTTGGAGCAGCAAGGTGAACACAAACACAGAGAATAAAGGGTAGAAACAGAACTTTTTGTGACCAACTGCAGCTCCCCCTGACTTGTGTCTATCACGGCAGCTGCTTAGGAGATATGGGGTTCCAGAAGGTAGCTGGTCCCATGTGATGAAGGATGCATAGAATCATAAAATTGTAGACTTGGAAGGGAGCCTGAGGGTCATCTAGTCCAACCCTCTGAAATGCAGGGCTCTCAACTCAAAGCATCCATGATAGATGGCCATCCAGTCTCTGCTTAAAAACCTCTGATGAAGGAGAGTCTACTGCCTTCTGAGGGAGTCTGTTCCACTGCTGAACAGCTCTTACCACCAGATAGTTCTTCCTGGTGTTGAGTCAGACTCTCCTGTTCTTGTAACTTGAATCCATTGGTTCAGGTCATGCTCCCTGGAACAGGAGAAATAAGTTTACTCCATCTTCCATTTGACAACCCTTTAAATGTTTATAAATGACTATCATATTTCAGTCTCCTGTTTTCCAGGCTAAACATACCCAGTGTGCTGGTCCCGTGGGTTACTCAAGGGGTGAGGTCCAAGTCTGGTCTGTGGTCAAAGGTGCAATATGAAGGCAGTCCATAGTAGTTGAAGCTGGGTGCAGGGCAGGGAGTCAGGTGAAGTCAGGAACAGGCATGCAAACTGGGAGCCAGGGCGGGTCAGCAGCTCAGGCACGTAAGCAGGACAGGATTCAGGCAGGAACTAACAACCAACAATGTTGCTCCCACAACTTGGGACTGGGGCTGGCTGGCTTTTATCTGCCCCGAGGCATAGGGTCGCCCCGATCCTCTGGTGACTCGCCTCTCCTGGCCTGGAGGCGAGCATTCCTCCTGCAGGAACTTAGTTCCCTCTACCTCTGTGCCCTGAGCCTCTGTAGCTCAGGAGAGGTTGGAGGGTTACCGGACCCAGAGGCAACCTCAGCTTCCTCTGACAGGGCAGAGAGTGGAGCACTTGCAGGCAATGGGTCCTCCATCACCTCAGGAGCCAGAGCAGACTCAGCTGCACCTGAGGATCCAGCACAGGTGAGGACCCTTCAGGCTCATGCCCCAGCCCTGGCTCAGCTGGTTCTGGAGGCGGGTACTCGTGTGCAGGCTGGGATCCCTCAGGTTCAGCATCCGAGTCCGAATCCCAGGCCATCACACCCAGTGCCCTCAACCATTCCTCATAAGGCTTGGTTTCCAGACTCTTGATCATCTTGGTCACCCTCATTTGCACACGTTCTAATTTGTCAATGCCCTTCTTTCATTATGGACACAATACTTTAGGTGTAGTCTGACCAGGGCATAATGTTAAGCATTGTGTGATGTTTTCCCCTCTAGTCTATTTCCACTAAGGAAACTATCACTCCTATTTTCTTTCTCTGACCCTCTCGCCCACAGAGTGTGCCTGTAAGCTGCTTTCAGTAGGGTACACTTTAGCTACACATATTTTATTTTAGAAATGAAACATATATGTAGAATAGTGAAAACAGATGCCAGACAAATGGAATTTTGTGTTAAAAAGAAAGTGGAGGATATTCCCCAAGAGCTGTGCTATGCTCTGATATAAAAGCAAACAATATGCTTTTTGTTCTCTCCCTCTCTTTCATACACACACCCTTTGACACACTCAGGCAACCTCTCTCCAAGATTTCATCTTGTGATATATTTAAAAAAACACACACCTCAGCAAACAGAAGGTATGTAGTAGAACAAAAAGATTTTAAGGTCAACTCATAGATGAAGGTAGCAATAATAAGATTTTAACCTATGTGTAAACAAGATTTTGCCACCATCTGGGGGCAGGCAGGGGGAAATCACCACCACAGAGCTTTATGCAACATTGCAGAGAGTTTTCACTTACCCCTTAGAAAGGTATGCCATCAAAGCAATGAAGAACAACTGACACTCAAATAAATACCCTTGTGAGGCAAATCCTTGCCAGGTTTAGGTCTGATCCCCACCCCCACCGCCACTGCCAAGACTGTATACACTTCCAGCCTACTCCAAAAATTGGAGCATATGGACGATTAGAAAATAACTGAAGATGCCAACAGATCCAAATGCAGTGCGTAATACTTGTCCTAAAAGTCATGTTTTCAAACACAAGTAAAACCTAAGGCTAGCTAGGCAACATGAAAAAGTCTTTGAAATCTCATCATTTTGCCCCTGCCTCACTCTGGAATGTTTATGGGTCTGTGATGATATTCACTTTTCTCCCTGTTTTATGCCAACTGTTTCAATGCTGCTTTTTAGAGTTACATATCATCATCATCATCATCATCATTTCTTTTTTGTTTCCCTGAGAACATTAGTTAATGGGTGACTGCTTGTTTGTTTGTTTTATTTTATTTATATCACATCTTTCTCTTAAGGTGGCTCACAAAATAAGCTCACAGAACAAGCTAAAACAGATGCAATTTAAACCACACAATAAATGTTTAAATATAAATATATAAAAAGTAACCCTATTAAAGAGCAGCACTGAAAACAATCAAAACCATTCTAAAAGCATGTATGCACACACATGCACACACAAACACAAAAGTACCACATTCACCCTCAGAAATCCGTGTCACACCAGACAATTAGTGGTCAAGTTTGTTCCTGTTGGAAAAAGTATCATAGCATCAAAAAGTTGGAAGGGACCGTGAGGGTCAACCAGTCCAACCCCCTGCAATGCAGGAATCTGCTGCCCAATGTGGGACTTGATCCTGCGATCCTGAGATTAAGAGTCTCATGTTCTGCTGACTGAGCCAACAAAAATGGTATTTGACAATAACAGGAAATCAGAGAGGGGCCAGCCTAGAATCTCATGGAAATGAGTTTCCACAATCTGGGAGCAGCCACTGAGAAAGCCTTTTCCAACCCTAGACCCTCTCACCTGAGTGTAGGTCCCATTTAATTTAGTAGAATGTAGAGACATCACCTTGCCAACAAAGGTCCATATAGTAAAAGCTATGGTTCTCCCAGTAGTGATGTATGGAAGTGAAAGCTGGACTATAAAGAAGGCTGATTGCCAAAGAATGGATGCTTTTGAATTATGGTGCTGGTGGAGACTCTTGAGAGTCCCATGGACTGCATGAAGATCAAACCTATCCATTCTGAAGGAAATCAGCCCTGAGTGTTCACTGGAGGGACAGATCCTGAAGCTGAGGCTCCACTACTTTGGCCACCTCATGAGAAAAGAAGACTCCCTGGAAAAGACCCTGAAGTTGGGAAAGATTGAGGGCACAAGGAGAAGGGGACGACAGACGAGATGGTTGGACAGTGTTCTCGAAGCTATCAGCATAAGTTTGACCAAACTGTGGGAAGCAGTGGAAGACAGAAGTGCCTGGCGTGCTCTGGTCCATGAGGTCACGAGGAGTCGGATACGACTAAACCACCACAACAACAACACTTCTGAGTAGACACAGTTAGGCTTATGCTGTCATGCATTAGTAGTCATAGATGGTTTAATCTCCTGTTGGAAGCTGCCCAGAGTGGCTGGGGAAACCCAGCCAGATGGGCGGGGTATAAATAATAATAATAATAATAATAATAATAATAATAATAATAATATCATCCTTGGTGTGTTAAATCAGCTCTGCGGTTGTTGCCAACTTTCAGCTAACTAGGTAGTTTTGTACTGCGGTTGTTTTACTGTCTTTAATTTTTAGTGCACTTGTTTGTATTTATGGCTAATACCTTCTCTTGTTAACCACCCAGAGGATATTGCTAACTGGGCAGTAGACAGATGATATAAAGAAATAATTAATGAAAGCTTCTAGCCACAAACTGGCTTTTTTAAAAAAAGATACTTATATTTTATTGAAAATTTCAGTGAGAAAATGAAAGGAAAGGAAGAAAACAGAAATTAAAATTTAAAAGAAAGAGAAAAAAATAATACTTAAATTGTGATACAATAGCCATACAAGTAATAGTTATTCCAGCTATTGAAAAATTACTAACAAGGCATTATAATGTTTATAGAGGCATTTTTTTAAAAAAAATATGCAGTTGAAATATCACTGGCTTGCATTTAGAGTTTGATTCTGTCAGTAGGAAAAGCATTATTTGCTAAATTCTGGAGGAGCTGAACTTTAAAGGAAAGTAAGGAAGCTGGCATTTGTAAGGTTAAACTATTGACTGCGAAGTTTGGGCCATGTTTGTGAGCACCCGAGACCCAGAAAACAGCTTGCTGTAGTTAAAGCATTGTTCTGACTTCTGAACTATTCTCATCAGAGAGGGTAGGATGAATGAATAAAGTTAATTTGAGCACATTAAGAAATCTAAATTCTGCAGAGTCTTTTCTATATTTAGTTACTAATTGGTATTTTGTTTGGACTATGCCCAGCTGAGGAAAGTCAGATTTGGTTTGATTAAAACATTTCTGTGCCACCTTGACAGCTGCATGTAAAGGCCTTAAGGCAATAGCACTAAAATACATTTTCCCTTTGAAAATGGTAGGTCTGAAATAGGCTTTTCAGCTAAAATTGAAGAGCTGTGGAATATATGTAACAACACACCTGGTTTAAATGTGTAACTCAAAAGATAGCAAACTTTTTGAATTATTTAAAATTGAAGGTTGTTCATGGTCCCTTTCCTACCATAAACAGACCCATTGAAGTCAATATACAGAGCTAATATAGGTTCACTAAATTCAATGGTTCTACTCCAAGTAGAATTTATTTATCTATTTATTTATCTATCCATTTATGTACCGCCCTTCATCATAAGATCTCAGGGCAGCCCACAGAATAAAATGCAGGATAGAAACAAGTAAATAATTAAAACAAAGCAGCAAAATAATACCCAACCCCTTCCCACAGACACATTTAAAATGCTGTAGAATATTAATCGGCTGAAGACTTGGTTGAAGAGGAACATTTTCACCTGGCATCTAAAAATATATATTGAAGGTGCCAGGCAAACCTCCCTAGGAAGAGCATTCCACAAACAGGGAGCCAATACAGAGAAGGCCTGTTCTTGTCTTGCCACTCTCCGGACCTCTCATGGAGAAGGTACGCAAAGAAGGGCCTCAGATTATGAACTCAGAGTCCAGGATGGCTTATATGGATACAACACAATAGAAGGTTGTATGGTTCGTTTTGCACTCCCAAGTTCTCCCTCTCTATGGTTTTTGTTGCATTCTAACCATCAGTCATCTCAACATAAGCTGTGCTGGAATCTCTTCCATAAGACTGACACTCTTAAAATCTTAAGTTAGATAGAAGTCCTACCATTAGGTAGAGTGAGGCAGCTGTGTCAGGCAGCTGATTTTGGATCTCATGTACAGGCAGCAAATGACACATATTTTCTATGTCTGGTGTCAAAACAACTTGGCCAGACTCGAGCCTATGCACTTTCTTCCATCCAACATTTCTCTGGTGAAAATAGAGACAACCCATTCCAGAATGATAATTATACTATTTATACCCTACACATCTTACTGGGCTGCCCAGCCACTCTGGGTGGCTTCCAATGTATATAAAAACATAAAAAATTAAACATTAAAAACAACTTCCCTATACAGGATTGCCTTCAGACAGCTCAGGGGTCAGATAACTCTAACATTTCTCCAATGAGAATAGGGAAAAGTGGGACATTCTGGGATGAAATCAGAAATTGGGACGGCTTCTCTCAATCATGGACATCCCTGGAAAAGAGGGCACTTGGAGGGTCTGCAGTTTGACTTGGGGAAGGTATGGGCATGTGTCATATGTTCAGGCAGCAAAATGTCTTGCAGCCCCTGACCACAATAAGCTCTCCTCCTATGTTGTAAACTTGTCGTTTCCAACACATAATCTCTTCCCATGACCAGGGTGAAACACAGCAGTACAATTAATGTTTTTAATTAGATTATTTAAAAACCATAGACATGTCACACATTACTTTAAACATTTCCTACAGCTATCTATTTGCACATCAGTACTGCACGCACTCTGCACCCCACTGTGAGTAGGGATGCAGGTGGCACTGTGGGTTAAACTGCAGAACCTAGGGCTTGCTGATCAGAAGGTTGGCGGTTCAAATCCCTGCGACGGGGCGAGCTCCCATTGCTTGGTCCCTGCTCCTGCCAACCTAGCAGTTTGAAAGCACATCAAAGTGCAATTAGATAAATAGGTACCGCTCTGGCAGGAAGGTAAACGGTGTTTCCATGCGCTCCTCTGGTTCGCCAGAAGTGGCTTAATCATGCTGGCCACATGACCAGGAAGCTGTACACCAGCTCCCTCGGCCAGTAAAATGAGATGAGCGCCGCAACCCCAGAGTCATCTGTGACTGGACCTAATGGTCAGGGGTCCTTTTACCTTTACCTTTAGTCACTATTAAGTTTGAGCCGTATTTTATGCTGATTCATTTTGGTTCTTGGCATCACATATCTTGGGAAAGGCTGTAGCTCAGTGGTACAACACCTGCTGTGCCAGCAGAAGGGTCGTTCTTTAATCCCTGTCATCTTCAGGCAGGGCTGGGAGAGTTCCCTGCCTGAAACCTGGGAGAGCTGCTGCCAGTAGACAACACTGAGCTTGAAGGACCAGTTGTCTGACTTGGTATAAGGAAGCTTCCTGTGTTCCTTTTATTATCTTGAAAACCACTTTGAGATTTTTGGATGTTAAGCGGTCTATAAATGTTTTTAACAAGTAAATAAGTAAAAAGTTCAGCACTGATGAGATAGTTAGATTTCAGAAGTTCTCACTTCAATATTTTCAACATGTGATTACCCGTTCAAAGAAATAAAAAAGGGGCATAATACAAACAACTTGTGTTTTCTCGTTGCCAGGTGAGAACAGGCCCTTGATGAGGGGAAGAAGGATTTGGACGTTCCCTAATAGTCTAGGAAAATAACTTCACAATTACTTGGGATTGCCAGCAGTGTGGCCTGCTTTTGCTGGACAATCTAGTTATCTGTGTCTTCTCCTTTTTGTAAAGCTCAGCACTTCTAGTGCACTAGTTTTTAGCACACTAATTCAAGGTCCTTCCAACCATCCCATCTATCAAGCACGTATCCTCAATAAGACTGCATTTAAGGCAAGCTGCAAGCTATGCACAAGCAAAGTCCCAGTAGCTCTGTTCTCAGACTTGCATTTGCATATTTGAACTCGAAAGTATTTTTAGTCTTGAGTTTCTATGGCCGTTTGGGAACACATGAAACTGCTTTTACCTCAAAACAGGTGTGTATAGCTGCAGAATCCTGTCTCTTCTCTTCATCTTATTTTTTTTTTTTTTAAGACTGTGACATATAGAGAAACCCTTCATATACAAAGGAAAATCGTTTTCCTCTCTTTCAAGTCCCTGAAAATTTATCTCTTTGAAAACGATGTAGCACAAATGATTGGCATTGAAAAACAAAAAGGTTTAGGCGAATAGTCCCCCTTCCCACCCCATCTGGATTCTGAATCTAAAATCAACACATGCTTGAAGTATTGTTCTGATTCTTTGTTTTTGATTGACTTTATTGAACATTTGCTAGAGAGCCAAAGAATGAGAGAAAGGGAACATGGAAGCCAGAGCATTTTGAGGGCAAAACCCAGCTTAGTAACCTTTGACTCCAGTAATGTAGTTTCATCCCTGATGGGGAAGGGAGTAGATTAGACAAGGATCCCATAGTGGGACATATAATTTATTTTTACTATGGAATGTTTATTTGCAGGGTGTAGAAAATATAAGATTTATTTGCACAGCCAGAATCCCTCAGGTATGCTATGAATATAATTACTAGAGCACATAAATATATTTATACTATACCAGTAGGTCTTCAGTACCACAAATCTGATTTCTCCCCTCCCCCCAAAACTGGTAGACTGGATGTTTTAGAATGGAAATAAATCATTTAGTTCAGCTGTTAATTCAGCAGCAGAAAGAATGTGGGCTCTTTGGTCCAAAAGAACAATTTGGCTGTAATGATTGTTCTGTTGTGATGCCAATGTCCAAACCTTCTCTTGCATGATATATTGTGGCACTGGAGAGATTGACTAGGCTGAAATAGGGCTTTGACAGCTCAAAGTGGTGGTTGAAACATTCCCACCCCCTAATAAAGCTGTTGCCATTGTCCCAACATTTTTGGATGTGTATCCGTATAGCCTTTGCAAACAATCAGACCCAGAATGCTTGCAATCAGGAACTTGGGGGGGGGGGGAATGTTCTGTGCTTCTGCTAGCTGTTGAAATGAATGTACATGCTTGACAGAAACCAGCAGTGGTAAAGTGCCCTGGGTGAAAACAACAGTTAAATTAGTATCTTGGGGTTTTTATTTAATGCACAAACTCAGAATTCTTAGGGCTGTTTAAAGAGATTAATTCCCCTCAATTTTAATAATGGATTATGGCACTGAAATTTGGTAACCAGGAACACAGCATTAGTTGACAATGGAAAAAAATGCCAGTGTCATTCTGTTGCTTTTTACTTTTTGCCTGTCCTTTCTGGATATCTTAGTGTAAGTCAAGCACCAGCACCCTGTGTTCTCATTTGGTTTGGTGGAGTGGGCAGTACTTGAGCCGTCATTGAATCATGAGACATCCGTTCTGACTAATTTGCACATGACACATATTTTTTTTTGTAGCATCTGATTTTTGATAGTTGAACAATTCCAGTAGTGCTCTATGTGTATATATGTACATAAAGCTTGCCTCTAAATGTGCATTTTGCTTTCAGTCTTTCAGTGCTAGGCGATCCCAATTCAACTATAACTGAATTTTGACTCTTTACTGGTAGGAATTTATCTATAGAAGTGTTTCTCAGCCCTTTCAAACTTCCTTACCAAATCATTTAAACTTATTCCAGCATCAGGGCCACTCTAACCTTGTACCAATCATCTGTTATATACCAGTGTGCAAAGTGTTTAGAGTTGCTGCAAGTTGAATCCCTGATCTAGACCTTGTGTGGAGTACAAATTTGCTTTTCACCACAAGAATGAGTTTCATTCCAGCTTTACTGGAAACATTCTTAAAACAGTTAAAAAATACAATACATGTTACAAAATACAAAGTAACATATTGCTAATAAACAATGAAGCAATGCAATCCCATCTTTTTTTTAAGTCCTTAGTACAGTTCAATCACTTTGCTTGTTACTGATCACAGAGGTTGAAGACTAAGATACTGAGTTCTCAGGTTTCATCTCATTGATAAGAGAGATCTCTGCTTTGGGTTCTGGGATGAGTCATCAGGTCACCTTAACGGAAACATTCACAGTTTTCTTTGCCACATTTAGGTAAAGTTAAACCTCCTGCCTAATGCAAACCTGTCTGCATAGCATTTTAAATACAATGCATTCAAATATAATATTTTATGGGTACTGAACTTGTATCTTCAATGCAAAGGTCCTTCAACATATTCACCGGTATGCAGCTTGCAGTTTTTTTGCAAATATATATGGACCAAGGCATCACACACAGAAAAACATCAGTAGAATGTGGCTTGCATGTGTCAAGGTTTGATGTGGTGTTTTAGAGTTTTATACTTTTGAGGAGCTGCAGGAGGATTAAAACCTCAGGGTGAGGGACCAGAATTAAGGGATCTGGCTATTTTCTGCTTGTCATGGGAGCTGTTGCTTTTAGATTGAGAACCACTGCATGCTGGATATAAAAAGTGGGGTCCTCCATGGATGTGTATTGGGTCTGGTGCTATCAACATTTTTATAAATGATCTGGAGTTAGATGTGAACACTGAAGTAGCCACATTTGCTGATGATACTCAGTTAGCCAGGAAATTAAAAGCAAGAAGAGCTTGGAGCTCCTAAACTCCTCTCTGAACTGAATGAATGGGCATTAAAATGGCAAATGATTTGCTGTAAGCAAGTGTAAAATGAGGGTCTGAACAGGCAGTGGCTGGTAAGGAAATGCTAGCCTTCAGGGCCAGTGGTCTTTCGAAGGTGGAATGGGGTACAGGTGGTATTGTTAGGAGCAGAATGGGAACAAATGGGAGCTGGAAGGGAGACCACTGAGGAACAAGCAGTGAGATGATATGGATTACTGGTGTTATGTGACCCAATGAATCTACAGCTACAAGCACCGCTTCACACAGGGACTTGTGTGAGACTGGTGTCATATTTTTCATCGCTCACTACATTTTCTTAGTGCAGTTTTAGTAAGAAGCTCCCCCACCCAACAATCTATGCATATTACAAGACCAGCATGTCACATACTTCAATACTCTCCATCTGTCTGTACGATTATTGGAGAATTTCCAAAATAAAGATAAGGCTGATAAATGTCTAGGTCACAGATGGTCAGAAAATTACAATATATGCCAGAGTTAGTCAGAGATTGAGATTCAACTTGAGAGCCACTGCCTTTCCTTTTGTGTGTGTGTGTGGCTAATTCCAAGAAATCAATAGCTAGCATATTTTAAGGATCAAAAGGCAGGGAGAGAAGACTATCTGCACAAGAGGGGGGGGGAGTCGTCTGTGTTGGCAATATTTTTAATGCAGAGTTTTATAAAATTTTATGATCCAGAGCTGTAATACAATGTAGCCATGCACAGTCCATTGAAACTGCTGTAGCAAGAGTTAAGTTACCTGTATGAACATGATTCAGTAGGTAATGAACTGTATCAGTTCAACTTGACTGTTGGGATTTTAGTACTTCCCATAACCCTCTGACAGCTGTTCATTAGTGTGCAATGCAGTAGAAGGCATTCGCAGAAAAACAGAGAGCTCCAATACTATAACCTGTGTTATTTTGAAACAGTCAAACACGCAAACACAAGTCTATCTGAAGTCTCGCTCTCAACTGTGCCATTTGCTAAATCAAACAGCCTAAAAGGCCCATCATCTTACTCTGATGAATGTAAATTGGATTTTCTACTGGAGAAACAAAGATGTGTCAAAAATTGTTTTTCTTTGTTTTTTTCTTCTTTGTGCAGCTGAAAAATGGAACATATGTTGGAGTAATAAGCGGCTGGGGGATATTTATGCTTGTATTTTCCTATGAGTACTGTTATACTTTATGATTTATGGAGGACAGATACTACCTCTGATTCATTAAATGTATAGTGATCAAAACCTTTGACTTGATTATAGTACCTGTATCGAGAAAGGTCTGAGGTGCTGGACCCTTGAACCCAAACAGCACTTATATCCACTACTGCCTCACATATTCCAATAACTTCTGAGCCTTGGAGGTAGTAGGATAAGTTACCTGGATGCAAACCAGCTAAATTAGGAAACTGCCTTATACTGAGTCAGACCAGTGGTCTATCTAGAGCAGTATTCTTTACACAGACTGGCAGCAGCTTTCCAGGACTTCTCGCAAGATTCTTTCCCAGTCCTACCTGTGTATGTTGGGGGTTGAACCTGGGACCTTCTGCGTGCAATGAACTATGCTCCTTTTTCTTCTTTTAGATCACTTAACCTCAGGACCCAAATGGAATTGGGCCCCATCATCTCCCAACTGCAGTGAAGTCTCTAATACTACCAAGTCCCTGTGTCTCCATACAGTGGTACCTCGGGTTAAGAACTTAATTCGTTCTGGAGCTAAGTTCTTAACCTGAAACTGGAAGCACTACTTTAGCTAATGGGGCCTCCCGCTGCCACTGTGAGATTTCTGTTCTCATCCTGAAACAAAGTTCTTAACACGAGGTACTATTTCTGGGTTAGTGGAGTCTGTAACCTGAAGCGTCTGTAACCTGAAGCATCTATCCGAGGTACCACTGTACTCCTTTTCTCAAAATTGCCACTACTATCCAAGAGGTTCAGGAAAAATATATGAAATTGTAGTCTATATATGTTTTATTATCTCAAATGTCTTAAATGTTAGATCACTTTGAGGTGTTTCATAGGAAGCAATTCATATACAGAATGAAATAAATCCCATTTCATCATTGTGATTAGCATTTTAAGGGAAGGCAGTTCGCACACATGGGAAGTGAGAAGAAGGAAGAACAAGAGAACCACAATCTAGAATAGGGGGCTGCCTAGTTTGAGTAAGAAACAGATGTTGGTGTTCGAATTACATACCCTCCAACATTTTGTGAGAAAAATTCAGGGCACCATCCCTCGCCCCCTTCCTGCCGCTGACTCCCTTCTTCACCTGTCTTCCTCTCTTACCTTTGCTGTCTTCAGCCTCCTGCTCACAAGACACTGCATCTCCAGATGATGCGAGGCCTAGAGTGGCCCCCGGGAAGGCCATGCCAGGTCTTGTCAGGCCTCGCCATGACCAAAGACATCGTGAGGCCTACAACAGCCCTTGAAAGTCTCTTATAGGTCTTGCCACCACTGGGGATGCCATGAGGCCTACAGCGGCTCCAGGAAGGTCGCCCCAGCCTGTGCCACATCAGGAGACGCAGCGTGGCATGGAGTGGGTTCTAAGAAAATCAGGGGATCCTGGATTGAGGTTAGAGGCCGGGGCAGCTTTTGTAAATCCAGGATGTTTCAATTAAATTGGGACACTCGAGAGCTCAGGAATTAACTAGTGGTATCTGAGAAACCAGGAGCAGCTGCAGGCAATTTACAGCTGAGGAGGAGTTGAAAAGCCAGAAGCCTAGCAACCAACAAGAAAAGAAAGGAAGTGGGGAATTTCAGAAGAACCCTGCCTTGCTTAGTGAAAGAAAAACAAAAGGTGCAAACTGCAAATGAGCACCTTTGACTCCAACTTGCCAGCATTCCTAGTGTGTGCAGCTGGTGTTGTGGGAGGGCTCAAAGAAGTGTGTGGTGCCGGGGATGGGGGTGGGGCACAGATGATCCTTCTGTTCTGATAATACCAGGAGGTTGAAACCTTGGGGCTTTCAAAGGGTGGCCATGTATCTTACTTTCCCGACAGCAGTCCTCTGTCTGAAGGGCAGTCTGGTCCATGTCTGGTTTAAAGATAACCCTAGGAAGAGAGAGCACAGGAACAGAGAGATTGCCCACCCAAAGTTAGTACTAGATCAATGCACACATGTCACCTAGTCACAGGCGTCTCCTCTGTAGCTACATTTCTTTTTGAATTATGGTAATTACTGATATTTCTAAATTGTAGTTATGCATGTAAATATGCAAAATTTACGCAAATCTGTAACATTATTTTTGCCTTTTCACTTTTCCTGGCAATGGCTACCCTAGTCTAGCATTAATATTGGTTGAAACGACTTCTGAACAATCTTTAATAATTCTAAAACATTGAATTAAAAATATGCAAAGCAGGAAACCGTAACAAGAATAGATGCAGCAGGCATTTAGCAAGGAATTGTGTGTTTGGAATCACTGACAGAGAACAAATAAGAAATCATATAGTGTTGCAGATCAATTTGATTGCATAGGTGACGACGTCTGATCTGGCTCGATTTTTCATTCCCTGTGGAGCTAAAACCTCATCAGCCCTTAGGAGAAAATATGGAATTACTTTTAGGTAATTCTAAACCTTGGTTTAAAACTTAAAGCTGGATCAGTTAGGAAGGGCTGTTCCTGCTTCTGTGGCGGCAGATTTCCCTGAACACATGCATGCATGGGCCTGCAAAAGGAAAATACTTTTGAGGGGGAAATAATCAATATGCACAATATGCAGATTGAAGTAAAAGCTACTAATGGAGACAAAATCCCCTGATAAATCTAATAGGCCAAGAACTGAGCAGTGAAGAGGATAATGTTTATGGAATAAAACTGTAGTCAAGAGATACAGGAGCATCTATCAGCAAACAGCATATGGAGGCCTGGAGAGCTGAAACACATAACGAAAAGAGTATATGGGTCTAAGGAAAGGGTCTAAAAGGAAATTTTACAAATGTCATAAAATTTATAGACTATTAGAAAGTGCTCGTTTTAGTCTATGATAGCCACCCAATCTGAGAATTAGAAAAGCTTAGGATGAGGCTGCCTCCTCTAGCTTAGGACTTCATGACCTCCATGTCAACCATGGGGCTGCCCCAAGTTGTCAGCAGACCAGCACATGGGGCAGGGCACTCACCTGAACTGGCCTTCACTTCCAGGTGAGTGGGGTGTGGTTTGGATACTGGAGGGATGGAACGGATCCCTTTGTCACAGTCAGATCACTATGTGGTAAAGTTTGGGCCCCATATCTTGCCCTTTAGCGGTAGAAGACCAATTTGGATGATCCATCCCTGCGGAACCTGATAGATTCCTGAATGCTCGGGTGTTTTTCCAGTAGCCAAAGTTGATGAGCCCGTCTATACTCTTACTTTATTTTGAAACAGGGGCACGAGGAGCGTTGTTGATACACGGTGCCCACTCCATTCCTGTGGAGAGCTCTTTGGTTTTCCTCAGAGTCATGAGCAATGAAGTAGGCCTGGCAACAGGTTGAGCAGAAGTGGTACAAGATTCAATGTGAAGCTGATGGAACAGCAGCAACCACATTTATCATATGGCGATGAAAGTAGAAACAAAGACCTACATTACTGCCTCCATAGCCTCCTCAGGTAGCTGCCCATGTGGTTAAAAAGTTGTTACCAGCTTCTCCAGTTATTAGTGTGGTGGTACCATCAAAGGCCTGCTGTGATAGGTTTATAAGGCATGAGGACAAAATCACTTGCCTTCCTGCTTATCTTGATGCTGTTCTTAATATAGTCTCTGATGTGTCCAGCACTCTTTCTTATTTGATTCTGTGGAATCACAGTTATTGATGCTTGAGGACCTGGATAAGGTGATTTTGGTTGTCCATCCCACTACTTGCCCCCTCAACTCCTGCAAAATATGTGGCAGTTCACTTACATACTTGAGCCTCAACCCATCTAAGAATGTATCTTGTGTCTACTCAGAAGCCAGTCCATTGAACTCTACAGAGCTTGTGTATGTATGGTAGACATGCATAGGATTGCACTGTTAGGAATTTATGTGGTTTTTTTAAAAAAGGAAACATCCCAAACACCTTTTCATTTTCTGTTCCTTTCCCTTCCACATACTGTAACATACTGAAAAGCTGTGCTGCAATAGCTAGAGGAAGGTTCAAGTATGACAAAGTCTATCTCAAAAGCTATTATTCCATGGGCAAAGTGATATACTGCAGCTATCGCATCAGGCTTATTAGGCAGCCTGCTTAATGAAATACAAGAACAAGAAGGATAATTACAGACATCTAGTGCTGCCGATGCAATCTTCAGAAAGTGAATTATACACCATATAGATAATAGACTGAGTAGAAGTCAATGCATCCTTTAATGGAGTATGGGCCAATATTTTCTCTCTCTTTATGATAGGCTGCAGTGATCACAAGGGTCAATTTTCAAGCCAAGGAAAGAGGTCAGTTACCAAGGGTACAGAGGCCTCTTCTTGCCTCCCCTAGTCTGCTTGCATGACATTATGGCATTTTATTTTAAAGCACACAGTTGCTGCTCAGCATCTTAAAGCACACAGAAATAAATAGTATTCATCCAGAATGGAGATCTTCCTGGAATTAACCTTAAAAATACAAGTATGGATTTGAATCTACTCCCTTGCATCCATCCATCAATCAATCCTGGTCCATAGAAAGGAAGAAGGTCAGAAAGAAAATAGGTTGTCCTTATCTGCCCATGTACAGGAAGAAAATGTATTCACCTAATGAATGAAGAGGACGTGGTAGCACATGGCAAATTACAATTGTAACAGGAGGAATTAGCAACCAAACAATAGACCAGCATGTTACAAAAGCTGACAATCAGAAAAACAAAATGATTGATTAATAACAGGGATAATGGTTGGGTTTGACCAGCAGCTTTGAGATGAATCTAAGAGGCCAAGGGAACTAACTATCTTTGCCAAATATGGAGGTCTGAAGGTGCCAGAAGCCTGATGGATAAGCATGGAGCTGATTAGGTTAGAGAGGAAAGTTAGGACCCCACTGAAAATGGACTAAAGGAAGCAAAAACACATCCTTCCACCCCTAGTTCCCACTTTCTCTTGCTGTTGTGCATGCTGGTATAAATGGGAAGAGTGGTCAGCATCGATAGCGTGAAACATGCAGCATTTAATGAACATTAATCTCCAATACATATCCCAGTGAGAAGGAAATTACCCATGGACTCTTTAAAGCTTTGAAATCATTCACTGAATAGGTGGTGTATTAAGAGCGATCATATGGAAGTGTGAGCATGTCTGTATTAATGGAAACACTTTTGCTTAGTGGCACACAGGAACCAAGGTCAAGATGCTTCTGAACACTTCTGAAAGCAGCTCCTGGCTCTTTGATTTATATGACCATGGCTCGGTCAGAATAATTTCAGCAACTAGTTCATTGATTGAGAAATCCATGGTTAGTCCTAGTGTGGTTAATGTACTGAATCCCCTATAGGAAATGCCAACAGAATGATGAAAGAATACGGTGCATATATATCTAAGTAGCCATACATTTAAGAGAGAGAGAGAAAGAAGGAAAGAAATTAGCAACCAGGTAAGATTAACATAGTTTAATGCAACAACCCTTCACTGGCAATGCAGGACAACATAGGAACGTATTTTGAGTCATAACTGCTGGTCTTATAAAATTTACAGACTGCTATCCTCAACTGCATTTTCAGTGAAAACTCACAAGTAGGAAGACTACATCTTGTGTTTCCCCCCCTACTGTGTTTCTGCCTTGTTCTTCAGGTTGTTTTAATTGGAGCTATGAGACAGAGATTTTCTACATGCAAAATAGAGTAGGTGCTCTGCCACTAAGGCTCAACCTGCATGTCACACACAGATCATCCCTTTTACAACCAGAAAAGTCACTTGTCAGTCAGCCTGATCTGCACCTTCAAAGATGGCCTCATGTGGGCTGACTGCAATTCAGCAAAGAAATGGTTGCCGCCCCTAGGTGATAGGCTCCTGACTCCTAATTTTACATATACAAATCAACTTCCCAGTGTGGTTTATGAAAGATAGCTTGTTTCTGTAAACCTCAGTTAAGATGTACCACAATTCAGGATTCAGACACAACACTAAATTGTGGCTATTTGAAATCAGAAGTGAAAGTTTGCTGACTGTGCCACAGGAAGAGTGAGCCCAAGGGTTGTGCACTTCACAACCAACCATTGTTTATTGAATCAGAGTTGTGTGACAATAGATCCAATACTTTCAAGGTCTTGATTGAGCTATATTTCCCAACTTCTGGTGCTTCTGGCATTTCTCCCCAAACTTTTGCTCAGTCTTTTTCAGGCATTAAAGATGTGTGCTGAATGAACACACCTGGAGTGGGGATCATGTCAGCAGGCTCTTCTTTCTCTTTTTGTGGGTTCATTAAATGACTGAATAGAGCCTCCATGGCTGTGTGCCCCAGGAGTTTTGCTAAGGCATTCAAATGAACGTTTGCAGGTTGGGGGGCACAGCCTCCTAGCCCACTCCCCATGTGCATTTACAAACAACCAAAAGAGCTTATATATTAGTCAAGTAGAAATAGCTCTAGTTGCTACTAACTACAATCATTCAGGACTAGAACGAGTAAATGCTCCCCGCCCGCCCCCGCAGTCCAGTTTGAAAGATGCCTTGAAAATAATACATCCTTTCCCAGCATGCAAACTCATTAAAGTTGGATCTGCGCTTGGCATGATGTCTGGGGAAAAAATAATCAAAAACTCCAAATACACAAGAGTCTAATACTGTCAGATTTATAAATAAAAGAAGCCTTATTCTTACTAGCTTAATAAATGATTGTGCCATTTTATGCCTTTATTTATGCTCCAAGGGCTTGGCTGTACAGGTGACAAATATGTTAGCCTATTCCAGCAAAGGAAAACATGAGCAATTTCATTATAGTTAATGAGATTACTACCCTCTTGCTTAAAGGTAAATGCGTGCCTGTGCACACATTACATGCTCGTCTAGAAGTGGCCAGTGTTCAGTCCTCTGCAATATCCAGCTCATAAACAACTCTTCCCAAACACATTACATTATTTTTAGTTAAAGGCTTCTGTTTTTGTTATATAGGAAAATGTGAGCTGTTCTAGGGAGATGCATAATCTTGCTAAGGAGCCACGAAATCTTGAAAGAATCAACCCAAATGGGTGGCCTGACTACATAGCTAGTGCCAGGCAGCTCCACAATATCAAGTACTACCTACAGCCCCTCAAGAAATCTTTCCAGGTGATGGAGGGAGGGTGTCAGGCACTAGTAGGGAGCCCCGTCCCAGCTTCCTGGGGGCTTCTTCAGTTGAGTGCCGAGAATGCTGGTTGAAATGGACTGCAGCTACCACTACTTCCCATATTTATGCCCAGGAAGCCTCTAAGCCCCAGTATAGTGTACATACACTCAGGCCAGGGCATAGGGGTATTGGTAGCAATGAAGACAGTGGCTTCTAAAGGGATGCTGGTGTCAACTGTGGTGGGTCCTCTGGAGTTTTTTGGTCAAAGCAGCTAAGCAGAGTGAGCCTGCCTGCCTACCTGGGTGTCAAGACTAAGCAAGAGGCACTTCTGCTCCCCACAAATGTTGCCCAAAGTAAGCCCCATCCGTGGTTATCTCCACCATGGAAAAACAACATGATAAGTCAGAACATGCTTGCATGGACATCTATGTGCATGTCTGAGATTTTACAGGACTAGATGACCATTGGACTGATCCAGTAGGCTCTTATTATCTTCTTATCCACACATCATAACTTAGCTGGTAGTAGAATGTGAAGGAGAGATTCCCCCAATGTTTAAAGGTGGTGAGGAGGTTCATACAATATAATATGGATTGGGCTTATTAAAGTGGGTCCTGAGCACCTTGGACATTAATATTGTTTGAGTGCCCAGGCATTGCAATATCCCCCACATCCTGACTTTAACATTTAAGAACCAGGCAGAGACCATGGCTTGGGTCAAATAAGGTCACAATTTTATTGAATACAGAGGATGGGCGGGGGATCCAATGAGCAACTGCATTGAAGGGAGGAGGTAAGCTTCCTTAAATATGCTGGAAATGGACCCAAGAGATGGCAGTTGGCTCGGTTGAGATGGCCCCCAGTGAGTGTCTGCCTCTTAGGCTGCCACCCACTGGTCAATTTGGCTGGCAGTTTTAGTATTTGCTTTCTGCTCAATGGGGATGGCCATTTGGTTTCCCTATCAGCCAGGAAGCTTTCCATGTGCAGTTGCCATATTGGAGAGCACAGGGGACACAGAGACTGGCCTGCAACACTGCCACACCCCAAACAGGGTAAGCAGACTTCTTATTTCTTATTTCTCCATAACCATCTGAACTGTTTGGGGGTTATAGAAGAGGTGCTATCATTTTTCTAACGACCGAGAAAGATTTCCTATATACCTGAAGCGAATATATTGTTCTTTCCTACCCTCCACCATGCAGCCGCAAAATATGCCTAATAACTAGCTACCTCTGACAGACTAAGCATTATAAAAGCAGAAAATAAGAGTGCAGTTTAGGGAATTTCAGCTATTCACTTCAGTTAGAAGAACTCAACCCAGAACCAGAGTAGCAAAATCACTTGATAAATCATCTCTAAAAAACAGGAGGTTACAGCTCATTGGAACTGTAGTTTGTAAATGCTTGTGCAGAGAGTGGAACCATAGAAAATCTTGTACTGCTTTGTGGGCAGGTAAAACATTAAGACATGTGGAATAGTGCTTTCCACTTATTTTTGAGTCAGCAATTTGTTTCTCAGTGCTGAAAATGGTCACTCCAGTTTTTGGTTGACGATTCGTATTAAAGCCAAGTACTGTCACAAATTGGATAGTTTGCATCTGTTGCTGAGCTGAAAGCAAACAACGGGGCAATGCTGAGTGTCTCCTGGTTTAAGAATTCAATCAAAATCACTGACGTAAACTAAAGGTATGTGCAATTTTCTGAACAGATTTGTGCATTTGAGTGTTTCTGCTTTAAGATGTTAAAATAGGATACATTTTTAAGAGATGTATGGTAGTTGGTATAGGTGCTGTCATGCTGAGACGGCAGTGAAGACTTGGTACAGGCAAAATTCTAAGGAGTGGGATAAAGCTGAAACTGAAACTGCTCAGAAAGAGTTTAACTGAGTTAATAGGAGATCAAGGCAGTGTAATTGGATGCTAGACCCTGGAATGTGCAGTGGGACTGCAATGACAGACAGCAGGTAGGAACTGGGATACATGAAAGACAATCTGGGGAGGAAGGAATACCAGTCTATGCTTGGCTAGGTTTCTTTCAAGCTTCCCATAGGCATCTGGTTAGCCACTGTGAGAACACAAATTTTGACCACACACTCCCATGGGAATCTACTTTAGCAAAAACTGAATACCTAAATTTCTATTTCTTGGAACCCAAAGCAAACCTTGAAAAAGGTGAGTCCGCCACTGCCTCAAAACTGAACTATGGCACAAAAGGGTTCATGAGCTAGGTCCACCACCTCTGCAAATGTGGCGTATTGGAAGGCTTAGAAGACACACCAGATTCTTGGAGTCCTTTACTGGGCAATGTAACAGAAGCTCTATTGTCTGACTTAAACAGGAACAAACATGGGAAACTGCTGACTCCACCCAAAAGCAACTAAATTCATGCCACCCTGTGACTAAACTACATAATGACACCATCCACATAGAGAGCTTATTCCACAATTATTTACTGCAAACACAAACTTTTTAGAACATTTTACTGACTCTTTTTGGCTATAGAAAGACTAGTTGGCAAAGTGGACCAGAGATCTAATTACTGTGCCAACACTTCTATGTTACATACTGAATTCATTAACAGTAAAAACAACAACAGCCCAACCCCAAAAAACTAATCCTTGAGGCTTTTCAGAATCTCATTTTAAACCCTGACAGATGATCCTTCTGTTCAGAATGCTCTCAGAAAAACTAGTGGCATGTTCTGCTTGCCTGCAGGGTCAGTTGTTGAAAACTTTTATCCTTCCTCTGGTGCCATCCATTTTTGGATGGCTTCTCTGAGCCTCTTAAGCAGAAGAGATGAAAAGAGGCACTGGAAGTTTGCTCTTAGAAGCTGGAAGGCACAATGAAGCAAGTGATAGCATCAACCAACTGGCAATGGATGGACACATATGGTGAAAGAAAATGACTGCTGGGGTTTGAAATGAAGGCTTTTGCTCAAAAGAGAGCAGTCCAAGATAGAACCAAAGAGAATATAATGGATCTCTGGCCAAGCTCTGTTCAGAGTTTTCAGTCCAATCCCCTGTGCTTTGAGGGGGCAATATATTTGGAACACTCTACTTATACAGTGTGTAGTTTACCTAGCCAATAGTGGCAAAGGATTGTATAACTCACTATACAACACACACAAAATGTACAATTCATAGAAAGATGAGCAGTGGTTCTAACATGTTTGCATGTCCTGCAGTCCTGCCAAACCAGTGGAGTCACAATGAAGTCTTACCCCTCCTTCCACATATGTTTTTATTATGTTTAGTAAAGGTCAGATAAATACTGCATGCTGTACACAGTTTTAATTAAAGCTACTTGGAATCCTTTATTGGGCAATGCAACAAAAATGCAAGAAAGACTTTCTTATACAGTTAAGACGACCCATAGTGTGCAACAGTCCTAGCTTTTCCTTCCTTGCATAAGATACTAAAAATCAAGATATTTGATCTTATCAGTATATGGGGAGGGAGCAATAAAAATAACCAGCAATCTCTCCCTTCCACCTTGCCTGCTGGCCATCATATAAATCAGGACCTGATCTGTGGGATTTCATGCCTGCCCCATAAGCTGACTCTCTCCGAATTACTTATTTTTTGACTTAGAAATGTTGTAAGTATTGGAATGGAATCTATTTTAGTTCAGAGCTTTGCAGTAAAATCCAACTCATGATACTTCACTGGGCAAAGTTAGCATGGATATAGCCACAGGATGAAAAGGTAGATGGCAGATAGCAGGAAGTTAAATTGGGGTGGCCTGTAAATATTATGGCCTTGGGGTTCACTATGCCTGTGCTGAACAAATCACACAAATGTTGACCTGGGACTTCATTGCCTCCCTTCAAACTGACTCTACCCTATGGCCCATTAAACTTCACCTTCTTGACGGAACAACCCCCCACCCCATGAAGCTTTGGCCTCCAAACCTGCCCCCTGGCCAGCTCATTTGTGCCAATGAATCAAGTTGTTTAAAATCAGATGTTAGCAACCCATTCCATAAGTAGCCTGTGGCCTGCAATTCCAGACCCACCCCCACCCCCCATTTCCAACTTCACCCTTAGAGTGGATGAAGGCCTCTAGGGGATTTTATTGTAAAAAGTGGTACATCCCATTAGACATGATGTTGACCTGTGTAGCAGGAGCAGCTGAGGGGCAGTACTCATGTTTATGTAATATTTAACATCCTGCATTTGAGGAGGTGGCTTACATAATAAACACATTTGTGGCAACTAAAAAATCTCTACTATTTCAAGGCATATTTTGGCTTGTGGGACAGAGAGCAAACCACTCGAGGGGAAAAAACCCCCTAGTTTAGCCCCAAAGTAAAATCTGTAAAATGTTAAGGCAGACATAAATATCTTAAATTAAGTCATAGCAGTGAGCTTTTGTTACTACAATACTAAATTGTTGAGATTGTGTAACTGCTTTTATTGTGATTGTTTTTGGTTTTAGTGTGTGTTATATAATGTCCACTTGAACAAGTGGAAAGGCAGTTTATAAAACATTTTAAAATACAAACACTTGAACATTTGGGATAGCATTTAACTGCATGCTTTGTGCTAAACTAGTGACCCAGTTAGGAGCATACTGGCATACATGGTTCTGCATCTCCCTGTTTAGCCTCATAAAATTTATACACTACTTGACTGAAGTAGCTCCTTGCATATTTAGAACCCTGTGTGCAAGTCATTGGTGTGCATGGTGTATTGCAGAGTGTAAGAGAATAGATCTCGGCCCCAAAGAGCTTACACTCTAATTTTTGACCCAGAGGAATCAACAGAAAAAGGGTTGTACTTTAAATGTATAGGGTGTATGCAACCTGAGTGCCATTGTATTCAACTGAGTTTATTCCTAGACAAATGTGCACAGAAATTCAGATTTAGTTGCAGTAGTACATGCAAAAGAATTAGCTGGCTGAGCCCCAGGCTTCATGGAAAAAATGGCTTTGGAAGCACACAGGTGTTCTTAGAAGCAGCTCCACGCATAAGAATTGCAATATTGGTGCACTGTGTGAGTGCTTTCACAAGCTGTTGGACAAGCATCTGTGGAACAGCCCAATTTTCCTTCTGTTCATGGCTCTTTGGATCTAGCCCATTATGTGCACACAAAACTGTCCTTTATTACTCTTTCTTTTCAATTAAGGATGATGTTACATTACATGCATCCTTTAATGTAACCAGCGCAGAGCTATGCAAAACATGTATATATTATCATCTCAAGGTGACGTCTTTCAACATTTGCTTTTTACTTTTCTTTCATAGTGATTTGCCAAAATTCCCAGTGCCAACATTAGAAGAAAAACTGTACACCAACACCCTGCATTATAATTAAGGGGAGCAAAATATTAACATAACTGCTTCCAAACGCCAACATTTCCTGCTATGTTATCGTATAACCCAATAATTTCTTGATACTTATGAAACCATCTGGGATATGCTGAACTTTCCAATTGTAAATTGAAAAGGTTTCGTATTTGCATAGGACATCTTACAGTTTTGCATTCTGAAATTGTTTGGTGACTAAATATGCAAGCATAGGCAATTGCAGAGCAGAATATGAACTGACCTACAAGTGTGTATTCAAAAGTAATGGCTGTTCCAGGGTGGGTGGTGATTGCAGCCCAGTGCAGTAGGCCGGCAGTTGGGGGATTCCCCTTGGCTGGACTTTCCTGCTGGCCTATGTTTGAATTTGGGCCAGTCCACCCAGGTCAAGTGAGCATAGTTTGGGAGTGAACCAGTGTGGAGCAGGCTTCACTCCAGTTCGCCCCCAGTTGATAAAAGCTGGCTGTGCCTGACCTCAGGACCGCAGTCAGCCAAAGAAAAACCCTTTGTGCCTCCCACCTACTGTAGTTTTGTATGCTAACCTTTCTTTCTTCGTTGGGCATGGTGTATACTGGTTTTACTGTGGTTCTATAATGCTTGCTTTATTCAGAGCAGGGAAGGGATTTGCTTGCAAACAGACTGGCCCACTTTGAAACTTTTGCCTTCCCCATAGTAATAGGTACAAGTTTGGTGGATAAGGCATTGGTGGAATCCTCTAGTCTAACATCAGGCAGGGGGTAAAGTGGTGCATCCCCCCCAACCACAGAAGAGGTATGTTTATGGGGTACCCCATTAGAAGCATCTAGATGGAAGTCTTCATTTAAAAGTCAAGGCATTTGGCTGAAGGGCCATAGAGCTGCCTTCAGCAGTCCTGGAGGGCCATCTGTATAGACCTGTGTCAAGTAGATGAGACAATGATCCTAGGTTCGGCCCTGCCATGCCTTAGCCCTCCATCAGGAGGCTGAGAGGGATATACACCCAATGCCTAAGCCAAATCCTACCTATATTTGGAATCAATAAAGTTGGATCAAATTTTTAAATTCCCAAAATGTTGTCTTGTCTAGTTTGTTCACCTTCCTTAGTTTAAGTGTCGCTCCCTTGGGAGGGGTCACTGTGAGTGGGTCCACAATTACCACTTACAAAGATAATCTTGAAGCCATTCTCCAGATAATCCCAAAATGGGATGCACACTTTTGTTGTTGTTGTTGTTATGGTACCTTCACCTCTATATTTGCTGCCCACAGCAGCCATTTTGTGCTGGCACCACAGCTCTCTTATAAAGATATGAGTACAGTGGAACCTCGGTTTTCGAACGTAATCCATTCTGGAACATTCGAAAGCTGAGGAGCAATGGGCAATCGGCAAAATCCATTGAGAAAAAAGAAAAACAAGCAGCAGAAGCAGTTTGACTTCCAAGGCGTATTCGAAAACGGAAGCAATTACTTCCGGGTTTTCGGTGTTTGGCTTCCGAGACGCTTGAAAACCGAGGTTCCACTGTACTGTCACCTTGTGTGTATGTTGTGTTTTGTTTTTTTAAGCACTGGAGTTATGTCAGACGGCTACTGAGGGGAGTAGGACAGGTGGACAGGTGGACAGGTGGACAGGTGGACAGGTGGACAGGTGGACAGGTGGAGTTCCCACAACCCCAGGCAACCCCCAAGTGGAATAATGACTCAAGACAACTTGCTATGGGATTAAAATTGGCCACAACTTTATTAAGTTTCAGATGTAGGGAGACCTTGGCTCAGGCACTGGGCATTTATCTTTCCCAGTCCTCAGCCGGGGATGTGGGAGACATCAGGGTTATCCAGAATGTGTGGGGATTGGGCTGGCTCTGGAGAACATATGTTCAAGCAGAGAGCCTGCCCCCTGTTTTGCTGCTGTCAGAGGGGAGAGCAATGACAACCTCTCGGCGTATGTCCAATGCCTCCCCTCAAGACCCCTTTAATGGGGAACCCTGGGATCACTGCTGTGAGGGGGATGTGGGTCACCACTTCACGTCCCCCCCCCATTTAAGAAGATAGACGGAAGGATTCTGCCCAAGGCCTGAAACCGCCAAAGTTATGATGTTTTGCTACGGGAAAGGCAAAACTTGCCAATGCAGGAAAATTCCTTTCCAGCCCTTCAACAGCGACCATGACATAGCAGCGCTCACGTAACTGTGGAAAATAGGTTAATCTGCAAAATAAGGCTTAACTGAGGGAGGGCAGGGTGGGAGAAGCTCTGGAGCCAACTGACGCTTCACAGGTAAGATTCATCTTCTGTTGTGTGGGCAGGGCAGTCCCTCCCCTTACCTGGCCAATCCCCTGGCAAAGCCTCCCCGGGCAGGATTGCGCGATTGGCTGAGGTAGGCGGAGACCTCCAGGTATCCAGCCTGAGGAAGGTGAAGCCAGCCCAAACTACTGGGAGCTGCACTGGGATCCGGGGGGCTACGTGCAACCATGCAAAAGGCGCCCCCCATTTGATGTGGGGAGCGGTCATTCTGGTGACATTCTGTGGAATGCTGTCCCCAGAGAGTATTGTCTGGAACCTTCTTTGTAGTCCTTTCAGCAGCACATAAACACCTTTTTAAATTTTTAAAAAAGCTTTAACTCTTTAAAATTAGTTTAAAATACTGTTTATATCACAATGGATTCGTCTACTCTATCATTGTTAACTGATCATCGGGACCATCGGCTGGGTGAGGACTGCAGGGCCTGCTCCCTTCCAGGGCCTTTTCCAACTGGCCCAGGGGGCGTGGCCCAGGCCCTCTCTCCCGGCTATAAAGGGACTCCTGCTGCAGGAAAGCCTCGGACCATCGGCTGGGTGAGGACTGCAGTGCCTGCTCCCTTCCAGGGCCTTTTCCAACTGGCCCAGGGGGCGTGGCCCAGGCCCTCTCTCCCGGCTATAAAGGGACTCCTGCTGCAGGAAAGCCTCGGACCATCGGCTGGGTGAGGACTGCAGTGCCTGCTCCCTTCCAGGGCCTTTTCCAACTGGCCCAGGGGGCATGGCCCAGGCCCTCTCTCCCGGCTATAAAGGGACTCCTGCTGCAGGAAAGCCTCGGACCATCGGCTGGGTGAGGACTGCAGTGCCTGCTCCCTTCCAGGGCCTTTTCCAACTGGCCCAGGGGGCGTGGCCCAGGCCCTTATCTGGAACAAACTTTTGGGGAAGTGTGGGAAGTGTTCTGCCATTGCTTCCCTGTTCCAGGTGGTTATTGTGCTTTAAAATGTCCTCAAGCAGTCGGTGGCATTTTAAATATTTATTTCTTTTTTTCTTTTTTCCTTTGTTGGGGGTGGGTGGGTGGGATGGTTGGGGATTAATTTTAGTATAATTGTTCTGTTCCTTTTTGTTGTTGTTTTATTGGTTCTGTATAGTTTGTGTTTTGGTTTTAAGGGGTGGGATCAGGGCTGCCTGGGTTTTAAGGGGTGGGATCAGGGCTGCCTGGGAGTGGCTCCCCAGCCAACACAATGGCTGGGACAAGTTTCACAGGGGGGAAAGCACTGGGACATCCGATCTCGGTGATCATGGGCAGGAGGCGGAGTTACGCTAAGACCAGACCATGTCATTACCGAGGAGGCAGGTTTAGTCGTTGTTTGAAGACTATCCCTGCCTGCGGGTCTGGCCTTGACCGGATGGATACTGGAATCAACAGGGGAAACCCACATGACCTGAAAGTGTTGCTGTGCAATGCCAGGTCAATGATGAATAAAACCACTGCCATCCACGACTTGATTGTGGATGGAGGATTTGACCTGGCATGTGTGACAAAGACCTGGTTGGAGGAAGCAGATGGGCCTGTCCTTGCCGCTGCTTGCCCACCAGGTTTCTCTTACGCACAGCAACCCAGGTCATGTGGGCGGGGAGGGGGGGTTGCAGTGATTTTTAGGAAGTCACTAGCTTGCACCAGGCGTCCTACTGGGAAGATCCAGCTCTCTGAGTGCATGTTCTGGAAGTTGGGCAATAGGGGCAGTACAGGATTCCTTTTGGTGTACCGACCTCCCCGCTGCACCAAGGATTCCCTGTCCAAGCTGCTTCAGGTCGTGGCGGATTTTCTCCTGGAGACACCTAGTTTGGTTGTCCTAGGGGATTTTAACATCCATGCCGACACGACCTTACAAGGGGCTGCTCGGGACTTCGTGGAAAGCATGGCCTCCATGGGGCTATCCCTGAATAAGTTTGGCCCAACTCATAGTCATGGACATGCCTTAGACCTGGTGTTCACCTCTAGTGACGTGGGTGATCTGACACTAAGTAAAAGTGAAACAAAAGAAGTGCCATGGTCAGATCACTTCCTGGTGCAACTGGACTTCTCCGCGACCCTTCCCCTCTGCAGGGAGGTGGGACCAATTCGGATGGTCCGCCCCCGCCACTTAATGGATCCAAATGGTTTCCAGAGAGTGGTAGGGGATGCTTTAGCCCATGTTGATGGCCTTTCAGCTGATTCCCTGGTGGCCCGCTGGAATGCGGAGTTAACCAGGGCTATCGACTGTCTGGCTCCGAAGCGCCCTCTCCGATTGCATGGAGCCCGAACAGCCCTGTGGTTTTCTTTGGAGCTGAGGGCGATGAAACAATCGTTGAGACGGTTAGAGCGTCGGTGGCAGAAAACTCACTCCGAATCTGACCGGACACAGGTTAGAGCTCAACGTCAAGCCTACCAAGTGGCGATAGCGACGGCGAAGAAGACTTTCTTCACCGCCTCTATTGCATCTGCAGAAAATAGTAGCAGGAGACTCTTTCAGGTGGTTCGCAATTTAACGGAACCACCTTTACCACCGGGGCCTTGTAAAGACCCCAAGATCTCCTGCAACGATTTTGCAGTTTTTTGCAGATAAAATCACTCATATTCGGAAGGAGCTAGACACCACCGTGGGAGCAGGGCCGGGGCGGGAGAGTGCTAGAGCTCTGTCTGGTCAAGTTGCATGGAATCAATTTCAATCTGTTACCCCCGAGGATGGGGACAGGCTGCTTGGACGCGTGAAACCAACCACCTGTCTCCTTGATCCTTGCCCATCCTGGCTAATAAAAGCAAGCCGGGAAGGGCTGGGCGATGGGCTCTGCGGGGTGGTGAATGCTTCCCTCTGTGAGGGAACATTCCCAGATCCGCTGAAAGAGGCGGTCATTAAACCGCTTCTTAAAAAACCATCTTTAGACCCGGCCAGTATGGCCAACTATCGCCCAGTCTCAAATCTTCCATTCTTGGGCAAGGTGATTGAGCGCGTGGTTGCTGAACAACTCCAGGCACGCCTGGAGGATGCGGACCATTTGGATCCCTTCCAATCGGGATTCAGGCCTCACCATGGGACTGAAACTTCCTTGGTCGCGCTGGTTGATGATCTCCGGCGAGCTAGGGACAAAGGTGAGAGTTGTTTCCTGGTTCTGCTGGATCTCTCAGCGGCCTTTGATACAATCGACCATAACATCCTTCTGGACCGTCTAGAGGGGCTGGGAGCTGGGGGCACTGTTATACAGTGGTTTTGCTCCTTCCTCCTGGGCCGTGCTCAGAAAGTGGTGGTGGGGGATGAGTGTTCAGACCCCTGGGCCCTCACTTGTGGGGTGCCTCAGGGTTCCGTCCTCTCCCCCATGCTTTTTAACATCTATATGAAGCCGCTGGGAGAGATCATCAGGGGGTTTGGACTGGGTGTCCATCAATATGCAGATGATACCCAGCTCTACCTCTCTTTCAAATCAGAACCAGTGAAGGCGGTGAAGGTCCTGTGTGAGTGCCTGGAGGCGGTTGGAGGATGGATGGCGGCTAATGGATTGAAGTTGAATCCTGACAAGACAGAAGTACTGTTTTTGGGGGACAGATTATTGAGGCGGGCTGGTGTGGAGGACTCCCTGGTCCTGAATAGGGTAACTGTGCCCCTGAAGGACCAGGTGCGCAGCCTGGGAGTCATTTTGGACTCACAGCTGTCCATGGAGGCACAGGTCAATTCTGTATCCAGGGCAGCTGTCTACCAACTCCACCTGGTACGCAGGCTGAGACCCTACCTGCCCGCGGACTGTCTCGCCAGAGTGGTGCATGCTCTGGTTATCTCCCGCTTGGACTACTGCAATGCGCTCTACGTGGGGCTACCTTTGAAGGTGACTCGGAAACTACAACTAATCCAGAATGCGGCAGCTAGACTGGTGACTGGGGGCGGCCGCCGAGACCACATAAGACCGGTCTTGAAAGACCTACATTGGCTCCCAGTACGTTTCCGAGCACAATTCAAAGTGTTGGTGTTGACCTTTAAAGCCCTAAACGGCCTCGGCCCAGTATACCTGAAGGAGCGTCTCCACCCCCATCGTTCTGCCTGGACACTGAGGTCCAGCTCCGAGGGCCTCCTGGCGGTTCCCTCATTGCGAGAAGCAAAGCTACAGGGAACCAGGCAGAGGGCCTTCTCGGTAGTGGCGCCCGCCCTGTGGAACGCCCTCCCAGCAGATGTCAAAGCGATAAATAACTACCTGACATTTAGAAGACATCTTAAGGCAGCCCTGTTCAGGGAAGTTTTTAATCTGTGATATTTTACTGTATTTTTTGTTTCTATGGAAGCCGCCCAGAGTGGCTGGGGAAACCCAGCCAGATGGGCGGGGTACAAATAATAAATTATTATTATTATTATTATTATTATTCGGGAAGAATTTGAAAACATTCTCGTTTATTCAGCTGTTGGTGGCTTAAGGATACTTGTTCCTGGCAACCTTGAGATAACTGGATGAAAGAATGTTTTTAGCTCTAACTATTTTTAGAAAGTTTTTAAGTGCAACTGTTCTTCGAATCCCTTTGAAAAGATTGTGGATGTGTTTGCTTCTCTGGGCTTCTTTGAGAGGAATGGTAGGATATAAAAGCAACAAAAACAGTAGCAAATAACATTTTTTTAAAAGACAGGATAGCTAGTTACTTCCTTGGGCTCTCTTTCGATCCTGGTTTCCTATTTGTAATCAGTGCTGATGGTTGTCGATTTGGAGATGCAGAATCGTGGAATATTTTGAAAAGCACAGAGTTTTAATTGACAAATTGCCATTCAAATGTGACATGTTCAGGCATCCAAAGAGTTCATAAAAATGAATAAAACCCAATTAGGTAATAGAAAACAGCTATTGTGAAAGAAGGCATGTTGAACTGCCAGGAATTACTGTCTGAGAGTCCCATTGAGGTCAGTACTTCAACCTCTGCTATTTCCAATCTATATCAATGACCTAGATGTGGAGAAGAAGCTAATTGAATTTGCTGATGCCACAAAATCACAAAATTGAGGTCGCCACTGAGCAGCATGTAAGATTCAGGATGGATTTAGATCTGCTGCTTAAGTGGTCTGGGGAAAGCAAATGAAATTTTGTGTCGACAAGTGTAGAGTAATATACATTTGGCTTCAAAATAAATTCATGAATAAGAATGAATGGGATTGAACTAGAATAGGGGAAAATTGAAAGGGACCTTGAAGTAATCCTTGTATATACTTCATTGGAGCCACGTGACAACATGGAGGTACATCTTAGAATATCAAAAGAAAGAACCCTGGTGTTAAAAAAGAATCCACATGAAGACTATTTCATTGATTCAGGGTTGGTTTGAAGATCTTTAGCTCACTTTCATCACTCTTGGTTGGGGCCAAGGTAGATGTGACATGTATGCCCATTTCATTGGTGGTTTATTTGGATTGGTTTTAAATGAAGAGCAGCCACACGTAGCTGCAATTTTGAGTGGAAGAACAACGGGGAGCGGTGGGGGGGGGGGCGGAGCTGCTTGTTGTTCCTTCCATTTACTTGCTCAAAATGGCTCCTCCACATTTGCTTTCTTAGCCATTGGGAATATACAATGCTTTTTCTTGGGGGGGGGGATGCAGACCCCTAAATATTTTGTGAATCTAAGCTTGGCCTCATTGAGGGGCAGTATTTCAATATGAGTAGAAAAAATGAGAGTACTCCTGGACATTTTTTTTTTTTAAGAAATAAAAGCACTGGGAATATATATACAGTGGTACCTCAGGTTACAGATGCTTCAGGTTACAGACTCCGCTAACCCAGAAATAGTACCTCAGGTTAAGAACTTTGCTTCAGAATGAGAACAGAAATCATGTGGCAGCAGTGCGGCGGCAGCGGGAGGCCCCATTAGCTAAAGTGGTACCTCAGGTTAAGAACAGTTTCAGGTTAAGAACGGACCTCTGGAACAAATTAAGTTCTTAACCCGAGATACCACTGTATAGGGATTTAAGCTCTATTCTTTTGCTCTTGACACCAGCCTTCCAGAGCTACTTTTCATTAAACCACAAACACACTTGGGGCAAAGAGGGATACAACTGTGAGTGATTCTTAGTTTGACACAGGGCTGGTGTCAGAAGTAAGCATCGTTCAGCTCCTGTCAGGCCTAATGCTTACTAGGGGCCCCACTGCCAATTCATGGAGTCTCAACCTCCCGCTGCTGTTCCTGTACATTTGCCTTCTCCAAGGGAGAGAACAATGACATTCACCTGTGTGATGGGATGAAGAGCTGCTTGTGTGTAAACTGCAAATCCCTCAGAGTTTGAACAGTTTCTCAAACCTCTGCCTGTGACGGAGCCCCTCCAGCATGGCTGCGTCAGTCGCTAGCAGAATCCGAAAGTGGTTGCTTTCGGAAACGTTTCCAACATAAAAGCTCCTTAACGGAAACACGTCTTCTGGACTCTCTGCGTGACAGTTTCCGGCGAGGAACGGGTGTCCCTATAGGAGGACCTGAGACATCCCCACTGTTTTCGCTGGAAGCATCTCTGAGCCATTCCTCCGACTCTCCTTCCCTTGACATTCCTGTTCGCCCCCTACTGGTTCCCTCTTCAGGTGTTACGTCTCTCTCTACTTCAGAGAGCCTTGGCACCTCTTGTGCTGCCGATGGCAGTTCCCTGACATCCACCTCCCCTCCAGGGCCCCCTTCACCCCCTCCCGTCTCCTCCCCTTCGGGTTGGGAGGAGGCAAAACCCCGGAAAGAACCTTCCTCATCGTCTGAAGTTTCGAACACCTTTCTCCACTTGTTGCGGTTCCTAGTCTCTCGGTACTCCTCGTCGTCTGAGTCCGTTCCTTCTTCCAACTCCGACTCCGCGAATCCTTCCAGTTCCTCTTCCTCGTCTGTGGTGCCGAAATACTCCCTCCTAAACCTTGCTGCCGGCTGTGGTTTCCTCGGGAATCTTTGGTGGAACGTTTCTGTTAAAACCTCGTCATTGACCTCCTCTGCTGTCACCCAAGTGTTTTCCGACTCCGGTTCCCCTTCCCACGCCACTAAATACTCCACCTGATTGCCCTTCCACCTGGAATCGAGGATTTCCGCTACATGGTTACTGCTCTCCCTCTCTTCCAAGACTGGTCCCCTGTTGTACTCCCCTTCACCTCCCCCCTTGTACGGTGACAGTAACGACCTGTGGAACACTGGGTGCAATTTCATGTGGTTGGGTAACCGGAGTTTGAAAGCCACTGGGTTGACCTGCTGAATGACCTCAAAGGGTCCCAATCTCTTGGGTCTTAATTTCTTACAACACCCTTTGAACGGCAACCCTTGGGTGGACAACCACACCTGATCCCCCACCCTTACTGTTTCACCTTCCCTCCTGTTCTTGTCTGCCTGCTTCTTATATTGTGCCTTGGCCCTTTCTAAGTTGAGCTGAAGCTGACGATGGATCGCTTCCATCTCTTCTACAAAATGTTCGGCCGCTGGGACGCTCCATCTCTCGCCTCCCTCCCCCGGGAATGCCCTGGGGTGACACCCGTAATTGGCCAAAAAGGGGCTCATCCCTGTGGATACATGCTCCGCATTGTTGTAGGCAAATTCTGCCAGCGCCAGCTTTTCGACCCAATCATTCTCTCTGTCATTGACATAACACCTCAGATATTGTTGGAGGATGCTATTTGCTCTTTCCGCCTGCCCGTTGGTTTCAGGGTGCCGGGCCGTCGAGAAATTGACTTCCACGTGCAGCAAGCTCATGAGCTTCCTCCAGAACCTGGAAGTAAATTGTTTCCCGCGGTCTGAGATAACCCTCAAGGGGGCGCCATGCAGCCGGAAGATGTGTTCTACAAACAACTTCGCTGTTTCTTCCGCTGTGACTGCATGTGAACATGCTACAAAGTGGCACATCTTAGTCAACAGGTCCACTACTACCATGATGGCCGTTTTCCCTTTGGATTTGGGCAGATCCGTCATAAAATCTATTGATACCGCCTCCCAAGGCCGTTCTGGCGTGGGTAGTGGTTCTAATAACCCTGCCGGCGCCCTTCTTTCCCCCTTGGCCCTCTGGCATTGGTCACACCCTCTTACATACTCCTTTACATCTTCCCTCACCTTGGGCCACCAAAATTCCCTGGTGACCATCCACATGGTCTTGTGTTGTCCAAAATGTCCCGCCGTGGGACTATCATGCAACTGCTTGAGTACCCTCCCTCTCAATTCACCTTCTGGTATATACAGTGCCCCTTTGTAATACAATGCCCCATTTCTTTCTTCAAAACCCTCCGGGCTCTCACCCTCTCCCCTGAGACCTCTGAGCTTATTTTGGGCATATTCGTCATTTTCCGTTTCTTCTACCAGTTCTCGTCTCCCCACCAGCGCCGCCCCACACACCCAGCGGTCCTCAGGAATGACATGTCTTTCTTCGATTGCCCCCTCCCCCTCCAAGTACTCTGGTTTGCGTGAGAGAGCGTCCGCCCTGACGTTCTCTGGGCCTGGTACATAACAAATCTCGAAGTGGAATTTGGAAAATTCCTGTGCCCATCTCACTTGTCGTTGGTTGAGTACTCGAGCTGTTCTCCAATACTCCAAATTCTTGTGGTCGGTGCACACTTGCACCTTGTGTTGTGCCCCAATCAATAAATGTCTCCACCTCCGGAACGCTTCGTGAATGGCGAGTAGTTCCCTGTCATACACCGTGTAGTTCCGCTCGGACTTATTCAGCTTCCTCGAGAAAAAGGCACACGGTCTCCACTCCGACGTATTTCTTCCCGGCTGAAGAAGCACCGCCCCCACCGCTCTGTCTGACGCGTCTGTCTCCACTCTCATGGGCTTCTGTAGGTCCACATGCAGAAGTTGTTCTTCCGAAGCGAAAGCCCTTTTCAGTTCTTCAAAAGCTCTCTCTGCCTCCGCCGTCCAAACAAATTTCTTCTTGCTACTGAGGCAGTCGGTGATGGGCGCTGTCAAGTGTGCAAAATTCTTGATGAACTTCCGATAAAAGTTCCCAAACCCCAGGAACCTTTGCACATCCTTCTTGGTCTTCGGTGTCTTCCATTCCAGCACCGCCTGGACCTTGCCTGGATCCATGGCCAATCCTTTGTCTGACAAGCGGTACCCCAGGAATTCCACCTCCTTGGCATGAAACTGGCACTTCTCCAGTTTCACCCACAGCTGATTGGCTTGCAGCCGGCCCAACACTTCTCGCACGTCCCTCACATGCTGCTCCTCATCTTCCGAATACACCAACACGTCATCTAAAAAGGCCACACAGTTCTTGTAGAGCAAAGGTCCCAAGACGTGGTTCATAAAACTTTGAAAGCACGCCGAGCCTGCTTGTAGACCAAAGGGCATAACGAGGTATTCAAATGCTCCCAAAGGGGTGAACATGGTGGTCTTCCATTCATCCCCCTTCCTTATGCGTATCAGATTGTACGCCCCCCGCAGGTCCAGTTTTGTAAAAATCTTCCCCTTCCTCACCCTGGTCAAAATGTCATCAATTCGGGGCATAGGAAAAGCCAGGGGTTCCGACACGGCATTTAGGGCCCTGAAGTCCACTACAAGTCTCGGCTTATCTGTGTTCTTTTTGTCCACAAAAAACACTGAGCTGCCCCCCACCGCTCGGGACTCTCTGATGAAACCTCGCTTCAGGTTTTTGTCAATGAACTCCCTCAACTCCTGCATCTCCCTGTCTGACATGGCGTACAGTTTGCCCACTGGGAGTTGGGCCCCAGGGAGTAGGTTGATTTGACAGTCAAAGGGTCTATGCGGCGGCAGTTTGTCTGCTTCCCTTTCGCTGAATACGTTGCTCAGATCTGCGTATTGCGGAGGCACCTTCCCTTTACTCATTACTTCCATCCCGGCTAGGGTGACTCTGGCTCCTCCTGGAACCTTCCCCTGCTTGCAGTGTTCTAGGCAATGCGCTGACCCAAAGGAGACCACCCTCTGATGCCAGCCCACTAGAGGATCGTGTAGTGCCAGCCAGCTCATCCCCAAAATGATGGGAGCTCCTCCCAAGGTGGCCACATTAAACGCTATCCTTTCGGTGTGCCTTGCCACCCTCATTATCATTGGGACTGTCTGTTGGCTCACTTCTCCTCCCAACAGCTCTCTGCCGTCAATCGTGGTCACCTGCAAGGGGTTACTTAAAGGGATGGTCTGTATCTGGTGCTCAGCTGCAAACTCCTTACTCATGAAATTACAGGAGCTGCCTGAATCCAAAAGCGCCTTGATCTGTAGTGGGTGTCCGTTTGGCAGCTCTAGCAACACCTCTATCACTAAAGCAGGTCTGGGAGGTTCTGGCGTGGGCACTTTCACTGCTCTTTGGCCTGGCTGCTGTGCCCCGACGGTGGCAGCCAGGCGTTGGCTTTTACTTGCTCCTTGCTTTCCTCCTCTTCTCCCCCAACAGCTCCTGCCATCCCTTGCCATTCCTTTCTTTGTGGACAGACTCTGGCAAAGTGCCCTGGCTGTTGGCAGAGATAACATTTCTTGGCGCTCTTTCCCTCCTTCTTCCGCCCTTCACTGAGATTTGAAACTGTGCGCGCCCGCGCTGTTCCCACTTCCATCGGCTCTGCCGGCGGGAAAGGCTGCTCTGGAATGTCTGGAATGCGGAGCTCCCTCCAACGTTCTCCTTTCCCCTCCCGCTTCTCCAAAGCCCTCGCTTCCTGGCGCGCCCCTATGGCCAGCGCGGCTTTAGTCAGCTGGTCCATAGACTCCGCTCTGGGGGTCCGGGAAAGTTCATCTTTCAAGGACGAAGACAGACCTTCTTCGAAAAGCATCTGAATGGGCTCAGCAGACAAGTCCCACCCCAATCTATGAATCAGCATAGTGAACTCAGTCCAGTACTCACGGACAGTCCTGTTTCCCTGTCTGCAAGCCATTAACTGCCTTCGCACCCCTCCCTGCTCAATGTCGCTGGAAAACATCAGGTCCATGGCACGAAAAAACTTCCTTGTGTCCTTTAGGATCTCATTATTTGCTGCCATCAAGGGTCTAACCCAGTCCTTCGCCCCTGATTCGAGATGGCTAATTACAAAAGCCACTCGCGATTCCTCATCAGGGAAGTCATCAAATTGCAGATTGAGAGCGTATTGCATCTCTGTCCTAAAGGCATGATAGTTTCTGGGGTCCCCCCCAAATTTCTGCACCAATCCTGGCATCTTTCTGTTGAGTGGGGTGGCTTTCTCCTTCCCCCTTTCTGCATCCTGAGCCCTCCTCTCTTCCAGCCTCGCCGTCTGCAAGGCAAGCTGGATCTCCAACGTCCTGTACCTTTCTTCCAGGCTTGGACCTCCTCCAGCTGCCCCTCCAGTTCCGGCTGGTTCGCTCATGATGCCTCTCCCTGGCACAAGCTAGCTGTCGGTGACTTTCGGATTGCTGTGATGGGATGAAGAGCTGCTTGTGTGTAAACTGCAAATCCCTCAGAGTTTGAACAGTTTCTCAAACCTCTGCCTGTGACGGAGCCCCTCCAGCATGGCTGCGTCAGTCGCTAGCAGAATCCGAAAGTGGTTGCTTTCGGAAACGTTTCCAACATAAAAGCTCCTTAACGGAAACACGTCTTCTGGACTCTCTGCGTGACAGTTTCCGGCGAGGAACGGGTGTCCCTATAGGAGGACCTGAGACATCCCCACTGTTTTCGCTGGAAGCATCTCTGAGCCATTCCTCCGACTCTCCTTCCCTTGACATTCCTGTTCGCCCCCTACTGGTTCCCTCTTCAGGTGTTACGTCTCTCTCTACTTCAGAGAGCCTTGGCACCTCTTGTGCTGCTGATGGCAGTTCCCTGACAACCTGCCTTGTTGTCTTGGTTCTGAGAGGTGGTACGATTTGAGCTGAGAGGCAAGCAAATTGTCACTGCCAAGCATTGTGAGAAAGAAGATTGACTTGGGATGGGGACCTTTATAATAGCAACTTGCCTAAGGATGCCGAGAATGTGGAACTGGCACAGCACTTTTCTAAGCCATCAGATGCTAGTTATAGACCCTATACAAGCACACATGAAAACTTGGTAACAACTTTGTGGAGGAGTATTCATTAAACGTACATCTTGTTTAAATGGCTGTTATCTAATACGAGGACTAATTGTGTTATATTATGTGCTTGCACTTGGAACAAGGTTAACATGTGAAGTTTAATTAGTTAATTGACATGACTGGAAGCATCAAGAAGCCAGAGAGGTGAATTGAAGCTAGAATGGGAATTAAGAAGGACGGACTCGACAGGAATGTTATAGAGAAGGGTTAATGAGCTCAGCCCTCCTGATCTCTTGATAGCTGGCTGAAGAGAATAAATGGCAGAACTGGGATAAAGAAGAGGAGCATCTCAGTCTGCTTTTATAGGCCTCTGGATAGGGTAAAGGAAGGGCTAGTCAACTCCCTAATCAATGAAGATTTGAAGAACAGCAAGTGATTTTTTTGAGGCCGAGCGATACCACCACAATGATTGAATGAGAGGCCACCTAAGTTGAGAGCTGCATTCAGGAGTCATCCATGTGTATAAATCCATATGAAGAACTGGGCCAGCTCCCTCAGTGTTTCTGTGTTTAGTCTGCAGTCTTCCAAAGCTCTTTAGATGTGAACCTAAGACATACCCTTTCTTCATGCTGGCATTGAACTTTCTGCTCATCATTTTAAATACCAGTGCTCAAGATTTGGGGAGAATTTAATGTTTGGCATTTAAAGGCACATGGCTCAAATGGCGATGGTGTTTCAACTATACTGGTCCTATAACTTGCTTCATAGTAAGATTGGTTTTGTGTCCTATTAAAAGTGAAGAGCAATACCCTGACTGAAATCCTCAACCCATCTGTCTTATTTTCCTAACCCATCTGCCTTGTTTCCAAAGCACACTTTAGAATAAATTGAAGAAGTGCAGGTGTTTCATTACTTTTTTTTGGTAAAGAGATAATATTCATTTTTCTATGGAAGTTTGGGAAGACCCCTATTGCACTCAGAAGCACACTTACTTAGGAATAAGTCCTATTGCATGGTGTGGGATTTACTTCTGAGGAAACATGCTTAGACTCGTGCTGCACACAATGTCAAATACCTTTTTATTGACTGGATAACCAAGTAAGATGCCAACTACAGTGGTACCTCAGGTTACAAATGCTTCAGGTTACATATGCTTCAGGTTACAGACTCCACTAATCCAGAAATAGTACCTCGGGTTAAGAACTTTGCTTCAGGATGGGAACAGAAATCGTGCTCCGGCAGCGCGGTGGCAGCGGGACGCCCCATTAGCTAAAGTGGTGCTTCAGGTTAAGAACAGTTTCAGGTTAAGAACAGACCTCCAGAACGAATTAAGTACTTAACCCGAGGTACCACTGTATGGTGCCACGTGTTGGCAGTAGTCTGCTCCCATGACCAATCTAACCACAGCATACTGTGCTAACTGAAACTTGCGGACCAGGCCCAAGGGGAGGGCAAACATAAAACTCTGTGGGTATCAAATAGAATGCAAATGCAATTAGTAACCAGAGGAGAGTTACTAAAGCAATTGGAGTAGGCCTGTGCAGATGGAGAGGGGGCAGCTGGGTACACTTGCCCCGAGCCTCAGAGGGTTAAGCCAGCCAGGTGGTCTCACCAGGGACTGGCTGCTTTCTTGTCTGAGTTTATAACTTTATTCTAACAGGAAACCCACCCCCGGGTCCCAGAAAAGCCTTGCATGGGCCTGAATTGGAACATATGTCTGTTGGACATTGTGGGATCTGCTTTATTCCCCTCACTCATCCAGAGACTCCTTGATGCAATTGGACTAACAGAGGCATCAGTGTGACCTGACTTAAGTTGCTAGACTCAACTTAGGATGCTCATACCTTTAGAGATGGAAAACATATATATACCATATATACACTTGGAAGTGTAATATATATTCTATATTCATTCATTCTATATATATGAATAGAGAATATATATATGACATTTCCAAGCCATATTGAAATAATCAAAATTTAGGGAACTTGTGTTGAGGCTGCACAAATCAATTTTTCTGGCAAATCTGTTTTTTGTTTTGTTTTGTTTTTGTTTTGCACTGACAAACCTCCAATATCTCCACAGGGCATAGTTTGGGGTATTTAAATATTTAATAGCATGCCATGGAAAAAGCTGGCAATAATATTTTGGAGGCAGCACTGCATTCTTGTCAAACTGCGTCTGCTGGCTTCGCCCCCGCACCTGCCGTTCCTTTGCAATTTGTCAAGGCATTTGATTAAAAATAGGTAAGGGAGGCCTGTATAGGTCTTTTGGATCCTGCTGCAGAGTCCCTGCTGGAAGCGGGATATTCCTGCCACTTTAATCAGGCAACGCTTCTGTTGCATTTCGCTGTTGTCAGATGTGGGGGGATAAACCAGGCGAGACAGACATGAAAACTCCCATCATGTCATGCTCTATTGTAAAAGGCATTCACGGGGATGGCCAAACAGGAACTTTAGAAAAGGATGACAAAGGAATGGCCTTTGTCAAGATTTGAGGCTTCAAGTGGCAAAGTCGGAGGCTAGTGACAATCAGCTGCTAGGCAACTAGGAAACTTCTGTAGCAGAAAGAAATTTGTTTTCATGTTCTCCAGGATGCTGTTTGCACACAACATCATTTGTAAGCAAAGTTAGCATGAAATGTGGTATAATTTGGGGGTTTCCAAAATTATATAACTCTTCCCACATTGCTCTGTCTGCCAAGCAATCACAGTACTCTTGCCCTCAAATTTCCCTTACACTGCAAAGGATTCTGGGGTGCATTCTGTGGCATTCCTGATTCTCATAGCAAGAGGGGAGCCAAATGTGCTGGCTCTGCCCCCTGCTTGTAGGACTGTGATTATAAATCACATGGGAAGCCTATGTAGGTTAAGGGATGGGGTCAGCTCACCCCATGGACACGTGACTGTTCTTCTAACTGTTAGGCTACTCCAGGTAAAATGAAATTTGCTGTTCAGAGCTTTTAATGTGCATTGCTGCCTTGCTGTGTGACGATCCCGCTTTTTGTTATTGTTCCATTTCTCTTGCTCCTGCACAAAAAAAATTGTTTTAGTCTTCATTGCCATCCGCTTTGCAAATGTTTAAAATTGAAGTGTTGCCTAGAGTAAAAAAACCAACAGATATCAGTAACATAATTAAAACCAAAATTCATTAAAAGATCAATTAAAAACTGAAACCAATAGAAATAAAATTATTCTGCCCCGAGTGCTTTTCCTTTCCCATTATACATTTATATATCTTTATAAAACCAATTGAATCTGTAGGTCGTTTTCTGTTTTATGAAATAACTGTTTAAAGGGTAGTCCAAGTCGTAGAACTGCGTCTTCATACATTGGGGGGGGGGGAGGCAGCAAACATTCATTACTACAGTTTTGTTTCTTCCATCATCATGATGAAACTAAATTCCTGCAGAAGTGATAGAAGACATGCTGAGCCTGAAGACATGAACTGGGCCTACTTCACAATATGCCTTGCAGAAACCTGTCCTCCTGTTTTCTATGGAGGGCACTTCTGTCAAGATATATGAAACCCTTCTTCACCCATCTGTAGTCTCCCAGGTGACACCTGCCATTCATATCCAATTATGCAGCAAGGAGCACTCACCGAGACCAACAAATTCCTTTTTACATGTGACTCATCTTGGAACTTGAACAAGGTCTCCAGAGGTGAAATGCTGGTGCTTTAAGTCACTCTGCCACCTGTCCCTTGCAGGAAGCTATCACGCACGCACAAAGAAGAATTTGACATTCCATTTCCTCTGGCAGGTCACTTCTTGCCAGTCTCCATTTCTCTCACACATTATTTACAAAGTGATGGAAACGGCATGATCAATTTGCTGTTTCCTAGGATCATCCAGCTATCATAAATATATACAAATATCAAGGTTGGGATTAATATTTATCACAGGATAATTCCAAAACATGCACTGAAATGTGCCTTGGGCATAAGTTCATCCCAGGGCAGTGGCCTCTGTAAAATGTAAATTCTAGAAATGCCCTAGAGGAATGACTTTAAACTACTTGCATACTGTGCCAGTGAATAAATATTGGCAAAGAAGAAGCTCACTTATTTCAGCACCAGGACCTCTTCTGCTACAGTATTTTTAGCCTCCTATAAACTGGAGCTTTGTTAAGGATTGCAATCCTAAACAATAAATCCACCTTCCATGTGTTAAATTGCCATTGTTGTTGTTAAAATTATTACCCACCCTTCACCAACAGGGCAGGTTACAACAATTTACTGTTTAGTCACAGGAATAAGGTGGGTCCTAAAACCACACACTTGAGGTTTCAAAGGCTGGGGTGAAGAGGTGTGCCTTTAGCATTCTCCAAAAACTGTATAGGGAAAGGGCAAGATGCACGTATGTGGGGAGGGAATTCCACAGCTTAGGGGATGCCTCAGAGAATACGCTGTTCTGAGTTGCCCCTTCCCAAATCTTCTGAGGGTGGCAGAACTATCAAGAGGGCTACATAAGGTGGTATGGTAAACAACCTCCTCATTTAATCCTCACAACAGCCCTGTGAGGTTGGTTGCGCTGAGAGGCAATGTTTGGACCAGAGTCACCCAGAAAGCTTCATGGTCGAGTGGAGAACTGAACCGTGGGTCTCACAGATCCTAGTCCAATACTCTAACCACTACACCACACTAGCTCTTTATTTTTTCTATTCCTCTAACCCTTATTAATGATTTAAGGACATTGTGCTTCTGTATAAGGCAGCTTCCCATCTTCCTAATAATGGTCTCTGCCCTCTTTGCTTTCCTAATCTGTTTTTGGAATCACCCTTGAAAGCTACCTAGTAACCCGCTTTCTGAGTTTTCCCGCTCGTCACTCATAATCACTGCGAAACTGACCGCGCTAATAATCTGTTTTGGAGAAGAGAGGAGTTCTCTATAGGTAGCAATCGGCACGCAGCTTATTGTTGCTCGAGGGCATCTCTAGTTTGCGGGCAGTTATTTTTGGAAACATTTGTGGCCTTCTGGACATGCTCTGCTAAAATAAAGCTTGCAGTGGGAACATCCCAGCTGTTAGCAGCTTTGTCCTGTAGAAAATAACTACTCTGGGATTTATTTACTTTCCATTTTCACAGCTTTATATAGTGTGTACAATATCTCAGAGTACATATTTTCTTCTGAATACCATTTTGGAAAATAATTCTGTTGTTCACAGTTGCAGAATGGACTGTAAAGTTACTTGTTCTGGACAAATGGAATATAAAATGGAAGCACTGCAGCACGTTGACCCCTTCCTTGGGTTTTCTTTTCTCACTCTCTTTTCTTTTGTAATCTAATGTGAAAATCTGTGTGGTAGGCTTTGCCCCTGCAAGTATGTTTACTTTGTAGTCATAAATATCATTGGTCTGGAACATTTTCATTTCTATAGCTCCATAAAAGTGATGAAAAGAGACATGGGGAGAATTTGCCATTTAAACGGGCGCCGTGCTGGTAAAACAAACACGAATCTTAATGCTCTTGTGTTTCCTGATCGGTGATGGTACTTTTTGGACACATCACTTGACACTGGAATCTCTTAACTATGCTTTGATGAATGTGCGTATATCTTTAAAGGGCAATAAAGTGTTAAAGGTTGCTGCTCTCTCTCCCCCCCTCCCCTTCTTTCTCTTCATTGTTTGGCTTTGAATATAACATTTCTTTCCTGGTCCATTTGATCTAGGTTATGTAACAGATAAAGTGTAATACTTACTAATTCTTTTTTTGTGATTATGCTTGGACAACCCTTTCTGCCCTCCTAGGACACAACTATAAACACTTTTTTTCTACAGTGTTGATTCTACCTGGCACATGTATGTCAGAAAGCAGAGATGGTGAACTTTAGACCCCGGGCTTGAATGCAGCCTTCCCACAGACCTCTCCATCTGGCCATTGGAACTATGTCAAGGCCACACCTCTCTTCTCAGTTCATTGCCCTTATTGGTCCTGCTTTGCACCCTTGTGACTTTGCCTGGTATGTGTTCTTTGACCTTGCTTGTCTAGATAGATGGGTGTGTGACTGAGTGTACAGAAACTAGCCTACTGTACAAAGGTAAAATTAACATTCTTTGCTTTTTTTCTCTGACCTCATGCACCTCTGTTCTGTGGCCTTTGGAAGGCAGCCCAGAAGGGAATGTAACTCTCTTACTTTCATAAGAGAAGATTTCTGTCCAGGGTGACTCCCTGGAAAAGCTAGACTGGCTCCCACCTTGATGTCCCTTTGAAGACTTTCTTGTTTCTTGTCAATAAGCTTTTGGGAACTGGCTGCTTTCAGTGAGGGGGCTGGTGCCATGCTTTATAAATAAAGTTCCTATTGCAGGCCAAAAGTGGTCAAAGAAAGTTTCAGATATGACTGCGTAGGTTAGGCACCAAATCATTATCAGAGGTGAGTCTGAGGAACTGAAGCAGATCACAGTGATGAGAGATGAAGTTCAAGGGCTAATAGACAAAATAAAAACAGACTAATCATCATTTCTAGATGTCATCCACCATAGAGTTCTCAAGCAGCTCAAATGTGAACTTGAGGTTGTGGCGCTCATCTCACTTAATTGGCCGAGGGAGCTGGCGTACAGCTTCTGGGTTCTGATCGGCAAGTCCTAGGCTCTGTGGTTTAACCCACAGCGCCACCCACGTCCCTGTGAAATTGCTTATCTTCTAACAAAAATATGTGAGTTGTCCCTCAGTTCAGGCTCCATACCTGAGGAGTGGAAGGCAGCCTCTGTAACCCCCCCCCCTTTTAAAAAAAGGATCCTGGAAATAACAGACCAGTTACCTTGACATCTGTTCCGGGAAAACTGGTGGAAAGTATCAATAAAGATAAAATAACCAAGCATATACAACAAGCCTTACTGAGGCAGAGCTTCAGCAAGGGCAAGACCTGTATCACAAACCTATTAGAGTTTGTTCTGAGTGATCCAGTTGACATAGTATACTTGGACATCTGACAAAATCCTTCACCAAAGACTTCCAAGTAAACTTAGCAGTCAAGGAATAAGAAGAGAGGTCCTCTTGTGTATCACAAATTGGTTCAGTTGTAACAAATCAGTGTCCCAGTTCCAGTATGATGTAGTGATTGGAATTTGTGGGATGGGGGCTATTAGTTAGTTTTTGTTCTTTTTTTCTTATGTGTTTGCGTTCTCATTTTGTATTTCTATGTTGTGAATTGCCCTGCGATCTTTGGATGAAGGGCAGTTTACAAATTTAATATATGTTAAATGGAGTGTTCAGCTGTTCGGCTGATGAGATCTGGTTCAAATTCCCTTTCAGCCATAATTCTCCCAAATAAGAGAGGGTCACTCATGATTTTTCAGCTTAACCTATCTCAGTTTATGGGATAACCTCCGCATCTGTTACCTGAAGCTCATTGGAAGAAGGGCAGAACACAACTGTCATAAATAAAATATTATTGTGTAGTTACTGTCAAGCTATCAAGCTCAAACCCACCCTTTGAAACACGGTCAGATCTTTATTTTAAATATGTGATCTGTTTATCCTTCTGCCTAGGCAAGCAAAGAAATCTAAGTGGGAATCAGTCTTCTAGGATGCATTTGCCATTAACTTCAATCTCTAAAAATGAGCCGTTTGCAAATTGATTTGGATGACCCAGCTCTGACTGTGCAGTTAGGAAATATTTATTTAATAGTTCAGGCATTCTACCATCCCCTGCAATTTCATTTCCCATTCCATCTCACAACGTTCCAATTGCCTGCTTCACCAATTCAATTGCTATTCAAGCATACAGAAAAACTGGTTTGAGGCTGGCGGTCACATTTGGTATTTATTTTTAAAGGTGTTTTACATTATACTCTATTAATCTCCCCCCCTTACATCTTCCAATATCCATTCCATTGTTTCACAGGAAGAGCATTACAACAAATACATACATGAACATATTCTCCCCCTTTTTTGCAGTTTAAATATATATCTACATACAGCTTGATTACAGTTTTGCATTTAAATTTAAAGCAAATTTATTTAACACACTGTTCACACGCCTTTTTCCATTAGCCATAGAATTTCAGCATTGGAATCTGAAGAACATTTATGGTGCCATCTATTTACCACTGCTAATCCAACCCAACTAAAATTAAATAGGATTACACAATAGCTTTTTCTTTTCTTTTCTTTTTTCTTTTTTGTGGCTTCCCAAAGGCAAGGCAGCTGACTATTGTGACTTGCTCTTCAGACCTAATGAGAAGCAAGGGACCAAAGGTGGTGTCTGAGGGTGCTGTGGTGCCCATGGGCATCACATTGGGGACCATAGTCATGTCATTCACTTGACCATGAGACTCTACATATTCATATAAGGTGAGTCAGGTAATAATGGGCAACACTACCAAGAGATTTGCATGGGATGAGACCTTGTGAAAGCCTAAATTATTTAGCCCAATTAACTTCCTAAGCTTCCTCCCAGGAAAATGTTGCAGCTATACAAATGTAGCAGTTATACAGAGCCTTCTGTATAGCATGTTAACTTTGAACTAAATATTATAAACAGGACTTTTCATCCAAAAATTAGGACCAAGAGGATCCATAGCACAAATTAGAATTGCCATCTATCTATCTTGCACTTGATAAATAGCAAAAGCAATATGCCAAGGCTAAAATGTATACATTTGTCCGATATGTTTCATTTTCCTAGAGAAAATAAATCAACAGAAGTTGGCATGAGGTGAAACTGCCCCCAGTACTTCATACTGATGAAGGCAAATGAGAATGGATGGATACTTTGTATTTACCTTGCAGAAACAGGAAAAAAGTTTTCAACAAATTGTAAAACTTTTCTTTTCAAATACAGGCATACCTTCACAGTTAATTGATATTTACAAGGATGTGGCTGCAACAAGGGAAGGAAGCCCCCAGACATCGTCGTACCTCTGGCTAGGATTGGAGCTGGATTCCCTGCGCCCCCCCCTCCAGATAAGGGTACCATTCAAGCAGGCCAATTAGTGGCTATCAAAGCGAACTGTATATGAGCTCAGTGTTACAGCTGCTACCAATTAAGAATGGAGTCATCTTGATTATCAATGTGGTGTAAGCAGAGCTTCTGGAACAGTCCACCTTTGGGTCAACACAAGCACTCTGCCCACCTGCAATTCCCAGCTGCTGGCAGAGGTAGTCACTGTGAACCACAAGCAAAATTACAGGTCTATGTTGTAATCCTCAAACCTCTGTATCTTGGTATCTCGTTGGTATCTTGGTTGTCAGACTTAATCCATTCTGTGAGTCCCTTTGACTCTCAGAACAGTTCAAAAACCAAGGCACAGCTTCCGATTGGCTGCAGGAGCTTCCTGCACTCAATTGGAAGCCAGAAAAGCTGCGTTGGACATTTGGCTTCCAAAAAAGTTCACAAACCGGAACACTCACTTCTGGGTTGGCGGCGTTCAGGAGCCAAAAGGTCCGAGTACCAAGGCGTTCGACAACCAAGGTATGACTGTATATATCCATCTCCAACTCACATAGGTCACTTCCAGCACCTATTCAACATCAACAACAATCTTCATTTGTCTTAAAAAAAATTGTGCAGAAGTTGTATGGCATCATAAAGTGTTTTGTTCCACTGTCATTCCCTGTCACCTTTCTTTCTGCAAAAACCCTGTTTTTTAAAAGTTGACTTGTTGCACAAGAAAGCTATGTAGTTGCTGCTATTTATCACAATGCATCCACTTTGCAGTGGCTTATAAAGTTTGCTCTTACTACGCTGGGGCAAATACCAGTGTTTACATGAATGTGTGAGACATCTGTGCAAAAATGTGAGTCTGGAGGCACCCATAGAGTCATGAGACCTCTGTTGGCAATCTCCCTCTGTAAGTGGCCCTTCTTTCATACAAGCAGAACTGTGTGGACAAATTGCCATGGACAGGTGAGGAACTGGGTCGATCCTGATGTTTTGAAAACAATTTTTAATTCATGCAATGTATAGTTTTTATGCAAAGCAGCTTAATCACCTGCATTAGTCACCAGAGAAATGAAAATAGAATAGATTGCACACCTTCACAGAGCAGAAATTATTCCCTTCCTCCTTTCTGTCAATATAAATCTATCCCAGAGATGGCAAATGGTAGCAAACTGATTAAACCGTAATGCTCAACACCACGTTGCATGAGACATATTACCTTGAGAACTGCCCTCTCATCTTCACATGAAATCAATGTCAATCTCGGAAGGAAGTGTGCTTCAAGGTGGAAAAGAAGCATTAAGAAAGACAGTTCCTCTCTTACAGGAAGATATTTGGCCATTGTTAAGCAAAGAAGGTAGGAATCTATTGTTGCTCTATAGATTAGCTTAGTTTAGAATGTCTCTGTACCAAAGTTCAGCCATGCTTATTATATCCCAAATATTTTTTTTGTTACATATACAATTATTTGGGGTGTGAATTTGGACCTTTCTGTCACTCAGCCTTTGATCAATAACCCATTCAGTTCAACGTTGCCTGAAAAAGAGTCCACTGCTAGTCATAAGATTGTACATTCAACCCATCCCCCTCCCTATGTGAGCTGGGATCAATATACACATTAAGTTATGTCCACCTTGTGATTTAATATGTCCTAAAACACATTTCAGTTAGCTCTTAATCACATGGCATTGAGATGGGTCTTTGTTTCTATGGTTCCTGTGGGGTTTATATTCCTTTCTTTCAATTCTACCCTGCCACACCAACCACTACTCCTCACCACATCTGGCAGTGGACTATCTAGCCTCCAGTAAAGAGGATCACATGAAAGCTATGTTCAATGTGTCAAAATGTCCCTCCAATATACATGCCGTGTGTGTGTGTGTGTGTGTGTGTGTGTGCGCGTGCACACACACACACACACAAGTTGTTGTCAGTGCTGGGCATTTTGTTAGTTATTGTTAAAGATGAACTGATTAGTTACAGAGTCAATTTTGCGTCCGTCTTAACCAAAATGTTTACAGAACAGTACTACAATAAAAGGCTCGCATTGAAGGATAGATAGTGTAGCTAATATTAAACACTGGATGGAGGTCACAAACCCATCTCACACATCACTGATAGCAACATTTCATAGTCCTAGGAGGCATTTCTGAACCAGAAAATGGGAGCAAATGTCTCCATATCTAGGTCACTGGAGTTACTCTATTCTATTTTTTTCAAAGCTTTGTCTGTCAACACACATTTACAATAGCTATGTCAACTAGTTTGCATAAATGGCACCTGAAAGTATTCCCCCTTTCTTTATTTTAAACAGTGTACAAACATAGTCTTATGTTTTGACGAACCATGGGTGCTAATTGCTGCTATATATTTCATCGCATAAGTAGCTGCTGGTTATTGGATTTTCTCTGCAAATGGGTAGTAGGCAGAAAAATAATAGAAGAGATATATGTCTGTTTTCATAAGAAGGAAGTTGAAAACCTCATCAGCGTAGTAGTTAAGTCTCCACCTCTTCATAATAAAACATGCACATGGTAAATTCTTTCTGCTGTTCTACAAAGCTTGGTTAAAAGGGGTATTCTCACTTTCCATCACAGCACTTTATGCATGCTCCATTAATGAAGTAATTGTATTAAGGTAACATTTCACTTATTTCCTCAGGTTTTTCCTGTGCATGTTTCATCACAAACTCCAGAGTTGTTTTTAGATTCTAGAACATCAGTCATATGAAGCAGACAGCTTCCCAAGTAGCCATTGAAAGATCAGGCAATTGCCTGATATTAGGCAATTCAGTGGACAAAAGAAGCATGGATGCATACATTGCTAGGCAAGGAGTTCAGAGTGTCTAACCATGCAGGTGGGTCGTCATCATAGGGATATTCTAAGATGGAAATTCAACAATGGCCGGTGGATTTGCACTTCTCTGAAAAGAATCTCGTACATGAATCTGCAAGATTCTGCAAGAATTTCAGAAGACGGTTATCTTTACTTGGTAGAGCAAACCAGTGGGTTAATGTGCCCTTTAGCACAGATCTGGTTTAGTCATTTCTTCCCGGTCTGAGGATGCTAAGGGTTGGAATAAAAGTCAAAGGAAGGCAACATGTGTAGAACATGTTATGCCTGGTCTAGGACGTCTGCAGTGCTTCTGAAACAAAATGGTGGGAGAGTCAATGTCTGATAACTACACTGAACTGAATGGATTGACAGAATGCACAGACACACATTCAAATTACAGTAATAACTCAAATGTTAATAACATACTGATAACATTGATGGGAGGTGGGGTTAGAGAGATACAATTAACATGGATTAGTGGGAGTGTTGATTAATAAGATTTTGGATAATGAGGATTCTTTGCATGACAAGTGATGTGCATAAATCTATTTGTAGAAAGTTTATGTTCCTGCAATGGTTTCTATGGTGAGGGAAAGGGAGACTTAGGTCTGAAGGGTTCTTGCATTGTCATGGCCTGCTCAGTGCTTCCCATAGGGACCTCATCTGCCCTTATACATTTAATTACTTTTGCAAATCACTGTACAATTTCTAAGCTGACAGTACTTAAATTTGAGGCAGAACATAAGCAGAGTTTAGGTCACAAAGATATGAGGTCACACTTATGAAGCCACATATGCACTATCCATTTCAAGCAGTATTGTTGTTGTTGTTCATTCGTTTAGTCATGTCCAACTAGTGAACCCATGGACCAGAGCACACCAGGCACTCCTGTCTTTCACTGCCTCCTACAGTTTGGTCAAACTCATGCTGGTAGCTTCAAGAACACTGTCCAACCATCTCGTCTTCTGTTGTCCCCTTCTCCTTGTGCCCTCAGTCTTTCCCAACATCAGGGTCTTTTCCAGGGAGTCTTCTCTTCTCATGAGGTGGCCAAAGTATTGGAGTCTCAGCTTCACGATCTGTCCTTCTAGTGAGCACTCAGGGCTGATTTCCTTCAGAATGGAGAGGTTTGATCTTCTTGCAGCCCATGGGACTCTCAAGAGTCTCCTCCAGCACCATAATTCAAAAGCATCAATTCTTCGGTGATCAGCCTTCTTTATGGTCCAGCTCTCACTTCTTTACATCACTACTGGGAAAATGATAGCAGTAACTATACAGGCCTTTGTCAGCAAGGTGATGTCTCTGCTTTTTAAGATGCTGTCTAGGTTTGTCATCGCTTTTCTCCCAAGAAGCAGGCATCTTTTAATTTAATGACTGCTGTCACCACCTGCAGTGCTCATGGAGCCCAAGAAAGTAAAATCTCTCACTGCCTCCATTTCTTCCCCTTCTATTTGTTAGGAGGTGATGGGACCAGTGGCCATGATCTTAGTTTTTTTGATGTTGAGCTCCAAGCAGTATTATACTACTTTAAATAGTCATGGCTTCCCCCAAAGCATTATGGGACCTGTATTTTGTTAAGGGTGCTAAGAGACAGAGCTACGGTTTCCAGAGTTCCCTGGGGAATAGGATAGATTGTTAAACCAAAGTGGTATAATTCTGCTTAGAATGTATGGTGCAGACAGGGCTAAGTCTGATTTGATTTTCAAAAGCAGTGTGCAAGCAAGCGTTACTATTGGGGGGGGGGACCCAGGAATTGATGTCTGCTCAGCACTTTAGCGAAGATGACTACCTTTATTTAGGAGCTTGGAAGAGTAAATGAAGCATCCATACACAGTCTCCTTTCTCAATGCTGTATAGTGCAGTGACACCAAAAAAGTACTTTAATATACTGTCCAAGTGTCTGTACTCTGAGGACTTAGCAGAAGTTCAAGTTCTCCTTGTCTATTTATATGACGCTATTTTAATTACATGTCAGTGGCTTGGAAATGGGTGGCTGACTGATTGTGCCCACAGGACCGTTTCACACATAATTTGGGGGACTTTCAGTTTGACGCCACTTACTCAAGGCAGTAAACATGACATTCCTGTAAAAAGGCAGTGTTACCGTTAACTTGGTGTCACAGTTATTAATCCCTGGTCAGCCATTTAATTTTTTGTGACAACCTGCCATAGGTTCTCTCTAGGTTTAAAGAGGTGAAAGGCCCAGTAGCGGAAAATAATAATTACGACTACAGACACTGAAGGAGGGAAGTGGGTCTGCTATATAATAGTGACACACACCAGGGAAATATAATGGATGCGCATGTTGAGTTAAGGGAACAAAGGGCTCATAATGCGGCAACACGAGAGTGCAATGAAAGGAGCCAACAACTTTTCATTGGCGCCTTAAATCACCCTTGTTGGAAGATATGTTAGCAGAAATTTCCAAGTTTGTGTCACCAACTGTTCCATTTTTAAGACAAGCTTGCCTTAGCTCCCACACCCAACTAATCACTTGTTTAAAACTTCATTATTTAAGTCATCAATATTGCTCAGTTATTGGCAGAACAAGGAACAGACATAGCATAATGCTGTAACGCTAGCATAGTGCAGCAGATAAGGAGAAGAACTGGGAGATCCATTGTATAATCATAACAATTGTAATTGTAACGAATTGTAACAAATGTAATCGAACTAATGCCTTGCATACAGAAAAATGAAAGGGAAATTAAAAGTCAGACACAGGAACAGTTTGTTTAACAATAAACAACATCATAAGCACCTAAATATGTCCCCTGCCTAAGGCAGCATAAGAACATCACCTACATGAAAAACAATTAATGATTATGCGTTGCAAGATTCTATAAGCAGCCAGTCACATGCCATCAAATGCCTAGGATTCCACACAGGTACGTGAGGGGGTTGGGCAACCAAAAAGGCCCACTCCCTTGTCACCATTTTCTAAATCCCTCTTTGAGGAGGTACCTGAAGAAGCAACTTGAATGCTGATCTTTATCAACTGCTTTGCAAATCATATAATTAAGCATATGGGCTTGCTGATTCAGAACATTTTAATAAATTAAATATATATTCCATTATCTCTCCTTGCTTCTCTCCCACTACCAGTTGAGAAGCAAGTGTAGCAATGCTTCCCTACTCACCAGCCACTTCTGTCTCTCTAGACACTTAGATGGGGATTTGCATATCACTAGGAATGACATATTACAATTCATTTTTTCTAATTGAAAATAATGAATATGGCCATACAAATATGTAATCACAGGGGTCTGAATTGAGCTGGTATTTTTTTTTTGCATGAAACTTTAGCCTTCCCAGGCTTCAGCCAAGTTTTTGTTTCAAAACATTATGAGAATAAATGGGTTCGAGGTGATATGAAAAGTTTTGTTGCCATCCCGTTTCAGGAAGCCTAAAATAGCTGAAGTGGCGTGTGGATTTTTTGCTGATCCAAGTGTTTCAGGTAATCACATAAAACATGTAACTTTTCAATGCCCATCTGCCACAGTTAACTGTTCCAATGCCCATTCATCACAAATATAACTACCTTCACCAGATTTTAGATGGAGGGATGGATAGGAAACTTCTAAACACCAATCAAATAGCTAATTACAAGTTATCACTCATAAAACAGTTTGAGAACCCCCCTCTGTCTGTAAAGAGGAAAATTCACCAGATTTTTTGATTTATTTGTAAGCTCTTTTAAGTTGGTCACAGTCTTCACAACAGACTGCTCAGTAAAAGTACCTGAAATGTTACTCTCTCCCTGTTGAGGGAAAACTGCTAGCATTAATCATAATTTTCTTGCCATTGATCCAATGTATTCTGTCTTTAAAACACAGCAATGTAACTTAAATGCAGTGCTTTCTGCATCCTTGGCTGATGGAGAGAGGTCCAGTAAAATCTCGTATTATCTTCATGAAGAGTAATCTCAGAAACGATGATTTACGTTCCTAATGCATTTACTAAATATCTAGCCAAACTTCAGCTGTCATTTGTAGGCTCAGATGCTGATGGAGTGGAACACTAACAAGCAACACAGTCAGTCAGAATGGAATGATGTTCTAACAAAGGGTTGAAATTTAAATATGTTGTACTATGACAATGTTTGCTGCTTAAGGACTGTTGTTGCCATTGCTGCTGCTGCTGCTGTTGTTGTTACATTCAATGGGACTTACTCCCAGGGAAGTGTATATAGGACTGCAACCTTAATTGTCTGTAAAGGATATGCACTTTTTAATTCATTTTTCAAATAAGATTGCTTGATAACAAAGCACATTGGCCCCAAATAGTATGTGATCATCATTTCATTCTAAAGGCAATTCATATGGGAAAACCATGTCACAACAATCTGACATTCACTAGGCACATCTTTACCATTTGCAAGGCTTAAAAATAGAAGAATAAGGATGACATGTAGGTGGTGGCCACAATGTCTGAAACAACGAGTCATAAAAATACAAATAAGTACAGAAAGCAAGTAGCACAATGTAATTTATCACCCATTCCTTGCCCTTAAATTTCTTGCAACACATATTCACTGTAAACCAAGGTGTTGTAGGCACAAACAGTTCATGTAGTTGAAAGTTTCTTTGAGGTTTTCACCATGGCAGCTTCAACTGTGGAAGAGGCGAGACATTTTTAAAGTTGGACAGTGGCTTGCCTTGTTATCAGTGGGAACTGCCTAAGTAGGAACATGAAATAAGCTTTCATCCACACATACAGCTCTTGGAACATGGAGAAATTTATTTTTATCCATCAAATGCTGGCAATTATGTGTTACAAATGATAGTGGTTAGATCCAGGTTTCTTTTTGATATCAAACTATGCTGACCATCCATCTAAACCTACATGGACTTCATATTTTCAGCTTGTTTAGGAATTCTACTCATCCTTCTGTGTTATTATACCAACATTAACCACTGTAGGAGGCCTTTTGATGTATTATTATTGAGCTCAGAGAGTAGTAATATGATTTTTTCTCCCTGTGTGAATCCTTTTAAAAAATGAGTTATTCCATTGCATCTTTTACTTATTGGTGTAATTCGCGTCTAATCTCCCCTTTCTTGTGAACATAACACACTCTTTCTGCCCGCTGTTCTTTTTATGATGAATCACTTACTTGTGTGTCAGCTTATAAATAGATCCACTGTCTTTATCAGTAAGCAGGATCCAGAATATATTAATTTCCATTAAGTAGTCTAATTAATACTGTGACATTTGAGGATTTTTTTTTTCATATATGAGGAAAAACACCTCTATTTTTCTGAACCAAATAATTGTGGTCTTACATCTAGTGCATTATTTCAACTTTGTTGATGTGTGTGTGTTCGATGAGAACAGGGGGGATTCTATTATTCATTTTTGAACCTGAACCATTGGAAACTGGATTTTCTGAGACCAGTAGTCCACAATTATCAATTAATGGATACTGCTGGGTCGAAAGAGGTGTTTAATTGTCTATTCCATTATCTGATTAAATGATGTTTAACATTTTTTGTGCCTTTAGCAAGAGACATTTCATTGTTGATGAAACTATTTCCTTAATGCTCATTTAAACACAGACAGCTTTCATTAACGTTTTTAAATGAAATAAGTATGACAATTTGAGAGTGCCAATAAGCATTTTGATAGGGGTGATCCGGTAGACACTGGGTACTTAGACTTTCCAAAAGCTTAGACTCTTGTGTAAGCTTGGTAGTCATAGTGTAAGAGGACAGGTCTCCCTATGGATCAGTAACACTACAAATAACAGGAAGGAGACCGTAGGAATAAATGGAGTGTCGTTCTTCACAGATCAGTATTGGAACCTGTGCTTTTTAAGACCTCTAGTTAGGGATGAGTAGTAAAGTAGCCAAATTTGCTAATGTTGCCAAATTGTTCAGGGTAGTAAGAAAAAAATATGGATTGTGAAGAGGTCCACAGGGAGCTCTCTAAACTGGGTGAATGGGCATTAAAATAGCAAATGCAATTTGATGCAAATAAGTACAGAGAGATGTACACCAAGGAAAAATTTTTTAACTTCACATATACACTATTCAGGTCTGAATTGGTAGAGACTGACCATGAAATATGTCTTGGGGTTATGCTGGATAGCATGATGAAAAGGTCAACACAATGTGCAGCAGTTGTTGAAAAGGTGAACGGAGCAGAAACATTTGGGTCTTTTTAGTTTAGAAGAAAATCATGTCAGGGGAGCCATTATTATCTGAGTAATACTAGAATGCAAGGTCATGCAATGAAATTGAACGTTTGAAGATTCTGGAGAGACAAAAGGAGACTCATAGTTAAACGATGAAATTGGTCACAAGTCTGGATGGTTTTAAAAGAAATATTCAAGGGCTGTGTTCTACCTCCACCACTGGAGGCCTTTCAAAACCAGTTTTTGGGAAGTGGGGAGGGTGTTTTTGTTAGGATTCTTGTTCTGTGCTTGCAGTCATGGGATTGTTGTCTATCACATGACAGTGTATGTTTTCATTCCACAATGTGGGAAGTGACGGAGACAGGATGTTTTGGTATTACTGTGTTCCATGATGTGTGACTATTGTCCTTTGTTCTTTTTCTTTGCTGTCTGATGAGAAGGAGGAAGGAGCTGAGGCAGAATGCTCCAAGTGTATTATATGTACCGTAAATAAATTAGATTAGCCAAAATGCTGTGCTACTGAGTTCTGTTACGCAAACTGCTAACACTGCAGGATCCACTTGGTATCAGTCACTGTGATGTTCGGGCTGGAGAAAGCTTTTGAAGCTCCCGAACGACCAACCAGGAGGGAGAGAACATGCCAGTCGGGCATGTGTCTCTGCCAGAGTCCTACACGCTTGCAAGCTTCCCATGGGTAACTGTTTTTGCTACTGTGAGAACAAGATATTGGACTGAATGGGCCTTTGGTCTGATCCAGCATGGATTCTTATGTAATCAATTTAAAAATACAAATATCTCTGATGCAATAAAACCCATGACTCTGAATTTCAAAATGCTACCAAATCAGAATAACAGTAATAACAAATGAATGAGTAAAGTACATGCAAGTTCACAGTAACCTCACACAGTCATAACTCAGGTTAAAGTTGCTTCAGGTTGAGCATTTTCGGGTTGCGCTCCGTGGCGACCTGGAAGTAATGGAACACGTTACTTCCGGCTTTTGTCGCTCGCGCATGCGCAGACGCTCAAAATGACATCACACGCATGCGCAGAAGTGGCAAATCATGACCCGCACATGCGCAGACGCACAGGATACGAACGGGGTTCCGGAATGGATTCCGTTTGCATCCAGAGGTACCATTGTACATGGCAATACTTTTGCAGAATCTCTTAAATTTCTTCCGTCCCTTGCACTTCTGTGATTGCTTTCAGGGATGGAATGTTTTACATTGCAATTCTGTGATTATGGTATGTTGTCTCTGCTCTCAATGTCTGTCAGAGCAAATTGCTCACTTGGAGCTATCCATGGTCCTGTAAATCCTGGGCCAAATCAATCATCTATGAAGTCTTTAAATGACCCACTCATGTGGGCAGGGCCAATCTTATGGTTGTTTCTAATGAAAGTGACACCCCATAGGAAGGGGTGTTGCTGATTCCCTAGAAGACCCCTACACAACCATATCCACCTACCCGTTTGGGTCATTGACAGCATAATATTATGCATGTCTTCTCAAAAATGTCCTACTGCATTCCATGGGGTATAGAGTTATGATCTAAGGTGTTCTTCCAGATGCACATGCTCCACTCATGGCTATGTGGTTCACAAACAGCTGGAAGAATGTTTAAAGGATACTCAAGTAAATGTATGTAGATGTCATGAACTGGCAGGACTATGAGGAGGAGGAAGAGGAGGAGGAAGAGGATCCCGGTGAGGGGGGTAGCTGGGACCTGGGACACACTTGGGCAAGCTGGGGTTGGGGAAGGAGAGCTTGCTGTAGGAAGTACCAACAGGGTGACAGAGGATGACGAAGGGATGGGGGTCAGTGCACAGGAACCAGAGCAGCAGGACCCATCACCAGAGCCAGAGAGGCCCCTGTCTCCACAAGCATGGCAGACTCTGAGGTGTAGAGGGCAGTGGGAGGGATGCTCCAGGAGGCAGAGGCAGGCAAAGGCCCACAGCCTAGCCCCTTAGCTGGCCAGGTGGGGATCACTAGCTCTGGGAGTTGGTGTGTGATTCCTCAGCTGGAGTAGGCTTGGGGCAGGTGATGGTCACATGCCTCATCAAACCCAGATGCTGCAAGCAGTATGCATAGTATAAAAGGGCAGCAGAATTGAGGTGCTGTGTCTGCTCAACAGTACATGTTGAAGGATCTCAGCTTGGATGCTCCAGGAGTTCTGTGGGACTGTGCTTCAGTTTGGACTTTGGACATGTGGATTGACTCTAGACTGGGGACTTGGCATACTCACTATCTGCAAGGTAGGTCAGGGTTTCAGGACAATAGATATGTGTTTTGTATTCATTTGCAATTTCTTTAAAATTTGTTAGGAAGATAGGTGGCCTGTTGTTGGCATAGCCTTAGATTCCCATAACCTATATGTGAATACAACAAAAGAAAGCTAGCACAGTAGGATTTTCACCGATGTTCTCATTGATCCTCTCAAACTGCAATAGCTGGCTCCAGCAAATGTGAATTGCTTTGCTACTTATTTTGGCTGTACTGCCAAGCAACCTAGTGGGAGCAAACTTTTCTGAAACTTCTGCTCATTGAAAACATAGGTACAAATGCATATTAGGAATCAAAATACCAGGCATGCAAAATCAATGGCTCTGCCACAAATTTCGCAAACTTGCCTCAGGTGGACACATTTTATTGCTTCTGAACCCAGCAGTTGTGTAACTTGATAAAGCTGACTCATGTGGTTCTGTGGAAGTATATGTCTGTGTCAAAGTCCTGTCAAATGTCAATCTTTTCTTCTCTGGGGATGGCTCACTCTTAATTAAACTAACCAAGTTTATCTATACCACCGGAAGCTGCTGTCGGGTCATGAAGAAACACAGAGATTTTCATGAGGCAAAAGCCTTGGAGACTAGATGTTGAATATCTGTTGTCTGAGAACTCTCTCCAGATCAAGACAATGACAAAGTGGATCTATAATCTTTCATGCAATGTAGAATATGTGGAAGCACCCTTTATAGGACAAAGCAGTTGGGTGCCAAAGGCTTTCCCCTTATGTTAGAGTATTTTGAATTCTACCAAGTGTTGTTTTAAAAAAGACTACTGTTAGGTTCAAAACAGATTTAATTTTTTTTGAAACAGTATTGGGGGGGGGTGAATAGAACATCCAATGTTCTGGACTAAAATGTAAAAATACTTGGGCCTTAGGACACTTAGACCCCAGTCCAAACCCATCCAGATAAGTGGAGAGATGCTGGTGTCAAGAGTGTCTATGCCCCACCACATGGGCCAGTGCTGAGTCCGGGCTTAGCCAGATATGCTATCCTCTGTGTGTGTGTGTGTGTGTGTGTGTGTGTGTGTGTGTATGTGTGTGTGTCTGTCTGTCTGTCTATCTATCTAAAACTAAGCATTTATTTGCTCTTATTGAACTGTTCTAAACTAAGTTTTTCAAAAGAAAAACTTAGAGGGAGGGGAGAAAGGTTGTTTTCTGCTGCTCCAGAGAAGCGGACACGGAGCAATGGATCCAAACTACAAGAAAGAAGATTCCACCTAAACATTAGGAAGAACTTCCTGACAGTAAGAGCTGTTCGACAGTGGAATTTGCTGCCAAGGAGTGTGGTGGAGTCTCCTTCTTTGGAGGTCTTTAAGCAGAGGCTTGACAACCATATGTCAGGAGTGCTCTGATGGTGTTTCCTGCTTGGCAGGGGGTTGGACTCGATGGCCCTTGTGGTCCCTTCCAACTCTTCTATGATTCTATGAACATTAAGTAATAACTAAGTTTCTTTGGGTTTCAGTTTCATTAAGATTTTATTATTTATCCCATGCCTTGTTGCCTATCCAGGCAACCACTCTATCCAGTAACTAGTGAGTTGGCTGGGATAGAAGAAGAAATAGATTCAGACATTAAAAGACTGTTCAGTGGAGACAGGTGGGGGGAAAAGATCTACTTGCTGACAGTGATAAAGTTAAGGAGAGAGAAATGGGTTGGGTGGGAGGCTTGCTTTCCTTCCTTCTCAGGGTGCAGGCCATATCCCATGCCAATCAATGTGGAGGATCCAAAATATCATCCAGTGGTCCTCCTTCTGCATTGCTGTTCCAGTTTAGATGGCAGTGGTGTCAGGCATTTGTAACGTCGCTATGAGCAGCATGGGTCTATAAGCCATTTTAAGTTCCCACAATGCCTTATCGGAAATTAAAATGACAACTACCCACCTAGTGCTCAGAGTGCCTGGCCTGGGGGGGTGGGCAGCAATTAAAGGGAGGCACGTGTTTTAAAAATGTAAGAAAAATGGAGCAGGGATGAATATCCTGAAAAGTGTTTTATAGCAATAAACCCATCAGAGAGACCTGGTCACCTATTAAGGCAAGATGCACTGGGAGGATCCATAGGCAGATGATGTTGTCTGTTTGCAAATACCCAGCATGGCAGGGTTGTGCTAAAATGCTAATTGTGTTGTTTTATACAAATATGATTTATCTACATAGCTTAATCAGGATGCATTTTTTTTCTTGCTAAGTACACACTGCCTTGCTGGCGGGGGGGGGGTGTAATGTCAGTGATAAATGAAATACTGCTCATAGATTGGGGAGATATGCCCCCACCCCCGGCCTTTTGACCTTTGTTCTGCATGTTTTCTGGAAGCAAAAACTGTTATTTCCCCCCCTCCTTGCTTAGCCATTCATATTAAGCAGGAGACAAATTATAAAAGAGGGTGAATATGATTTATCTCCGTATTTGTGATGCTTAATAGTTTTTGTAAATTGCAATTTGTATGGGATAATTTATATCAACATCAATTCACATCAATTTTGCTAAGGCCTGGATACTGTCATTTAGCAAATTAATAATCTGAAATTCCCAGACACCCATATTAATCATAGGCTTGTTATGAGGACAATGACTCTTACTATCATACATAGAGGATAAAGGAGATACTAATTACCTCAGTGCTGCACAGTTACAAAGCAGTTATCTAGACAACGACAATAAGTGCAGGTCCTATGGAACCTTGTGTTTGTTTAGTTGATAACATTTAGAGAAAGAGCAGCCCTTATCAGAGTTTCCATAACCCTCACCCTGTTTGAAGAAATAACTGGTGTATTGGCAGAAAAACTGCAGCATTGATAAATTACCGGTTCTTTCTCCTCTGCTGAGACCTTTAAACATGACCTTTGGTTCAGTTATTTCCACTTTGGGGACATGCTTGGATTAGTTAGTCCTAAACCATCTGGTGGTCCCTGTACTAAGGGTGGTAAAAGATCAAGTGCAAAGTAAAGAAAATTAGGTGAGAATTAGAATGGGAAGGGTGCTCATTGTGTGTGGAAACCTTGCAATAGCTCTGCCCTAAAACCAGCAAGTGGCAGGAGTCAAGAGAACTTCAGCGGCTGTATTTGTATAAACAACAGAACAGCAACTCAACAGAGCAGCTAGGACTTGTTACACAGACAAGACTGAGACTGGTTTCCAAAGAGCTATGGAAGGAACTGCATTCAGAGAGGACAGAGGAGCTTCGATTATGGATCAGACAGGCCACACACACTACAGGAAAGAGTCTGGAGCAACTGACTTTGAGAAGCATAGAGGGTTTAGCCTTGCTCTCCACCCCACTCCTTTTTACCATCAAAGCAAGACATCCTAACCCCACTTTTTATATATGAATGGGGCAGAGATATGAAATCTGCTTTTCATTATGTTTTGTTTGGTCCTTGATTCTATCTGGCCCAGGAGAACAATAATTCCAGCTTAGCCTACAGCAATGAGTTTCAAAGTATGTTTCTCTTTCGTGACTTAACTTATCATAACAAAAAGATCTATAATAGTGTGTGGGGGGGAATGCCCCCGAAGGTAATTGGGCCACAACTACTAGTCTTATTTTACACATATAAGGAGAGTATTTGGTGTAATCTCAGTTCATGTAGCTTGTCAGAGTGTTCCAATAGGTCTGGTCAGTGCTTCAAGTTACCTGAATCTAGAACATGCCCCAGAAAGCGCCACAATGTCAACAGATTCTGGATATAATCTTCCCAAATCAAACAATGATAAACATGATTGCAGCTCATTTGACAGGGCTTTCCTCTGTTTGCTTGCAAAGTTTAAATTGGGCCCCATCTTTCCACTTTTCAAAACTTAAGTCATAGGATTGTAGAGTTGCAAGGGACCAGAAGAGCCATCTAGTCCAAGCTTCTGCAATGCAGGAATCTCAACTGAAGCATCCAAGACAGATGGCCATCCAACCTCTGCTTAGTCTACAACCTCCCAGTTCATTCCACCGTTGAACAACTCTTACTGTTGGAAAGTTCTTCCTGATGTTTAGCCAGAAGCTCCTTTCTTGTAACTTGAAGCCATTGGTTTGGGTCCTACCCCCCAGATCAGGAGAAAAGAAGCTTGCTCCATCTTCTATGTGACAACCATTCAAATATTTGAAGATGGCTATCATATCTCTTCTCAGTCTCCTTTTCCCCCAGGCTAAACATACCCAGCTTGGAAAGTTAACATGCTTCTTTAGCTGCTCCTAATGTCCACTGATACTGTGCCTAAATCAAACTGTAGTCATGTATTTGAAGCTTGATAACTTTCAATGATTTTTCTGTAAACCGAAGCAAACTAGGCTACCTGCAGATTTGGAACCGAGCAGCTATACATAAAAGAGCATCTTGTTGATATCTGCCTCTGTGTAGCTGATGGCCATGTAAATGATGCTTAAGCCCACTGTCTGTTACATGCCATGCTTTTCTAGCTGTCACTCACCACTGTAAAATATGCCCCAAGAGACCTTTTTGCCCCATGGGACCTTTTGTAATACTGAACGCTGAAAGTGTTTAATTTACGCACTAGGGTGCAGCATCTGAAACCTTCAATAGATGAACTTCCTCACGTTTCAGTTGCCCCCACTGCATCACATTGAAGGGCTCCTGCGGTCTGAGCTATGCTGAAGGTTCTGATTTGAATAAGGGCTATTACACTGTGCATGAATGAATTTCAAAATCATACAGAGTTCAGCTCTGTCAATCTACCTCCCTCTTCTCCCATCTTCAGCCAATATTAGTCTGGTCCAATGGAGTAATTGTAAGAGCTTTTAAAATTTCTTCCAAGAGAAATTATTGTTGTTCTTATTCTTGACAGCATTTATTTGCTGCCCAATAACAATGTCCCCTGAGTTGTTTATAATTCCTGCCCCCAAATACAATAGTAATTGCAGAACAAACAAATTCAAGCATAAAATTCAGCACAAACATTTCAGTGGCAGAGAATGAAACAACATACACAGCAACACTAAGGATTATACTGCAGGTCTAAAATTCAGTTTACTCGGAAGTTCTTAATGTTAAACTCTGGGAAAATAAAAAAAGCAATTCACCACAAATAAGGCAAAAGGTGAGCTCTCCAAGGATGGCTTTTCTATAAGCAGGTGCCACCCTCAAGAAGGCCATTTTCCCAGTTGCTATGTGTCATCTCTCAGTTGAAGACATTTGGAGAAGATGGTCACATAGGGAAGGTGGATACAGTGGATGGGAAATGAGATTCTTCTTTAACTTCTGTATATCTAATCCATACTAGTGCTAAACCATGGCAAGGGCATTTCTCAGCTACTTCAGTCTCCTCAAAATTCACTTCTTTGTTTCAGCTATATCTTGTCTGTGTTTTATGTGCAAAATTATTTTGAAGGTGGGAGTAGTAAAGCAAGCCACCATTTTGTTTTCTACAGAAAACCCTGTGGAATTTGCAGGATTTCAGTTTGGCTGCCTTGACCAAAAACTGGGGGACTTCCTTATAGAGATCAGTGCTTGAACACATTTTTGTGGATTGTTCCCACACCAGCTCGTTTTCTTCTAGAGGTGCAGTGTTAAAATGCCTTGCCATGGAAAAGGCAGTAGTTGATACAAACTTGCTAAAATACAATCACTGAGTGTCATAACACGAAACCCTTTTTAAAAAATCCTTAATTACTAGAAAAAAACATTTTTTTTAAAAAAATGTGGATTTCTTTCTTTAAAACACAAACAAAACTTGATTCTTGATAGTTTTTGGTTTCCCATATTTTAGCATAGCTTCTTAATATAATAGCAATGTATTATCCTGTAAAAATGAGCTAAAATGTTTCGATTAAATAATATTGTTTTTTAATTCCCCTTTATATGAAGACTGTTCTCTGGTTCAACAACCTGGACAGCAAACTCCCACATCTATACATGAGGTCCTCTACTCTATTTCTGATATGAACCAACACAATTCTACATGCATATGGAGCATATTTGTACAGGATCTTCTGCTGCATGGGGGTAGGAACCACAGCTCTGTGGCAAAGGCTGTGTACACATTACAGTCAGATTGTTCTTTTTCTCGATCCAGATCGAAGCTCGTTTAGGGAAAAACAAATCAGCATGCCGCATTTCATAAGAAACTACAGGACAGATATGGATTGCGGTTCACACCATGTGTACAGCACTTTGTAAAGGAGCGGTAGGAGTGCAGAGTAAATAGGAATGTGCAAAGAGCCAGAGCACATGCTTTGCAATACAGAAAGACTACGGTCAAATCAGCAGCATCTCCTGGTAGGGCTGGGGAAGACCTTGGAGAGTCAGTGCAAAGTCCATGCTGTAGACAGTATGAAACAATCAGGCCAATTATCTGACTCAGCGTAAGGGAGCTGCCGGTGCTCCTATGACCCTTAGAATACAAAACAGAGGTGAGGAAATCTATAGCCTTAAAACGAGGATGCTGTGCTGTGTGCACAGCCTCAATATTTCCTCCACTAGCTGCACTGTGCATGATTCTTTACGTCCGCCACCTAGTGTGGAGGAACCCATTTAGACTTGTGCATGTCTTCTACAGATCAGGTCTAGTTGACAAGCACATCTGAGACCTGGTGGAAGGGGGGAAAAGGAGGCAGTCACAGGCAGCTCTAATTTTCTTCTTTATCCTGACTGTATATCCAAACCTTCTGCTCTGCTCTAAATCCTTCTCTTGGAGCCATAGATTTATGGCCCATAAGCAAATGCTTGCCGGCTGTGTCCTATAATTGATTCAAGTAAACAACAGTAACACATTTCCTGCAGCCAAACATACCAATAAAAAATAAAAAGAAATGGTGGAGTGGATTTTGAGAAAGGATTTATAAATCCTCACTTGTGAAAAGTTGTGTTGGGCAGTGCGCAAGAGTTGTAGTCTATCATGTATGGCCACAATATGACACAATCCACCAACTAATTTTCTGGCCCAAGGAATAGCAGCAGCACAAGAAAAGGTGAGTTGTGCCTTTAATGCTGAAGCCAGCCTTACAGAACATGAGGGTGACTACATTGGCTATGCTTCAGCTGACAAAATATATTTTGCATTTAATTTGAAACTCTGCTCCAGTAATATAAAAGGGCCCTTAATATTGCATTAGTGAGAAAGCAGTGAGCATCCAGTTCAATAAAATGGATTTTTGCCTGCTTTATAAATAAGAGAAAGTAGATAATGTGCCATTTACAACTTTTGTTATATGAATAGAAAATCTACTCTGGCAAGTATGTGGAATGAAATGGAAGACATCTAGGACTTTCCATTACTCTAAAAGATCTATTTGTACATTTCCACTACCAGTTTCTCATTTGATACTTAAGTATTCTAAAAATGCCCTTTTTATTTGTATAAAGATGATCAGGAAAGGTAGACTCGCAGAAATTGTATATAAGCATAATTATTCTAATTAAAATAAACCCTAGAGTTGCCAAGCAGCCTGATTTTGACTGGTTCAGGCTTGTTTTTAGCTGCCCTGGACAGCTGTCAGGTAGGGAAGGATAGCTGAAAGAGGGAAAGAATCTGTTCCCTCTGCTTCAACCCCTTCCCTTTACCTCTTATTAGGATTAAACTTGAACTTAATTCTGTGTGTGCATCGTACATGCATATGTAGTAGGTATTAAAAGTTGTTTGAAAGTTTTCCTGTTCTGTGTCCTGATCCAGCACCTACAAGCCACCACAAAAAGAAATCTGCCCAGCCTGTTCAGCAATTTGCTTGTAGTCTCTATTTCACTGTGAATGGTCAACAGCCTGGTAGTGTAGCGGCAGGAAGGAGAAGGGGCAAGCAGTGTACTGGACTACTATGACCCCTTGGCTCATTTTGGCATAGTAGTAGTAACAGCAGGAGCTGGTCTCATGCCAACCAGTTCATAGACACATCTTGGATTGAGCTAATGGCTGACAACAGGACACTTGTAATGGTAGGACTGGTTGCTTCCTACCATAAGATTTCAAGAAGGTCCCAGCTGAATCAGACCAAAGTCCCACTTAATCCAGCATCCTGTTTTCAGGCAATTACATATGCTAGCACTTAAGAAAAGTCCTGGTAACACTTTACTGAACAAAAGCAGTGTGAGGACAAAGCAATGGAGTGGTTTTGTCTTTCTTAGCTCAGGTTTTTTACATAGCAGAAAGACATTAAACTAAGGGATCATTCACCCCGTACATTTAAAGCAGTATGATATCACTGTAAACAGTCAAGGCTTCCACCAAAGAATTCTGGGAGCTGTAATTTGTAGAGGCTGCTGACAGTTGTTAGGACACTGCCCCCCCCCCCCCCGAGCTACAATTAACGTTGGTATGGCAAATGCATGCAATGGATGAAAATTCTCAAAGTAGATTAAAGCAAGTCTCGGCTTCCTTTCTCTTTGCTTTTCAAAGTACTCTCTTACCTCAGGTTACAGACACTTCGGGTTACAAACACTTTGGGTTACAGACTCCGCTAACCAAGAAGTAGTACCTTGGGTTTAGAACTTTACCTCAGGATGAGAATAGAAAATCACGCACGCAGCAGCAGTGGGAGGCCCCATTAGCTAAAATGGTACCTCAGGTTAAGAATGGTTTCAGGTTAAGAACGGACCTCTGGAACGAATTAAGTTCGTAACCAGAGGTACCACTGTATCTGTACCAGAGGTACCACAAGGCAGGGATGTGTTCTGTTACCACCACCTCCATCCCCCGAGTGCCAGGAACAACGTGAAGGTCTAGTTGTGAGGGAATTTATCAGACTTCCGCTTCTAAGATATAAAAATTGTTCAAGTGTGCAGTTAATATCTCATCAAGTTTTCATCACATTTGAGATTCAAGCTTGCATTTATTTCAGTGGAACCCCGTCATGGCAATTAGCATTCACAGCTAACTATAATTTCAATAGGCCTTCAGATTAGTTCATACCTTTTTCAATGGCATCCTTGACATGCATTTTAGGGGGTTGATTGTCTGTATGGTGCAATGTGAAAAGGGCACCAGATTGGGGGGAGTTTGTCTTTACTGAGTTTTCTCAGTAAAGACAAACTCCCAGAGGGGCAAATGGACCCATGTCCTCATGTTGAAAAAAATAAACAGACTGACCTTAAAAGGGCTCCCTACTGATAATTAATATATGTAGGCCAATAGAGAATTCCCCCACTATTTTGCATGCTTAAAAATGCCTAGTTTTAAGTAATTCCTATTTCTTACTGCATGATGGTAACAAAAATCATTCTGCCCTCATTCCGCACACACACACACACACACACGCGCGCACACACGCACACACACATACATATATATATGCGCAAGTGCAGCCACTATTTGTTGCCCTGGATTCTTCCAGGATCAGATTATATTATAGTGGTAGATCATTCCTTCTTGGTACATAAGTACCTTTTTCTATATCAATGTATGCATATTTAATATAGATTTTAATAATTTAAACTTCATTTGCAAAGCTTTAAATATTAACATTGTGTTTCGCAATATACATAGTAATAGAACGATAGGCTTCCTAGCCCTGTTTGTGCCTCCATTTAAACAACTGCAGTACATTAGGGATAGTTATTCAAAGGCACCAGGAAAAGCAGTGTGAAAACACATAATTAAATGTGTTTGGGCTTTTTAATGATGGAAATGGCAATGTTTAAGACTTCTTTGGGTTAGCGAATGATTTCAGTAAGCTTTGCTCTTTCACTGGTATCAGCGGGGAGTCTGAGACATCAAATCATAATTCATCCTAATTTTCTTGGACATACAGGCGGACTTATGAATTAATGGGTTTCCAGGAACCAGATTAGTATTTTGTAGTGTACTTTTACTGCTACATGTTTTTAATTGACTTGCTTTGTTCTGTTAGTATTGTTGCACTGAGTTTGGTTAAACCATGTCAGATATTATTTTGTAGCAGAGGAGTGGCATCAAAGCACCTTAAATAAAAAATTCTACTTGGCAATCTTGGTTTCGTATCTTTTCTTTGATCTTCTGTAAGGGAAAACATTGTCCCAAATGAGTCAGTATGCACCTTGAAACATTTGTAATCATGGGAATTTTCAGTCATTTATTTCAGCTTTTCAAGGAGAAATATGGGACATTTCAGAGGGATCATAGCTCAAGTCTAGTCTAGTCTAGTCCCTGTTTTATATGCAGAAGATCCCAGATACAATTCCTAGCATGTCCGGGTAGGGCTTGGAAAGACTCGTATCTGCAACCCTGGAAGGCCTGGTAGGGAACCTTAAGCCCAGGGATTAGATGAAGCCCTCTAAACTTCTTTCTCAGTCCCTTGGGCTCCATTCATTACTAGGCCTCCTCTTCACCTTTCTTGAATGCTCTTGCCTGTCTGAAATGTCCTTGAACTATGAGAATGTGTCTTGCTTCACTGGATAGAGGATGGAGGAGCATGTGTAGAAATGTCTGACTATTGCATGGCTGGAATATAGCCCACTGTACAACGGAAAGAATCACATCTATTGTTCCATCTGCTTTTGCCTCTAGCCGTACATATTTGTTGCCTCTGGCTCTGTGCGCCATTGTCACGCAGGCCCTGGGAAGTTGTTCATGAGGAAATGTGACCCTTGGGCTTCAGGAAGTTATTCAGCAGAGGTGTCGGCAATAATGAACTAGCAGGACCAACAGTTAGACACAGGCCAAACTCACACAATACATTGAAAGCACTATGATACAATTTAAAAATAATGGCTTTCCCCCAAAGAATCCAGGGAGCAATAGTTAGTTAAGGGTGATATGAGGTGTTAAGAAACCCCTATTCCAGCCCCAGAGCTATAATTCCCATAGTTTCCTGTGATGAGCGATTGATAGTAAAACCACTCTGGGAGTAGCAACTCTCAGCACTCAGAATCCTTTGGGGGAAGCTATGGCTGCTTAAAGTGATATCATAGTCCTTTAAATGCATGGTGTGGCCTCAGGATAAGGCAACTTCCTAATCATATGGAATACATATGATTCTGTTGCACATTGCAAAAGCAACAGAAAGCTGTTTACATTGTCTCTGTACCAAAGTAAACTTAATATATACGCTGGGTGTTTTGCTTTGGTATCATTCTGCACTCCCTGTCCAGTGCTAGACTAAAAGTGTATTCAGACGTGGAGTGTATTGCGTTAGTTTTTCTGGCTAAAATGCTAGCACTTCTATCCTGGAGCCAAATGTTCCTTTCACGCTGCATTACCTGTTGCGTTAAGGATCTGTGGCTTCTTGACTGATAAACCACCATGCTGTGCTAAATTTTAAATGGTTGGAAATAAATATATGCCAGGATACTAACCCCTAATTTCATCACATAAGCAGTGTTGGCATGATCACGAAAACTCCTGTGATTTTTCCGAGTTAAGTTAAATTGATTTTTTTCCCCTGGAAGCATTTAACACGGAAATGTGTGCTAGATTTCAAGAAGTGGCTTTTACGTTGGTGAAAGATCACATCAAATGTGAAAATTATCAGGTAAAGAAGCATCAGGAAAATGGAATAAAGTGCTATATGAACGCAGCCTACAAAATGGTTCTTTAATGATGTAACAAAAGGGCACAAAGGCCCTATGTCTACTATGTTTTCACTAATTGCTTTTCATTCTGTCTGCCTTGGCATCTCCACTTTTCTAGTTGTCTGTCTCCATCATAGCTAATTTGCCATTTCTTTGCCTGCGCACTATTCCAGAATAGGCCGGATACCCTTACACATTCAACTCACAGCCATGCTGTCTATTTGTTAGAAAAACAAGAAGTATATGCAGTGACACTTTGTGTCTTCGAAGAACATCGTGGACAAAGTGATACAATGCCAGTGCCTGCCATGTTATTAATGCCATTCTAATTAGGCCAATCAGTTTTAATTAGCATCCTGTCATGTAACAATCTAATAAAATACTTTGCCTAGGAAAATTGATTCTGCTCTGATGCTAATTATTGTCCTAGACTCACTTCCTTATAAATGGGAATTGATTGCTTTTCTCCAACCCATCTTTGTTTCTTTGCAAGGCGTCTCCCATAAGTCCCCTCTTTCTTTTCTTCTCTACTTTGTCCCTGTGCCTCTCTCAATTAATTCTTCCTGCAGCTCAGTCTCTGGTGTAACCTGAAAAGAACAGGGCTTTATCGCTTGTCAGAGAGAGCCTTCCTCAGTTAAATTTTTCCTCTCAGGAATTTACCAGATCAGAGGCCCATAATCCTAAAGACTGTCTCAGAACTAAAGCTGACAGGGTTAGGCCCAGGTCAGCCTACTCGTAAATCAAAGGCTGAAATGGAACGGAGGCTGTGGCTAGAATCGCAGATTTATAGAGACAGTAACATTAACATTACAAAAGAAGAGTTTTATTGGCCTTCACATGGGATTTGTTTATTGCTAATATCTGCCAAAGTGACACTATACGGTTGTATAAATGCAGCAGAGATAAATATTCTTTGTTAAAGCTAATTGATACATTTTTAGCTAGGAGATGCATAGAATTAAAGAGGCAAAAATAGATGTCCCCATTTACCCCACAATTTTCTCAGTCCTGCCATAGGTAAATTTATGGGCTGGGAAAATCCCAGGTAGGGAAGCCATCCACCATATTTGATGCAGTCTGTCTGCTTGTGGGATGGTTTGTTGTTATGTCTCCATGCAATGCTAGGAAGATGCTGGGAATGCATGCTTTCCTGACATAGAGAGGAGCATGAAAATGAGGTTTGAGAAAATATGTGTGAGACAAGGCCTACATTGTTAATCAGACACACAACAACACAGGTCTTGAAAGAACTGCAAAGGAAAATGTATTGTTTTTCCATTCAGATTCATTTTAAAGGTACCATTCATTTCATCTTCCATTTCTTTCAAGAGTATTCCATAGAACTGTAGAATTCGAAGGGACCCATTTCTATTTATTATTTACTCATTTTCATAGCTGTCCCCAATCAATTTTCATTTTTCTACTGGATAGCCAGACAGTCTTATGTTGTCTGTAACTTTGATGTTCTCTCTCCAAATTATATTAAATTTGCACATATTCTGCTAATCCGCCTCATGTCATCAGAACTAACACATGCTTTGTTCTCTATCTTTGCCTTACTGGTTCTTAATGTAAACATATCCTACTTTAATATTGTATATAAGAGCAGAGAGAAAGCTGTGAGATTTCTCTAATTATTTAGGGTTGCCATATGTCCTGAATTTCCTGGACATACACAGAATACTGCAGTTGGAAGCAGTGTCCGGGGGGGGGGAGGGTACTGTCTGGGAAAATCTGGACATATGTCAACTCATGTTGGCAGTGTTGTTTTTGCTGATTTCCCTAAATTGTTGCATTTTTTTGCGATTTTGCCTTAAAAAGCTCAACAACTTTAGTGTCTGGATATTCACGTTCTGAAATATGGCAACCCTACTCTAATTTCTTAAATCTTAATCCCATCTCCCTATTTCTACACACAATGGTCATGATCCTGCTTTTTGAAAAAAGAGAAATATATGATCTCACATTGATCACCTCATTTGGTTTGACTCTTGGAAGTTACAACTCCATTTTATTGATGTCTCCTGGAAATAAGCGATTCAGAAATAAACTATCTTGTTCAATTATTCAATAATTGTTTTCAAGTATTAAAACACTGACTGCCTCAGCTCTTTCTATCAAGTAGAATTACTCTACCTGAACTCCCTCTGTGCTCTGGCTTATCACATTCAGGCACCTCTCCACAAAGAGCTACAGACACATTGGGCTACCTCCACAAGCGTGACCAAGCATCCACCCACAGAAGAAGAGTAGAAGAGTTTGGATTTGATATCCCGCTTTATCACTACCCAAAGCGGCTAACATTCTCATTTCCCTTCCTCCCCCACAACAAATCTGTGAGGTGAGTGGGGCTGAGAGACTTTAAAGAGGTGTGACTAGCCCAAGGTCACCCAGCAGCTGCATGTGGAGGAGTGGGGAATCGAACCCGGTTCACCAGATTACGAGTCCACCGCTCTTAACCACTACACCACACTGGCTCTCAGAGACAGAGGGTCACATATATGTAAGAAAAAAAGGCCAAAGAAATCAATCCTGAAATAAAAGAGCTGAGGTAATTGACCATGTTTGTAGCTAATACTAGGACCAAAATTGCCCTCCAAGTTTCCCAACAATATTGTCGCTGCAAATACAAGGGTGCAAAATGCTATTGATTTATTAGCAGGTAAATAATTCCCCACCAGTCTATGAGGGGTGAGGACTACTCTGACAAAGTCACCAAGGGTTATTTGTTTGTTTGTCATAGCTCACAATGGTGCAAGCCTCTCTCTCGGGCTTTCTACTCACCATACTGGAATGGCTTGTGGGTGATGTCATGTTGTGTTGTGTTGTGTTGTGTTGTGTCAGAGGGATGTGTGTTGTTTAACTCTTTCACCTTCGATTGGCCAAAAAAAGAGCTGGGTGAAATATGCAGCACAGTCTTATTCGTATTGAGCAATATTTCAATCAAGGAAAATCTTCTTTACATTTCAATTAAGAATGAAGATTCTGCAATTAGCCAGTTCTGGCCCCAGTTGATACACATACTTCAAGGGAACCTCTGTAGGGAACATAACTCTAATTCAGGATACACGTACTAGAGTTCTGCTTTTGCCTAAATTCTGTTTGGATGTCTTGCTTTGGTAGAATTGAGGCTTTCCCCCCTTCCTGTGACTGTATTTTTAATCCATAAAGATTAAAAGGAGTGAACAAAATGCTTGTCATCTGAAAGGTTTCTTCCATACTGGGCAGTTAATTCTGTCTCTTCCTATTATCTGATGCTGTGGATTCATTGACAACAAAGATTTGTCTTTAGAAGTGCTGACAAGAACATGTTGTGACGTGTAGTGCAACCACAGAGTTGAATGTAAATCCAAAGGGTGGTTGGGAGAGGGGGGGACTAGTCAGCTAGCAAAGATAAAAGCAAGCGGGGAAAGAAGAAGGGAAATAGATTCTCCAATTACCCAGGGTTTCTAGAGTAGGGTACCCTCACCTGTGTGACTGTTGGCTTGATTATTTTAAAATTGCCTTTAATCTAAAGGCATGATATAAATGCTTTCAAATAATCAATCAAACCAATGGTCGGTCTGAACCAGATTTCCTCAACCTCGGCCCTCCAGATGTTTTGAGACTACAATTCCCATCATCCCTGACCACTGGTCCTGCTAGCTAAGGATCATGGGAGTTGTAGGCCAAAAACATCTGGAGGGCCGAGGTTGATGAAGCCTGGTCTGAGCTAACAGTCTGATTAAAATTGTGAAAGGGCTGTAGGTAGCATGAAGGAGCAGGTTGCTGTAGGCGGTGAAAGGGTTGAAGTCTGTCCTCTTACCTCTCTCCTGTTCACCTCCTTGCTAGCCTCTTGGTTCCTAGAATCGATAGGGATGAGTAGATCTTCCAAGGCTCTCCATGGATTGTTTCCAGGTTTCTCTGTGGTCCTTTTCTCACCACAAATAATAATAATAGAAGGGAAATCTGAGGGATTTAGAGCCGATATGAGTGGTTTCAAAGCTTCCCTTCATCTCCTGTCTCCATCAACCCACCCTGCCTCCACCAGCATGGTACCTTCAAAGCCATACCCACCACCCTCCATCCTTCTTGTGGGAAAAGCCAAACATTCATCAAATGCTTGCCAAGGAAACTGAGAATATGCATGTCAACAAAAAAATCACTGGGGAATGCTCCAAGTTTCTTTTCTTCTGGGAGCACTGACTTTCTTTGGTGTATTTCCACAGGATCTTTCCTCACTCTCAGGTATTCTCTAAATCTAATTAGGAACTTTCATACACAATGCAAGAATAGGAAGAAAATCTATTTATGTTAAGGTGATGGTGCGTTTCTGCATATCTCAATGTTCTCTCGAATATTCTTTAAGATAACATTTTGAGGTTTCTCAATAAATACAACTATATACAATGAATGTATGTGATGTACACAAAGAACATTTGCTTCCTTCAAAACACAGGCACCACTCATAAAAAAAGTAAGTATAAAAATACAGCCTTGGCCAGAAAGGTCCAGTGAAACCTTTAAACACAACCTGGTGTTTGAAACCAAATTGCAACGCCCAAGTTAACAAATCAGATCAGGTTTGCTGAGAGGCCTATATAATCAAATGAGTTTTGAAATGATTGAGAATAGAGATGCACAGATATTATGAGATCCATCATATTGTAATTATTGTTGGAATATTAGTCTGCTCATCTGTAAATGATAATTGCAATGCTTTTTGTATTTTTCTTTTTTATTGAATTATAATTATGTATTGTTTTATTAAATGTAATGTATCTGCTGAAGTTATTTCCTTAAAAATGTTAATTAAAAGAAATTGTCCCTTACCAACTAATGCCCTTTTAGCATTAATAATGAGCTCATGATGCAGTGAAATGGAGATTTTATTGATCCTTAGGAATGTTTTCAGAAAACAGGTCAGTAGAAGATAAAAGGCCTAGTTGATGGTTAAGCAATACTGATATTCTGACAGGGATATACAGTGACTCCCTGAATATAGATATTAGCTTCAGGATAATACAAAACTGTTAGCCAGCTTCAAAATAACCCAGGAGTATTATGAGCATGAAGTGAAGCTCTCCTTATTTCCAGATTAACTGCTTGATAGTGTTTGGTACATAACCTCTCCAGCACCTATCTAATCTTTCTATCTAATAGATACAGCAAGAATTCTACTTCCAGCCAGCAAAAATGTCATATCTCCAGGAAGCAGTGTCATTAATATTGTATTCCAAACTGAGATACTGTAGTGGTAAATGATGGCTTTATCACAACGTGGTTTTCTACTACAAAATATAACCTTTGAAACTTTGGGGCAACACCTAAACACTTGAATAGTGGTTAGAAGGATTTCTTAAGCCCTCTTCAGCTGTTCAGCCTGACCATATAAGTATAGGTAGTGGAGAAATTAAATTCAGTTTGCATTTAAAGGTGAACCTACATAACTTGCACTTCCTAAAACATAGACACCCACTGAAATTCAGACTACTCTGAATTTTGCACTGCAGTTCTCTGGACAAGTAATGTGTTTTTTAAAAATACATATAATAGAGTAAAGTGTGCATATAATTGCCTTTTATTAGGGGAAATTGCTTTGCAAACTGTGTTAGGAGAAAATATTAGGAGAAAATTGCACTAAATTTCTGATGAATTTTCATGAGGACTTCTTTTTTAACTGCAAACCAATGTGGATATGTAGAAAGCTGAATTTAAGATGACGAAAAGGAAGTGAGAGAAACAAAATTTGGCAGATTTGCCCATCCCTACACACAAGACCAAAAAGTAGAGAAGGGGCAGAAAGGTATGCACACAAGAGACACAAGCCCTCCACAGACCAGTTCCATTTAGGATCTTTTCACACTGAGTGGGGAGATCTGAAGAGGGCTTCCTTCTGGATGATGTCAAATAGGACAACCCTACCCTTTCCCCTGCAATCTGAGACACACACAGAGAAGGCATCATCTGTACTGCAAACCTTTGAGAACACTGAACTTATATGGAATCTCTAATGGAATTCTGACTTGGAACAAGGCTTAGTTTGGGAGACGTAAGGATGGACCTGCATACAGATCCAAATTCAACAGCTCAGTAAAATCCCTCATATTACTGCATAAATTACATTGCGCATCTCTCCATAGTGGGAAGTGGTTTGTATTGATTAAATGTGAATGGATAATGATTTGGAAGCAGTGAGAAGATTACCTCCTGTTGCCAGTATGAACAGAACAGAACAGACCATAAGCTGTGCTTAGCAGATACTGATGTGTTGGGCTATAATAGTAGGACGCTGATGAGCCAAAACTATTGAATGGACTTGACACTAATTGGGCCCTCTGCACGACAATGGCGACATGTGAGAAAATACATGACAACATTCCTGACACCTCAGGAATTTTGTTAACTTCTAAAAAAGAATGGAGATCTTTGCACAGATGGTGTGCATATCAATGCTCTTTCTTGGCTCCCAGCAGGATCATCCACTTTCTGTTGGAGGTGGGTTCAGAATCAAGCTGAAATCAAGAGCTGTTTCATATTAACTAACCTTACTTACTGTTTTAGGAAAATGTCATACTTCTCCGATTCCATATTGATGTGATATAAATTTATTATAAATGTAAGGGTAAATATAGATTATAAGAACAAAGTTGTGCAGGCCTGAATAAAGTATAAGACAAAAGAGTTCTTACCTAACTTAAAGCCAATACAAGTAGTATTGAAAAATGCTTTATGATGTTTGCCATCTCTCAAACACACGAACTTCTGCAAGTCTTCAAATTTGACAAAGCCACGTGACCTGGAAGTGTCTCCGGACAGTGCTGGCCCCCAGCCTCTTGAGTGAGATGGGCGCACAACCCTAGAGTCTGTCAAGTCTGGCCCGCACGGGCAGGGGTACCTATATCTATTGATACAGGAGCATTTATGCTATTTAAAATCCCAGTTATGCTGAGAATGTTAGGTTCAACTCTCATTAAATGAAAGCAGCTCTGAGTAGCTCTGCCACGTGAAATAAGCTACACATAATCCGATTCAGCCACTCAGTGCACAGATATGGGGTTAATGCCTCCAGAGAGCTTGCTATGAGCAGAGCTGCCCCATTTGTTGCAGTATCAAACGCTATTCAGAGTCTGTAATGGCATTGCGTGCATAGAGCATTCCCTCAGGTTGAAGTGAATGAGGTCAGCCCGGACTTTACAAAGTGTATTCCACAAAGCACATTCCATAGCTTTAAATTATTGCAGGCTTCATTTTTTTTTAGTATTGTTTTCAGTTATATTATGCCTTATACAAATATACAGCTCAAGTATTATCTGAATGCAGAATGGATGAGGAATTCTGAAATTAATTAATTAAATCTCTTCCCAGACATTTTTTTCAGTCATGTAGTCACCTTTTACTTTGATCTTGAGGGTGCTTCTTGTTTCAAGTTTGATACTACCTGGACACACAACATGAACTGGAAAAATCAAGGAATCTGACATCAAAGGGCTTCAGAGGCTCATGATGCTAGCGTCAAAGAATAAACATGCTTTATGGACCCCTGAATTCTTTCCTGGCTGAGATTAACATGGAAGCTGGAGAAGAATCCCTCATTTTTCTTCTGCCACCCCAGCCCCTCTAATTTCCAAGACACCCGGCATCTGGATGTCTAACACCCTACCTCCTCTCCTTAAAGACTTATTGGCTGTCACCAGTAGTAACATATAATCATAAGAAAATCTATTTCCTTCATTCTCCTCCTCTAGTGTCATAGTGTCCCTGATGAAAGGCTTCTGGGAGAAGAAAAGGCCACTAGTTCTCCCCCCCCCCCCCGGGTCTGCTAATGCCAGGAAAGCAGAAGGCGTGTGTGTCTGTGGGAAACGACTGACCTCACCTCTACCTGTGTCCTATTGCTACTTCCACGGTCAGCAACTATGGCAAGACTTTGACCCAGAAAACAAGCACTTGTTTTGGTAAAAACTCATCTCATTTCTGAACCAATCTAACGTACGAACTGTAGCTTTAAGATGAAATGAACAGTGACGATGAAAATATCAGACCTCTGGCTGCATGTGTTTTGATTTATACACTTGTGCCCCATTCATAATAAATATGAGGTGTATATAGCTTGTGCTCAAGCATCTGTACTCGGGTACAAAATGTTTTGTGAGAAAATGCCCTGCTGCTTTGTCTTTAATTGCATTATTTTATGCTGAGCACCATGACCTGAAATCTAATATGGGGAAGGGCAGAGAGTAGCTTTTAAAAATAGAATTCAGAAAACATGAACAGTTCTGTGTATGTACATGCCTGCACTTTTCACAGAAACCTGATGTACAATAATTAAACTTTCCCAAATGCTTAATCTTCTCTTGGAAGGTTTCCTTATCTCTTTGTCTCTATGTCAAGAAAAGTTTTACCTCTGTAATTTCTATGTGTTGAGGTGCAGTTAATGATAGAATAAGGCGGCGAGTAGTTTAAATGTAGGAGGAGATACTGAACAAGCAGGAGAGGGAAGGACTAGCACAGATCAGTGGTAGATGCTGTGCTTTGCATGCAGCAGGTCTCAGGTTCAATCCTAATTTCCACTGAAAGGATCCTGTTGGGCTGGCTTCAGCCATCTGTTACCCTCCAGATATTTTGGACGGCAATTTCTATCTGCCCCATCCAGCAAAGCTGTCTTAGGAAAAGAAGCCGCTCCCTCTTGGAGAGTCACAACCAGCAGAACAGACAAAATAGGCCAATTTTCTATATGCAGGGAAATACATTGAGTTGTTTTGCTCAGAGCGGCTCAGAGCTGTTGAAATCAGTGGATCTATCTTAGTCCTGGTTATTAATTTCATTGGATCTACTTTGAATTAAACGTAATTGACCCCTCATGGTTCCTTCCAACTCTACAACTCTGACTGCCACTCACTGAGATTATAATTGACTCATTTTTTAAATTAAAATATCTATGCCACCCTTCATCCAAGAATCACAAGACAGTTCACAGCACTAAAATGCATAACATAGTAACAAACAAAAACAATACTCCCCTACAGTTTGCTATGATAAAACCCAGTGTTTTAGTTCACCGGTTGCTGAAAAACAGTGCCTATAGAAGTGACTCTCTGGAAATAAGCAGTCCAAACCTACACACAGGTACCAAGAAGTAAGTTCTGTTCTGCCTAGGGTGGCTTACACCCATGGAGTAAGCATTGTTCCAAGCTGCATCTTGTTCTAGGAATGCGGCTGTGCTGCAGTGAGCAGCCAAGCTGATGCCTGAAGTAGCGGCAAAGCTTTTGCGTTTAGGAAAAGAAAGGAAAAAGATGGAAAGCCCTCAGCCACCTTATATGTAATGGTAAGTTTAATGGTAAAAAAAAAAAATGCCCACTCCCAAACGTCTCTCTGTCACACTCGCACACACACAAATGCAAGCACATACACATAAAAATTTTCATACAATTTATTTTATTGCACTGGAAAAATATTTGTGCCCAGTTCATGGATCTCCTGAAGCTCATCTATGGACCCTCTAACACAGAACTTAAGGAGGAAACTGAAAGAGCAATTTCCTTTTTCAGCTCTATGTCAAATTAATTCTACCGGATCTGATTTTTGCCCAGTTCCCTTGTAAAATAATTTAAAGTTCCATCTTGATCTCTGAGCTCCTACATCAGAAGTGTAGAAAAAGTTGTCTAGACCTTTTTAGTTGGATGCCTTTTTGATTTGCATCCTTCTTAGTTCTAAACCTTTGTACAGATGTGCTCTAAAAAACCAACACCCCACAGTTTCACTCATTTTCATCACCACCACTTGCTTCCCTTACTTTCAGTCAAAATGCCATTTTTGGACTTACTCGTTTATTTTATTTTATTTCCATACAGTTCAATCCTTTACTTAATTCAGCCCAGGCCCTTGTTTAATCAGGTACACTAATCCGATGAGATTTTTCTTTCTGTGTCTAGATAACCTGCCTCACATTGCAATCAAAACTTCACTGCTTTCGGCATATAGGCTACTTTACAAGCAGCTATAATCGGATAAATGCTTTAATCTGTTAGTCAAAAATTCGGATGTTGCCTTACCCAATTTAGATGGGAAATGGAAGTCTATAGTCGAGTTAATGGAATACATGTCTAAGTTTATAGTTTGCTTTAGGGAAGAAATAATAGTACATTTTCAAGCTGGGTTCTTCCCCTACCCAAGAAGCCTGCAGATATATTAAAATGTTAATGGTTCAGACTTCTAACTGCCAATTGTCTGGTAAATGACAAATACCGGTGGAACAGCAGATGGCAATAAGATGTCACTTGTTAAGGACATCACGTTTATCTGAGCATATGCTTTGAGGAGTGTAATAGATTATGTCTTCATAATAATTATTGGAAAAAGAGATTGTGCTCTATTTTTACATTAAAAAAACAGCTTTGTCTTAATATCCATGAGACAATCTGGCCTTTTGTTTCTTAACAAGATAGAGCACTGGAAGCAATTTTATTATCAAAGACTGAAGATATTTACAATTTCAATTGATTGGTGGGAGAACATCAAATGGGAGACAAAGCAAGTCAAAAGCCAGAGTCAAAACCCGAGAAGGGAAGCAGAGAAGAAATGGATATTCAAATGTGTTTCTCCAGAATGCTTTTGGAGTCAACCACATGCAGCCGTTCTATGTTCTACGCATGATGTAGGCTGAACTTGTGCTGATCCTTCATTCATCTGCATAGCAGTAAGATCTCAGATAACCATGTGGTTATGCATTAATTTGGGTGTGTTGAGAAGGCCCATAGCTTAGAGTTAGAGCATGTGTTTTCCATTCAAAAGTGTCAAATTTAATTTCAGATACGGCTGGGAGAATTAACCTTCCTGAAACACCAGAGAGTCACTTCCAGACTACACTGAGCTAGAGGAATCAGAGATGCCACTCTGTATAACACAGCTTACTTGATATAAGGCACTTTCCTATAAGCGCATAGGAAGCTGCCACATACCAAGTCAGACCAATGGTCCATCTAATTCAGTACTGTATATGCTGACTGCCAGTGTCTCTCCAGGGTCCCAGGCAAAAAGTCTTCCTAACCCTAGCTGGAGATGCTGGGGACTGAATTTGATTCCCTTAGCATGCAAGCTGATGCTCTACCACTGAGTGATTACCCTTCCCTGCATTATGCCATGCAATTAGGACACAAGTGAAAACATTAAGACAGGTATCAGGAACCTGTGGCCCTTCATGCAGCATGTGAAATGGACAAGGATGATGGGAGCAGTAGTTCTTCAACATCTGGACAGTGGTCAGAGATGATGGGAATTGTAGTCCAGCAATATCTGGAAGGCCATAGATTTTCCGCCCCTCGTGCCAAATTCCAATTGTGGACCCGCAATCATCATTACGCCTTTAGTTTTCTATCGCAGAACTAGGATGCCTCTCAATATTTAGTACTTAAGAATTCCTGGAAAATGGCTTTGCAAATAAATTGCTCATAGGCCTACAGATCTGGGATTAAATACAATTTGGCAAATAAAATATTATTATTTTGGGATAATTTCATGGTAAGCTTTCTTACTACAATGCATTGAAGAATGTTGATTTCTTAATAGTATCCCTTTTAGCTACAATACATTAATTTGCTGGTATTTGGCTGCACAATTTCACACATATACATATTGCACTGAGACAGATGTTTAAATTCTGAACTCAACTCTTTATGAAACTTACTGCATTTGATAGTGCAATAGATTTTTGTGTGTGTCGAGATGTCTTTTCTTAGTCACTTCAAGAGTTTTAAAGATTCCAGCAGTATGTAGAATTAGTGCTGTTGCTGCTGCTACTACTACTGGGAGGCGAGAGTTATTAGAATATTATTAGTGTGATTAGAATACGTGAAGACTTAAAAGGGGCCTCCTAATTATTGCACTGTTAGAGGTTCATGTTTGTACCCATCCCCCCTTGCATTCTCTTATTTGATTATGAGAAGGAAAATTATATCTTTTCTGAGAATAAAATGTCTTTGGCTGCAGTCGGGAGCTTAATTAGGTTAGCTAAATCCCATTGAAGCCAATGGAGTCTGAGCAGCCTAACTTTGCTCAGAAATACAGCCTTGGCATTGGGTACTCATATTCACCGCCACTGAAGAAAACGCTGAATCAAAATTCTCAGCTGATTACACACTTGCCATAATTACAGCAAACTGCAAGTTTTTGAAGTTATTACACTAATGTTCATGAGACTCTGTCCCCAACCTGTTATTGAATTGCTTCCTTACATAAATGTGGATCCCATGTGGCCAGCTATACCAGTGCTTCTAATTGCACTGTATTTACTTTGCTCCAGAATTATCATTTTGCTTTCATCAGCACTTATGGGTAATCTAATTGTTCCTAAGCAAATTACTTAGTATCACAGCACTAATTAGGTAGCTTGTCAGGCCCTCTTGCAATGGTTGATTTTTCTGCAAGTATTTTTAACCTTTGGCAGTCTCTCTCTCTCTCTCTCTCTCTCTCTCTCATTTCAATTCTCCTGCCAACAAGAATCATAGAATTGTAGAGTTGGAAGGGACACTGAGGGTCAACTAGTCCAACTCTCTGCAATACAGGAATCTCAATTAGATCATACATGACAGATGACTATCCAACCTCTGCTTAAAAACCCCCAAGGAACGAGAGTCTACCACTTCTTGTGGGAGTCAGTTCCACCGTTGAACAATTATTACTGTTGGAAAGTTCTTCCTGATGTTTAGCCAAAATCTCCTTTCTTGTAACTTGAAGCCATTGGTTTGGGTCCTAGCCTCTGGAGCAGGAGAAAAGAAGCTTGCTCCATCCAACATGTGGCAGCCCTTTAGATAGTTGAAGATGCCTATCATATATCCTCTTAGTCTCCAACTCCCTCAACCCTTCCTCGTAAGGCTTGGTTTCCAGACCCTTGATTATCTTGGTTGCCCTCCTCTGCACACTTTCCAGCTTCTCAATATCAATAATCATGGTGCCAGGACTGGACACAATACTCCAGGTGTGGTCTTGCCAAAGCAGAATAGAGTGGTACTATTACTTCCCTTGATCAAGACACTATACTTCTGTTGATGCAGCCTAGAACAGTATTACCGCCACCCCTTTTTTTGCTGCTGTGTCATACTGTTAAGCTTGTCATCTACTAAAACCCCTAGATCCTTTTCATGTGTACTATTGGCAATCCAGGTGTCCCTTGGCAACACAAGAACAGGCCTTCTCTGCAGTGGCTCTCTGTCTATGGAATGCTCTCCTCAGGGAAGTTCACCTAGTGCCTACATTATACACCTTTAAGTGCCAGGCAAAAACATTCCTTTTTAACCAGGCCTTTGGTTGATCTTATTGACATCCAACACCCTTTTAGAATGTGGCTGGGGGGGGGGTTATTGGGTTACTGCTTTTGGTTTGATTTTATATGTTGTGGTCCTTTTGTGAACTGCCCTGAGACCTCCAGGTATAGGGCAGTGTATAAGGTGAATTATTATTATTATTATTATTATTATTATTATTATTATTATTATTTATTATTAGTTCAGATTTTTTTCCCTGCCTAGGTATAGAACCTTACATTTTTTTCTGTTGAAATTCATTTTGTTAGATTTGCTCCAGTTTTCCAATCTATGTTGGTCATCTTGAATCCCAATTCTGACTTCAATGACATTGGCTACCCCTCCGTTTGGTGTCATCTGCAAATTTGATGAGCATCCCCTCAGTTCCTTCATCCAAGTCATTTATAAAGATGTTGAACAATAACGGACCCAGGATCAAACCCTGCAGCAGCTCATTTGTCCTTTTTCTCCATGATGCCAAGGAACTGTTAGTGAGCACTATTTGGGTTCAGTCAGTCAACCAGCTCCAAATCCAGCTAACAGTCCACATTTTATCAGCATTTCCACAAGGATATCGGGGGGACTTCGTCAAAAGCCTTACAGAAATCAAGATATACAACTTCATCATAGGGATAGGAAAATAGGGAGAAGTAATTATTGTCAATTAGCTTGCCTATTGACATCAGGACAGAATGGGGTCCCATACTGTTGTGAAAATCATTGGTATACTTATACACTGATGTTACACCAGTGTGTCATGGGCTTCTCCTGCTGAACAGCAGTCTGAAGAGGGAGTGACTCCACCTGCAGCTGATCAGCCTTCAAGGACACAGAGGAGAAGGCACTGATGAGAACCAGCTGGCTTCAGCCTTCTTAAGCAGAGCTTCCAACAGCAGTCAGGTGCTGGAAACAATGTTTGTCATTCCCGGCCCTACCTTGCTGCTTTCTGCTCATCTTGACCCTTGATCATCAGATTCCCTGTCCCCTGGATACTCTGACCATATGGATTGCTGTTTGCCCGACCCTAGGGCTGGACCTGACTTTGAACACTGACTCTGCCTCCAGGCAAGTACACCTCAGAGACACTTCCAGTTGCCTGGTCTACCACTCCACTGAGCTCTGGACATAGCTGCTCAGCAATGAGACTACGACACAGTGTTTCCTGCAATCAGTATATAATATATAAAAGAAAGCAGATATGACTTATTCTGAACTTCTATTGGCAAGGATTTCCACAAGGCAGAGCCTACCACACTAAAGGTTTGGCCTCTGGTAAAAGCTGACTGAACTGCAGGCTAATGGAAGGCCATAAAAAAAAATGCCCCATCTGAAGATCTTAGTGATCATAAGGAAGAAGGTGCTCCTAAATGTACTTTGGACACAGGTTGTTTAGGGCTTTTAGATTGACACAAGTACCTTGAACCTGAACTGGTAGCAAATCAGCAACCAATGCAGGCTTTAGGTTTATGACACCCTTACACTGAAGGAGGCTTAGAGTTAAATGCCCGGGAACATGTAAATGAAGAAGTTAATTATCTGGAATGGGCACCATAGAAGGCTGTGGAATAATAATATAATAATATAATATAATATAATATAATATAATATAATATAATATAATATAATATAATATAATATAATATAATATAATATAATATAATATATAATATAATATAATATAATATAATATAATATAATATGACAGATCAGACAGCATGGAGGAAGTCAATTTGCAAGGATAAGAAATAATATCCCTCATCTTAGCATTCCATATTGTGTCAATTATCACAAATCAGAAATAAAACTGCTTGTTCCAAAATGGACATGCTAAAAATAACACAAAAGAAAAACATCAATTATTTGTAGATGTAGAAATATTCTGGAAAAAGGAATAAAAAATGGAATAGGTTTTTGGATGAGCAAAATATAATATGTAGCCAAATGAAAACAACCTCCCACCCCCACCATGGAAAAAAACCCACAGCATTATGCATTCAAATAGCATAGCAGGACAAAGAGATTTATATTGTGTATAAAGAAAACAAAATTAACAAAAAATGCAGGCTGCCAGATAAGGAGGACAGCTGCCAAGACAATAAAATAAGATACCCAAATGGCTGAGCAACAGAGGATTTCTTTTCGTGGTGTCTGAAAAACATATTATGAGTGGCATGACATAGAAGTCCTTTCAGTAAAGACATTAGCATGGTGTTTATTGGAAAGCAAGGCTGAATGCTATCCACACCTACCAGATGTGCTATGAGGGGAGAGATGCCATCTCTTTTACATAAGGCTAACCAGTTCCTCCTAGTCACATTCATTTGTTAGCAAAATGGTTGTCTTGCGTTACAGAATAAAGTACCTCATCAACTCAGAGGGAAATTAATTTTGCTTGCAAATGTGGGCTTGTTTAACATTCACTTTCAAGCTGCTACACATTCTGGACCTTTCACTTTCTCTTTCTCTCTCTTTTTTTAAAAAAACTGGCTTACAAACTTAGCACAGAAATGGATGCCGACTGCAAAAGCTTGTACATCGTATTTGTTAATGTGTGGAAATAAAACCTTGGGGATATGCACATTATACTGGTTTCAAAAGAGCACTGCTGCCGCAATAGTCCATTTGGAACTGAACAGGCATGGCCAAAAAAGAAAAACATACATCATGCACACTGACTAAGATGGATGTGATGGTCTTTTGGATGCTTTGGAATATTGCTTTCTCTGTGGTTCTGAATGTGCATAGTATATTAGTATACAGTATAGCTATAACTATCTCTCTCTCTCTCTCTCTCTCTCTCTCTCTCTCTCTCTCTCTCTATCTATCAAACTATATCCAAGGATACCCTTCCTGAATCCCAAAATGGTTTTCAACCTTCTAGGGGGACAGTGGATATGATCTTCACTGCTCGACAGCTTCAAGAAAAATGCAGAGAGCAAAGCCAACCCCTGCATATGGCATTTATTGTGGACTGTCCTTCTGAAAATCAGCTGGCCAGATAAATTTTTCAACATCCTTCTGTTCCTCCATGATAATATGACAGCAAAAATGGCTGATAATGATGGCTCTCAAAGTGAACCATTCACAGTGAGATCAGGTGTTAAACAAGGATGTGTTATTGCCCCAACTCTGTTATCTTCGTCACCATGATCCTGCACAATAAGAAAGGGAAACTCCTCACCTGGGTAGAAATCATATATCAAACAGATAGAAAGCTTTTTAATCTGAGTAGGCTGAAAGCAAAGAGTAAGATTACTATAACGTCCATCACAGAGTTTCAGCATGCTGATGACCACATGGCATGTGTACACTCAAAGGATGACCTTCAAAGCATCCTAAATATCTTTGCAGAAGCTTACAGAAAACTTGGCTTATTGCTCGATATTCAAAAAAAACCAAAGTGCTGCACCAAGAAGCACAAATCAACCTCTCTGCAGTGCCACAAATCCAACTTAATGGTGTAATGTTGGAAAGTATTGATCACTTTTCTTACCTGGGCAGTTATCTTTCCACAAGGGCCGACATCAGTGCCAAAATCCAACATCGCCTGAGCTTTGTGAGCACAGCTTTCTTACCATTGAAGTGCAGTGTTTGAGGACTGGGACATTCTCAGGGAAACCAAAATGCTTGTTTACAAAGCTATTGTACTAACAAGTTTACTGTACACTTGTGAAACATGTACCATTTATAAACACCACCTCCAACTCCTCAAAAGATTCCATCAATGGCGTCTCCGAAAAATTTTACACATCACTTAGGAAGACAGGCGAACTTATGTCAGTGTACTGGAAGAACCAAAGATCACCAGTGTTGAAGCAATGATTCTTCAACATCAACTTTGATGGACTGTTCATGTTGTTTGGATGCCTGGTTGTTGTCTTCCAAAGCAACTACTCTATTCCCATCTTAAGAATGGAAAGTGAAATACTGGTGGACAACAAAAGAGGTTTAAAGACACTCCCAAGGCAAAAAAATCACTGGTAACTGGGAAACACTGGCCTGTGAGCACTCAAATGGGAGAACAGCCTTTACCGAAGGTGTCATGGACTTTGAAGAAGCACAAACTCAGGCCAAAAAGGAAAAATAAGCTAAGATCATAGAATCATAGAATCATAGAATCATAGAGTTGGAAGAGACCACAAGGGTCATCGAGTCCAACCCCCTGCCAAGCAGGAAACACCATCAGAGCACTCCTGACATATGGTTGTCAAGCCTCTGCTTAAAGACCTCCAAAGAAGGAGACTCCACCACACTCCTTGGCAGCAAATTCCACTGTCGAACAGCTCTTACTGTCAGGAAGTTCTTCCTAATGTTTAGGTGGAATCTTCTTTCTTGTAGTTTGTATCCATTGCTCCGTGTCCGCTTCTCTGGAGCAGCAGAAAACAACCTTTCTCCCTCCTCTATGTGACATCCTTTTATATATTTGAACATGGCTATCATATCACCCCTTAACCTCCTCTTCTCCAGGCTAAACATGCCCAGCTCCCTTAGCCAATCCTCATAAGGCATTGTTTCCAGGCCTTTGACCATTTTGGTTGCCCTCCTCTGTACACGTTCTAGTTTGTCAGTGTCCTTCTTGAACTGTGGTGCCCAGAACTGGACACAGTACTCCAGGTGAGGTCTGACCAGAGCAGAATACAGTGGATGAAGGCACATTTGGCAAGTCCTCACCATGATCAACTCCTGCCTAGAAACATATGTCCCCAATGTAGAAGGACGTGTGGATCCAGAATTGGCCTCCACGGTCACTTCCGGACTCACTGTTAAGACCATATTCATGGAAGACAATCCTACTCAGCTACAAGTGATCACCGGGGGGGGGGGGGGGGGAGAGAGAGAGACTGTATACATAGTATACAGGCTTTCAGATTGCTGTTTTTTTAAAATACCAGTGGGAGAAATGTGTTTAAGTAAAAGACTTTTCATGGAATCCAACTGTGATAAGACATGCCAGCATCAGAACCTTGTTCATTATGTGCTGGACTTTCACATGTGTTCAATCAAGTTCATATGTTTTAAATAGCAGTGACCATGCAGCTTTGGTGGCAAGCAGGATTAAGTTCAATGATCTAGTGTGTGCTTTTTACAAAATGGTACCAGAACCTTTAAAAAAAAAGGATTATTGGGTCTAGGGCAAAAACACTTGTCCAAGACCTGAAATAATTTTGCACTGGGCAGAGTAGAAACTACGTGGACTAGGGAAGCATAAAAACTGAGCCATAGAGCACATGCTTTGCACACAGGGCTTAAATCCTTGGCATTTTCTGATAGGGCTGGGAGAGACTCCTGTCTGAAACCCAGGAGAGCCACTTCTGGTTGGTGCAGAAAACACTGAGCATAGGCCAATGGTTTGACTTTCTATAAGGCTATGTTCTAGATGCACCAATGGCCGAATTCAGTACAAAGCATCTCATTATAACACATGTTCATGTGGAAAACAAATAATTCCTAGGTTTAAATTGTCCTTCCCCTGTGGGATGTGCACATGTCTCTCTCTTCCTACTCTCTCTCCCACACAATGGATTCACTTGTAACTCCATGTCTGCAGATGTGCCGAGGCAACCTGGAATGGTATAGTGGAAACCATTTATGATCCCTTAATGTATATCATGAAGGCTGGCAACATCTACCCTGTCGTATGGGAATCCCTTGCAGATGGCCACAATCCAGAGGAGGAATGACCACTGGGAGGAGTGCAGACACTCTCCTGTAAGTGCCGTTTATCTGGGCCCGAAACCTGTTGTTGGGATACTGCCAGGGAGACAAAGTCCATCATGACTCCACGTCGTCTCCGGACGTCCATTGATCTCCTGTAGACACGCAGTATCAGCAATTAGCGACACGAGCTCCAGAAATAGCTTGCCACATTCCAGAGCCGTGCACGCTCTATCAGCAGATAATGCACAGCGAAAGATGCACTCAGGAGAGCATTATTTACAAGTTTATTTCTCCGTTGATCAGAACAAAGAAAAACATGACTGCCTGCTTCAGTGTTCCGGCTCAGAGAGAAAAACGAAAACAAAGACACAACATAAACATCCTGTGAAACAGGAAATACGCAGGCTGTGACACAAACATCCTGCTCCCTTTTAAGGTAGAACGGAAATATCCTAACAATCTGCAGCAGCACAACCAGACATTTTCATCTGCCCCACCTGCAACAAAACATGTATCTCCCATAATGGTTTCTACAGCCACAGCAGGTGCTATAACCTTCCAACAGTTTGACTTCACCCTCAAAGGCGCATTTCTCCATTGCCTCCTGAGAGAGACAGATGCCAACAACCATTTGGTTTTTATGTATGCTTGATTTCTTTAATTTTAATGTGCAATTTAAACCCACACCCTTTGCTTTTTTCTTTATCGCATGAAGAACTGAGAAGCTTACAAAGCCAGCATGGTCCATGAACAGCAATCAGTTCTGCTGTCAGATTGTTGCCCCTGGTCACATATGGTGCACTACTAATGGACTCCAATGGGAGATTATGCTCATCCTTTTATGGCTGCAGGGATTCTCACAGTAATGGCGAGAACAACATTGTGAGCAATCACCATCTCTGAGAGATTACCCAAACCTCCCACGTGAAATCTAAAGCATACCCAAAGGCACATGGAGCTGACATTGACTTCAAGGATGTCTGAGGTTAGAAGAACTTGTTTGGATAACATAACTCAGTCAGTATTTTTTATATTTTAATTTCCAGATCTTACTAGATAGAAATTGTGCTTGGATCATGGGATGGGGCGGTTTATCTATTGACTATGAAGACTGAGCAGATTGATTTACAGTACCTATCCATCACCATTTCAAGCTGTCTTTTGAAGATTAGCCAATTGACTGCCCTATTGTGTGGTCCTCTGCAGACCAGGCTGCTGTCATAATTCATCTTCCTGGCAAATCTCATCAACTTAATTTAGAAAGTATAAATCAAATAGCTCCATTCAAGCTTTTGGCTTTTGGCAAAGAGTCTGGAAATCAGTTCAGTCTGTTGTGTTGATGATGATGACCCCCTGCATGGATTTCAGATGCCTTTGGAGAAAGGTTAATAAAACCTTTTCAGCATTCTGATGGGTATTGGCTTTTGAGTCACACTTCTTAAGAAGTGTCATGCAACCTGGGCAAAGATTTCTCTAGCTTCCTACGAAGGAGTTAACAGTTATGTGCGAAACATGATTTGTATGCCAAGGGTCTGAATAGTTGATTCAGAAAAAAATTCTCAGTAAAGAGGTGAACAACCGACAAATGCCAGTTTTGTTCCCACCCTATTCCCATGCTGAGTTCTTAAAGGAGAAGTAAGCCGATAGGCAGTGCTACCCATTGGACTGTTTATAAGTAGGGAGGTAAGAAGGTGGTGAAGACTGGAGGCAGATTGGGGTCAGTGGGGAAGTGCCCTCACGCTAATCAACAAGCCTCCATTGGGAGTCAATGGTGACCAGTGTGGTGGAAGACAGTTGGGAAGCTACTGCTGCTTACCTGGATGGGTTGGGGCAGGGTAGTGGTGAGGTCAGGACTGTGTGGACATAGCAGCAGAGCCAATTTGGCACTCCATCAGGGCATCTCCACAATACTACCTCATTGCTGCTTAGTCCCCCCACCCCTGCCCAGGTAAGGTAAAAGGTAAAGGACTCCTGGACAGTTAAGTCCAGTCAAATTCGACTATGGGGTGTAGCGCTCACCTCCGCTTTCAGGTCAAGGGAGCTGGCGTTTGTCCACAGACAGCTTTCCAGGTCATGTGGCCAGCATGACTAAACCACTTCTGGTGCAATGGAACACTGCGATGGAAGCAAGAGCACGCGGAAACACTGTTTACCTTCCCTCCACAACAATACCTATTTATCTACTTGCACAGGTATGTTTTCAAGCTGCTTGGTTGGCAGGAGCTGGGACAGAGCAATGGGAGCTCACCCCGTCATGAGGATTCGTACTGCTGTCCTTATGGTCAGAAAGCTCAAGAGGCTCAGTGGTTTAGACCACAGCGCTACTGCAGTGATCCTATTGTTGGGAAGGTAGCTCTGCAGCTCTGTCCTCCCCAGCCAGCTGCTGCTGCTGAGGCCCTATTTAGGGTAGATAGACCAAATGGCCAGTCAGTGGTAAGCAGAAGGTTGATCAGCATTTACTAGCAGATCTGTAAGTGATCTGAAGTAGACAGGAAGAATTTATTGCATCAAATTGTTTAACAATGGCAACAACAAAAATGTCTCCTGCATCTTAAATTATACTGCTGAAATCATAGAAACCTCCAAGGAAGGAGAGTCTACCACCTCCTATGGGAGTCCGTTCCACTGTTAAACATGAATAAGGATTCTGTAGGGGACTGAGTGGGTTTTTAATGTAAGCTCAATTCAGTTTTTGCACTCAAAATAAATTCATGGTTTCAGAATTATTTAATTCTAAGTATATTATTATTATTATTATTATTATTAGTCATCTCCTGCACCTGGTTCCAGTTTGTGGATATTGGATTCAAGAAAGAAAGAGATGTCGATCCACAGCCATGAAGTCTGCTCAGTCCTGATACAGAGGTTCTCAAAAACTCCACAGTGGTGTGCGGTGGCTTTATTTTAACAGCAATGACATGTTTAGGCCTTCACGAAGAGAGCCCCAAGATGTCTATGACTGGCTCCCTAGAGCTGAAATGCATTGGATTAGATTTAATTTTACATGATTGTGTTCTAGAGTCTAGTAATTTTTTTAAAAGGATATATATGTATATAAAGCAACCAAAAACTGTCTTTGATTCTGGTGTCTGTGACCTTTTCAGTTGGTGACATTTAGATACACTGGTTTCTCATTTGTCATATTTGTTGCTGTTTAAAGGTCCTCCATTAGAGAGCTGCTTCTTCTTATGCCATCAGGGTATGCTACACACTACCAAAGGACAAGTTCATGCCTCAGGGGGATCACACTCTAAAATGCAAGAGAGGGAAACAACAGAGAAAGCAAATGGAAACAGAAGGTGGGATAAAGAGGGTGAGAATATATTTAGGCTATTACAGTGTGATATGGGGCCTAGGAGGATATGTAATATAATTGCTGACATAAAATCAGTTAATCATCTTGACTTGCATTCGTTTACATGAAAAGGCAAATGAAAGAGAAATACAGTGGTACCTCGTTTTACAAACTTAATCTGTTCCGGAAGTCCATTCTTAAACCAAAGCCGTTCTTAAACTGAGGCGTGCTTTCCCTAATGAGGCCTCCTGCCGCCGGTGCCCTTCCACTGCTCAGATTCCGTTCTTAGACTGAGGTAAAGTTCTCAAACCAAGACACTATTCCCAGTTTTGAGGAGTTTGTAAACCAAATTGTTCTTAAACCGGACTGTTCTTAAACCGAGGTACCACTGTAATCCATTCAACAGTCCATTATGTGACTTTCATTTAAACTTCCACAATAATATTTTTGGGAAGAGTTTAGTCCTCTACACATTACTAAAAATCATCATCATTGCTACTTTGAAGAACTCAAGGTGCTGTACATTTTTCTTTCACTCTCTTTTTTTATCCTCACAGCAACCCAGTGAGGTAGGTTAGGCTGAGAAACAGTCCCCCAGTGAGCTTCAAACCTCACTCAGCTGAAGGTAACCCAGCAAGCTTCAAGGCTAAGTGAGGTTTTGAGTTGTGCATCTACATTTGCTGCCATCCTATTCAAGAAAATGTCTGAGCTGTTATGACTTGTTTTTGTTTTTTTTCTAAAAGGACTGACTAAATATTTTCAAAATTATGTGCAAAAAATACACACAACAAAGCCTGCACAAAATATGTATACTATACATATTTCTCTACTACTCTGCATATATATACATATACTATATTTCTGCAGCATGATTTTATAAGTATTAGTATCTAAGTATTTTATATGGTTATATGCATTGCTGTCTTTGTTTATGTGCTGGTTTTTTAGGACTCCTGCAGCATATAAATAATATCAGTATAATATTATACATATGATAATGCAGATTAACATGGGAGAATTGCTTGCATTTTTAGTGGAATCAGTAAAAGATAACCCTCTTCCAGCTGAGACCAAAGAATTTAAAAAAAAAAAATCTCTGCAAAAAAGCTTGACATCCATATTTTCAGGAAATTGCCTTCCTATTCTGCACATACCCTATTGTGAGTTCAGCAAACCTGTGCTGCTAAAGTGTCTACTCTTTGGGCAGTGGAATATCTAAATTCAATAGCATTGGCCTTAAATTACACATCACAACACATTTTATGTTATTTGTTACCTGCTAATGCTTGTTCTGTTGGGATGGTGGTTTTGAATTATTACTGAACTAAAGCATCTGTGTCTAGATATCACTTCTCAAGGAGAGAAACGCATAGCTAGAGAGTTGTGATTCACAGATGAGTGAATGATATGTGTTAATCTGCCCCTACTCTAATAGGACCTAATGAGTATCCTGCAATTCCATCGGGCTTATATTCCTGGGGGACTAATTTTCAAGGATGATTTGAGATAGAAATATTTCCATTCACTAGAGAAAAGGCCTCTTTGGGAGGTTTTCAGATCTGTCGAGGATGAAAATACATCTATCGCTGAAGGATTTTATTTGATGTATTGTATTTTAATTCTTGGAATACTGTAGTCCTTCAGTTATACATGTACCTTGGTTTTGTAATTAAAAAGTGGAGAATCATCAGTGGTGGAATTATAGGTACGTGTAGTATGCACAGAATTGGGGCCCCCTGCAGCTAAGGGGTCCCGGGGTTTTTAATGTACATTGTTAACTGAGAGGATACCTTTGAAATGTGACCATGAACTATGATTTTCCATTGTTGAATGCTAGTGTTTCAGTTCATCACATTGTTTCTTGTTTCCGCTCTTCATTTATCCTACTCCTTGATTACAGTCAGTGGAGCCTTGTCTATTAGGGTGGAGATTTCTAACACTGAGCTTTCTTTTCCTTCTTTCTAACCCTTCTAGAAAGAAAGTTATGAAGCATAATATTCAGGTACCCCTATAGTAAATTTCTGTTAAATGAACCAGCCGAGCTGCTGCCACCTGTGTATATTGAGGGAGGGAAGGGGCAGTGTGGGAACCACCTGTTTCTCACTTTGCTGCCTGCCAGCTAGGCAGCAGGCAGCTGCTCAAGGAATATTTTAAAAATGGAGTGGAGGCTGGAGGGAGAAACATCAGAATTGTCCCTTTGTTGCTGCCTGTTGGTACATGGAGCAGGTGCCTATCTGAGATGGGTTTCAGTTGAATACAAGGGAGAGCAAAAGATATGGCAGCACTTTCTCATTTCTGCTGCATGCCATGAAGCAGTTATTACTCCAAAGCTGTTGGGATAGGGTTGGGAGCCCAATGCACAAGTATCCTCATCCTCACGATCTTTTCCCTGATTGTTCCAAAGTTTTTTGGGTTGTGGGTGATCCCAGTACAGAGTCATTGTCATTATTATCACCTTTTTCTAGATTGCTTCCAAGTTGTTTAGAGGTGGTGAAATTATTACCATATTGTTTCCAATGTTGTTGTGATTTTTTTGTGTGGGGGCACCTATTTCAGCGCCATTGTTATTATCATCCTTTTTTCGTCCTGCCTGGTCCACAGCAGGGATTGTCCCCAAGTTGTTTGAGGAGGGGGGGAGAAGAGTGCAAAGGCAGATATATTATCATCTCATCACAAACCCATAATTTTGACACAGGCATGCTTATTTAGGCAAATGAATAAGGGTCCGCAAATGGGACTCCAAAGACCACGAATCCACCACTGTCATTAAGACAGCTAGAAACAAGGGCCCTCGTAAGTGCTATTAATATAATTGACCTGTGAGAAAGTACTCATATTGTAAAGTACTCATAGTGCATTATTACTGTAAAACACATAGGAAGAGAACGCTGATAATCTGGTATTGTCCTTTCCAGTGAACTATTGGAGCAGATGCTAATGGCTGTGGAAGCCATTAGTTGATTTCACCATAAGCAGCACTACTGGAAATTTGCATAATGCAGGGCTCCGAGACCTTTCATTTTTGCAATTATTCTTTCTTGAAAAGCTATTCACAAAATATGGAACGAAAATAATCTTTGGTGACCTTTGGCACTCCCTCTTACGCTTTTGAAGGATTAAACTTTCCCTTTGTTTTCTTGACATTCAGAGAGTAGAAAGTGACCTTTGAGCTGTTATCTAGCTTGTGGGAGCACATCCAGCAAATGAGGATGCAAAGCCAGCTCCACTTTAAACAACAGCAGACACAGCAAACAAGAGAGCACAGGAAGCAATAATAACTGCACTCTCGCTTCTGGGCTTTCTTTGGCGCCGCACAATGTGACTTGGTATACGATTACTGAAAAGTGTGTGTCTCTGCGTACAGATATGCAAATATATGGTGCGTGGGGCAGGGAAATTGCTGTGAAAATTATGATCACATAGTATCTTTGCAAAATTCAGATGGCGTGGGCTCGTTCATAATGTATGTGACACATTTGGCTTTTCCATGTGTTAACATAGAAAACATTTAACAAGGGTGGGTAGGTGTACACATACTCTCTCTCACACATAAATGGTCTTATAGACCATTTTCTATGAAAACGTTGCCTTAGAATGAAACAACAGCAGTTTATTTATTTAATACATGGACTATCTAGAAAAAAAGTTTTATCTAGGAGATAACATACCACACATAATAAAATTAGAGACCATAAAATATAGAGAGATGGGGCCAGATGTACCTCAGATGTACCTCAGTAGAAAGTAAGGGAGTTCCATATATAAGCATAGATGCTACTGAATAGGTTCTTTCCTGGACCATGTACACCATATCAGGTGTACATCTTAGGCTCATCTTAGAGCATGAGCTGGTCTTTAGGGAATAATGTGTTTTTGCTTATATTTAGGTCCCAAGCCATCTAGGACTTTAAACATCGACATAAACACCAAAACAGAAGTGTTCCAGAAAGGGAATAAGGGAGGGCACAGGTTTCATGCTGCTCTTGACACAGCAGGATAAACCCCAACCCCCTGTTCCTTCCATAGTTTCATCATAACTTGCAAATGCTTGGTTCTGTTGCTCCTTTTCATTATTTTTTGGAGTGAACTGCCTTGTCATCTTCAGATGAAGGACAGCATACAAATTAATAATAATAATAATAATAATAATTTCTCTTTATCAACTATAAATATGCAGGAACTCAGGGTCAGCTTTTCAAACCTTTCTTATATGAGCAGGTAATGAGGTACCTTGGGATTATTCTATGGAATAGCTTTTCAGATAAATTAATGTGTGTTTTTGACAGAACACTACAAAATAGAAAAAAAGAAGTGTTGGAAGTAGCATTACTTTTATCTTTAAGAGCAGTATAAAAAAATCATTTAAAGTTAAAGAAAGGAATTATGAAACTATCACAAAACTGAAAGCATGTGTAGCCTGAGAACAGAGTGCTTGGATATATCGTGTCCTGGTTGTGGGTGGGTATACTGAACAGCCACAACACCCGATTGGTAGGTCCCTCGTTGCTGGGTTTAATCTGGCCAATGGGGTGCAGTCTAAACGGATCGAAGGACCTATATATACACCTATGCACATGACCCAGAGCTTCCTCTTTCAGCTTGTGCATCGGAACGCCCACCTCTCCCTACTTTTAGGGCATTTTGTGATTGACCTTGCTATGCCGTCATGTGTCGTCTGTCATTGGGCCAGAGGCATGGCAGGAATTTCCCCCACTTGGCAAATAAGAGGCAGCAGGAGCTCACTCACAAGACTCTCTTGCTCTATGAGTCTGATTTCTGCACACAAACACATGCTATGTCAGGGTTGTGTGCATCTGATCTCAGCTATGAAGGTGGCACTGGTTTCTAAGCGATGAAATTGTGCCTGTGCCTATGCATTCACCACCTCTTCCTCTTCAGACCCTCCCTCAGGCAGATTGAGGTCCTCCCCACATCCCTTTGCTCTCTGCTGTGCAGAGGACAGGCCAGGCCAGCACAGGGGAAAGGGCTGGCAGATCTGCTCCCTTCTTTCAAGACATCGAGACAGAAGGAGAGGATCTCTCTCCTCCCATCCCTGGGTGCCCACCTCTGGCCCTGTTTTGTACCCCTTCTTCTTGTTTCAACTTTGGCATCTGCAAAATAATTACAGGTCCATACAGGTCACGATAAGGTTATCATTTGGAAATCCTGCCTTCCCTTGGCCACAGTGGATGGAAGCCACTTAACGTTTTAATTTTCCCACAACCCAGGACATCTGATAAAGTGGATGTAGAAGTTAAATTAAAATAATTGGTGCTTTTTCTGTCACTGCTACTAGGTCAGCTTGGGAAGTGAGTGGCTGAAAGGGATGGCAATCATGTGCAGGAGGAGGAGCCATCAGCATAGGTAGAGGAATCTAACCCAGAACATTGTGGTTGGAGTTCCCTCTAAATTGGCATTTTACCTGACAGCAGCTTATAGAAATCACTGCCAGAATTCTATTTTTAGGACATGTCATCTTGTATCTGTTCTGAAACAACTGTGGCTAATAAGCTTATTCTTACTCTTGTTTTAGAGAGACAAAAATGGGAGAAAGTGGCGTAGAAATTATAAGGATGGTATTGAGTGGTCTATCAATTGCTCTTCTATTTCAAGGTTTCTTTATGAGACCACTTCGTCACATGAAAATTAAGGGGCAGATTTCACATTGTGGAGACTTTTTCCACTTTTCCAGCTCCCTGTGATGTTCAGAAAATCTAATTTTATAGAAGAATAAGATCTAGTCGAAGAATCTAGGAAACATTTCAACCAAGTGGGGAAAATTCTTGCCATGCCCCGTCCCAACGACAGACGGCACACGACGGCATAGCAAGGTCAAGCGCACAAGCCCTAAAAGTAGGGAGATGTGGGCGGGTGTTCCAAATGCAGGCGCCGAAAGAGGAAGCTTATATAGGTCTCTTGATCCATTGGGACTGCGCCCCATTGGTCAGATTAAACCCAATATCGAGGGACCTACCAATCAGGTGTGTGGCTGACCAATCTTACCCACCCAGAACACAGGGGATCCATCTCCAGGTCTCACCGCAATACGTACACTCTTTTAGGGAGGACACGGTTTTCATCACATCGCCATCTATCTATTTGTAGGCTACTTTCCTATGAAACTGTGATCAAAGTGGCTTGCACAATGTTTTAGTCTCCCACAAACCCCAGAACTTCAAAAGCTGCTGATGCCCAGAAACATTCCCCCCCCCCATACTTAGGATTTTGAAGCACAGTAATTCAATCAAAAACTTTATATAAACTTCTAAACCTAGTTTCATTTTTTATTTTTTAAAAAAGCCTTTAAAACGTGGAGCCAGTTTTTCCGCTGGAATGCCTGATATAGCTACAATAAATAAATCCATAAATAAATCCCATTGGGATCTTTACACTTCCTGTGAGAGTCTGGTGGTATTATAGTATATCTGAAATTTCAGTCCCGTCCCCCCCATTATCAAAAAAGATTGCGTTACAGGGAAAGTACAATAATGCCGATTACATCATGAACTTTACAAATAGCTTTAAACCTGAGCATTCCTCCAACTAAAGAACACAAATGACAAAGTCTAAAGAGAAAATTGTCTATGAAAATTGGTGGAAATTGGATATGTGGATATGTGTGCAAATTGCAAAAACTAATCTACTAAGATTCATGGGGGGGAAATGACTTCAGTCACTATTACATGGTACCAAAGAGACACATTGTGCTGAAAACACGAGGCTGCAAAATAACTGAAGTGATGAACATAAATTGAACATAAATGGCTCGCAGGCAAATCAGAGCACCAAACAGAAAGGGTAACATCAATTTTTATTATTATTAATGTTACGCATATATACCATGTGTACATGGTCACGTCAGTGCTGGAAATGGTCAGAGCTGCAAAATTCAGATTAGCCTCTAAAGTGAATTTCAAATGCTGTCAACGTGAAAATCTTGCCAAATTTAGGATTGAAAGAATTTGCGCTCCCAGGAGGATTTCCCTATTTTCCCAAAATGGAATCAGACCTTAAAAGTATTCACATTCTATGTTTTTCTGCAATCCTGTATATTTCTGGTCAACTGTAAGCCCTACTGTTCCATGGGACTTACTCTATGCGGCCTAGGACCCTCATAGGGTATGCCTCTCCTGATATGCCCCGTGGAGACCTTAAGGTCCATAAATAACAACACTTTGGAGGTCCTGAGCCTCAAGGAGATTAGATTGGTCTCAACTAGAGCCAGGGCCTTTTCAGCCCTGGCCCCGACTTGGTGGAACGTGCTCTCACAAGAGACCAGGGCCCTGCAGGATTTGACATCTTTCCGCAGGGTCTGCAAGACAGAGCTGTTCCACCTGGCCTTCGGCTTAGACTTACTCTGACCCCTTATATGGGATTTGGTATATAAATTTTCCCTTGGCTTTTTTGCTGGCCCATGTAGGACCAGCATGGATAGCTGGCTCGGGTGGATATCTAATGTTTCCTCCCTTTATGGTCTTGATTTATGGGCTACTACTAAAATGAGGCTGCATTTTAAGCTGTATTTTAAGCCGTATTTTAATTAACTGGATTTGTTTTGTTTTTTTCTATTATGTTTTATTGTAATTTATATTTGGTTTTAGCTGCCCTGAGCCTAGCCCTGGCTATTATTATTATTATTATTATTATTATTATTATTATGTGTAGAATTGCACTCTTAGGGTTCTCAAGTAAATAGGAGAAAAAACACATAAATTATTATTATTATATATATATATATATATATATATAACCTGGGTTCTCCAAAATACCTGCAAGTGCATGAATGACTAAAGGAGTTAATTTTTTAAAGGGAGGGAAGCATTATAATTAAATTAAAGCTCAAAATGTACCTCTTGCCGTTCATATTATTATACTATGATTTGTGAATAGATGCACATGGATCTCTTTACTTTTCTGTAATTTTAACGGAGTTACAACAAACGGTTCATGGCACAACAGGGGGCATGGCATGTAGCAGTATTTCTCTAGCTCCATGGCAGAGCACGTACTATATTGGTACCAAGGACAGCATTTGGCCCAACAGGACTTTATTTCCAATACAAATAACTGGGAGAAAGGCACTTATTCTGATTAGGACCACTGGATTGGGCAAAGTGGTGAAAAACAAAAGAAAAATTGGGGGAAATTGAGGCTCAGTTGTAAGCAAGCACAGTTTGTGACATTGTACGACATAATTGCTCACCACGGATCACACCTGTTGAGGCATCTGTTTTAGGTTTCAGTTTTCTGGACATGCAGAACTTGAACCAACAAGAGGGAGCCTTTATTCTCATCTTAAAACTAGTAGGTTTAAAACAAGCAAGCAAGCAAACTCTCATTTTATATTTACAGTGGCTTGGCTATATCTGCTCAAGCACTGGCAACCTTTTGGATAGACTACTGTAGTGTGCTCTATGTGGTGCTACTCTTGAGGCTGGTTCGGAAAGCTACAGCGTGGTTGCTTTCGTGCATTGGCTACCAGCCACATATAACAGCTGTGTTGAGGGAGCTGCCCAGGCTGCTACCAAACCATTTTTAAGGCCTTACTATTAGTATATAAAGATCCTGGGACCAATGTACTTAAAAGACCACCTTATTCCCACAAGGCAGCTTCCTATGTTCTATGCTCTACACAATTATAAACAGTAGGGATCTTTGGTGGTTAGACATGGGAGAAAGGGCACTGAATAAAGCTTGTCCTCACAGCACCCATGGGAACGTGGATAACCAAAGTTCTTTTACAACCCTGGGTTTACAAAAGAGGAGACCTATATGATTTAAACCAACAACACATACATGTATTATAGAAACTAAATAGAGTGCCTGTTGTCTTTGTCCATGGAGTTTCCTTGGCAGGGATACTAGAGTGGCTTGCCAGTTCCTGCTCCAGGTGGATCATGTTTGGTCAAAACTCTCCACTATGACCTGTCCATCTTGGGTGGCCCTGCATGGCATAGCTCATAGCTTCTCTGAGTTATTCAAGCCCCTTCACCATGGCAAGGCAGTGATCCATGAAGGGGATCTCAAAAACCTAGACAGCATCTTAAAAAGCAGAGACATCACCTTGCTAAAAAAGGTCTGTATAGTTAAAGCTATGGTTTTCCCAGTAGTGATTTATGGAAGTGAGAGCTGGATCATAAAGAAGGCTGATCACCAAAGAATTTATGCTTTTGAATTATGGTGCTGGAAGAGACTCCCATGGACTGCAAGAAGATCAAACCTATCCATTCTTAAGGAAATCAGCCCCGAGTGCTCACTGGAAGGACTGATCCTGAAGCTGAGGCTCCAATACTTTGGCCACCTCATGAGAAGAGAAGACTCCCTGGAAAAGACCCAGATGTTGGGAAAGATGGAGGGCACAAGGAGAAGGCGATGACAGAGGACGAGATGGTTGGACAGTGTTCTCGAAGCTACCAGCATGAGTTTGACCAAACTGTGGGAGGCAGTGGAAGCCAGGAGTGCCTGGCATGCTCTGGTCCATGGGGTCACGAAGAGTCGGACACGACTAAATGACTAAACAACAACAACAACATAGAGTACAATCTTCAAATATTTGTTGTTGTAAAAAATGGAGGCTCTTTATTTCCTTTCACAGTCTTAGTTTTCAACAGGGTTAACTTGGATGTCTAAGCTCAGCCCTGGAAAATGAGAAGGAATTATAATGAAGCATGTCCCTGAACATGTACAAGGTGCCTCTTTTCACAATTACAAATTACCCTCAAACATTTTGTTCTTAAATGATTTGAGCCTGGAACCTCTCTTAGGACATTGTCACAGGCAAACTCTTGTAGGAGTCAATGGAAGTACCTTGGGAAAGGTCTTACCTTGACAGCCAGTGCTGTTGAATGAAAGTGATACAAATGGCTTTGTACAGTTACCTAGAAACCATGCTATAAATGTGACATTTAAGAATATGGCTGAAGTTTATTAGACTTGAACTGTATTGTGGGTAATTGCCCAGTAATATCCCTCCCTAAATTATATGAAGCCTTTGCTTTACTTAACAAGGGAACACAGGCTCCCCAATCACTAATATTATCATCATTCAAGATAATGAGCAACACAAACCATTCTATTACCAATCTAAAAGCAATAAATGTCAAAGTAAAGAACTATGCAATATTCTGTCCTGAAAGAACAAAGGACAAAAGTAATGATAATGCTTTTTATATTTGCAGTCTATTATATCGCGCATAACAAATGACCCTGTAATTGTCGACAGTGTTATTTTAACAGATTAGGGAAGGGTGGAGAAAGGAAGGTATGGGAGATATGTGAATGACTATCCCCATAAATGTTTAGTAGAGTTTTATTTTTATTTTTCATTTTGAAAATGAGTTAATGATTTTCAAACTTGTGTATTACTGGAACTCTGGTGCATTCATTAATTTATTTTAAATTGTTATTTGATGCTGATTCAGGTATGGTTTCTACAAGCTATATAGTCATACACAGTTCCTAGAAGATGTACACACCTGCCATCATTATTTACCAGTGATTGTCCTTATTTTATTGTATTTGTATTTGGAAATTTTGCATGCGTTTTATCTTTGTATCAATTTTGAGGATGGTTTTTTTCCTTTAAAAAAGTTTGACTTCCTTGGCAATTGAGTATTTTTTTCACATTTTTGCACTTTCCCACTTGGGTAAAGTGCATATAAACAAAACGTGGAGAAGGGGGTATCTGCTTCCCTGGGTCCTTCTGGAAAGAATAATTCTTCTTGGTGCTGTTGCCACCTAGAACCCATCTGCATTATATATTTAAAGTAGTATCACACCACTTTAAACAGCCATGGCTTCCCCCAAAGAATCCTGGGAACTGTAGTTTGTCAAGGGTGCTGAAACTCTTAGGTTGAGTTCTAGGTCTCCGTTTTGTTTTTAACCATAAAATAAACAGCTGAAGATCATACATGAGAAGCAATAAAATAAAACTTGTCAGTTCAATTGAAGCAAACTTGGGCGCATTTATTTGCAGTAGTACAGCAAATCTAGATTGAGCAGCGGATTGAATGCATGCTGAATCGGTCACACAGTAATTTCAGAATACTTCAGAATGTCCTTCTTATTTTAAGGTCTGGTGTCTCTGGTGCTCCGGAAAACTCAAAACCAAACCAATACCCTGACAAATCCAAGCACTTCCAGTGTTACCTAGAAGGGTTACAGACCATTCTCTTTATTTGGAATGACTGCCGGCCCTGTCCAAACCACCAGCGCTCTCTCTCCATCTAAACTAAATTGCTAAATGGCCTTTTTCTTCCCTCTGTACCTTAGTGAGCCTTTGTTGAATTTGCTCCACTGCAAGTGGCAGGTGGGAGTTGATAATGTCCATTTCTCAAAGATAATGACTAAATCAGCTCTTTAGATTATAATTAATTGTAATTAAACAATATAGCTGCAGGCTGGTTAGTAAATACCAAATGTACCATCTGTGTGTGCAGCATTTACAGCTGTACGGGTCTCAGTTCTGCTTCATTTGCATTGCTAGCTGAATGCTATCATGTTAGACAGATACAAAGTTTGCAAGGGGACATTCTTGTGTGTCTTTTGCTGAATAAGAGATTGTGCAGCTTTTTGGACTTCATGGTTTCTTAAGGGAGAAGGGGTATTGCAAAATATAACAAGATTAGGTGTTGCATGTATTCAAGTAATACTGGTATCCTGTGCATAGTTTGAAGTGCTCCTAGGGGAAGCAGTGAATTCAGGATTACCACATCTTCTTACTTGGCGAGTTCTGGGATTCTTTGAGGAAATTATCCTTAAATTCCTAAAGCATTGCATTATACAACAATAACTGTTCTCAGTCCCAATTAACAAGAACATATTAGATCGTCGAGTAGCCTGGAACGAAACACCTGAGCCATCAAGAGTTTCTACTTCCTTAGTCCAAGTAGCATCTATAGCTCCTCTCCTTGCTCAGTCTTACTCTATATAATTTGCCACAGCTTGCCTTTGCCCGTAGGCCTTCCTACCTGCACCTCTGCATGTGCAAGACAGTACACCCTGGATGTTGCTTCTAGTTTGCATACTATACTTTGCATCAAGCAACGTATGTTTCCTACCAAGTATTAAGATATAAAGAGCTTAGAGGAGGTCAGAACTACCCGGTCTACCTGGCCCAGGGAAGTTGTCAGCATTTCTCAGAACTCTTTCTCACCTGTCAGAGATATCCTTTAGGCAATGGTAGTTAATAGACAAGGATGGCAACTCAAACTTCTGTTCTGCACCAGCTGGACTCCTTTCTTTCCCTTTCTGTTTCTACACATACCTCAGCTGGTGCAGCTTTTGTCAATCCTGCCAAAATCTGCTCTTCTGTAAACAATTAAAAGCCTGGTTCTTTTTAGCAGTTAGAAAATCTGTTGGTTTGTTCCAGCAGTTTGGTGGGATATTATGCTTAGGCAGCCATTTTAGTATGGCACCTTTTTTTGCAAACGTGCCATACTCCAAGGAATCGGCTCCTTAAACCTAAACTTCCCCTGGGACATTTTTATTTTTTATTTATTTTTTAATGTTTTTATTAGCTTATTTGCAAATACAACTACCAAACAACGTTTGGTTTAAAGAATAACCCACAACAAAGGGGTGTATACAGAGTATTCTTAATACATATTTAGCATCATATACAAAAACTAAAATGTGACGTGTTAAGATTGTTGCAGACACCCACACCACTGGAAAGCCTGACTGGCTGGTGGGAGGGGGCAGGCATTGATTTGTTCACATAGATGATAAAAAGAAACGGACACTTTAAATATGTGTAGAACACCAGCCATTAATGACTTCTGCCCCTGACACTGGGTAGCCAAATATCCCAGGCATTTTGATGGTTTTTGCTGGACTGTCATGACAAAATTGGTACAGGTTGACAGTAGCCCTAAACTTTACTTTTGATAGAGGTCTGAGATAATATCTTGTCCCTTTTCAATCTTAAACTATCTTGATGTTATGAGATGTCAAAGATAACAGCATCAATCACTAAAGTATCATGAGACATGAATCCTGTATGTTATCTTCTGACTGGCAACAAATTGGCTATAAACCTTCTGTAAAAGCAAGTATGGATTTCGTAAAGGAGAGCAGCATCCTGATCAGATACCGAAAGGTCATCTACTACAGCAGTCCAGAATGGAAAACAACGGAGGTCTTCTTTAAGTGTCTCTGATCTCCATTTCACTTGTTTCAGTATTAGGTTTTCTAATAAGCAATTGTGATCCTTCTAATTTTTTATTTCTATATCTTGAACTATATTGAACGAAGAAGAATCATGCATATTAAATAAAAACAAAAACTTATCAACAAGGAATTGAAAGACTTCTTACGTTAAGCGCTACAAACTCACAAAATATTTACTAATTGTTCCCGCTCCCCAATTCCGTCAGCCACTGTCTGCAATAGTCTAATGGATGAGCTGTCTGATTTCTAAAATGAGAAATGCTAAGCCTCAGTGTTAGCTGGAGATCTTTGTTTGAACTGGAAGTACTTTTTGAGCTATTTCTGGTTGATGCATCATTTTCTTTATATACTTTGAAGCTCTCTCTTTGGCAAAATAACACTCAGGAGTTTGCATATAAACCCTGATCAGTTGACCAAATTCCTTTGCCAGTCAGTGTAGATAGACAATACTGAACAAGATAGACCAGAGACCTAGGGAGCTGCCACATAATGACTTAAACAATTGGTCCATCTTGCCCAGTCTTCACTGCACAACATAAGTAGTTCTCCAGAATCTTTGTAGGTATAGGAAGATCCTTCCCATTACCTGATACACAGATGGCAGAGCTTGAACCTCGGATGGTATAAATGCAAAGCATATACTTTATCACTGAGCTATGGCAGTGTTTTTTTAGGAAGTACTCAAGGCTATGCAGTACTGACACCTCTTTTCGTTGCTGTTAAAAAGTGTGACACTTACTGTAACATCTTCATGGTGAGTATCAGCACCTATTTTTCTAGAAAAAAAAGCTCTGGGTACAAGGACATTTCCTATGCGCCTCTTCACCCTCAGTTTTAGTCAGAAGATGTCCCCGTGTAGCATTCTAAAAATACTGAGAGGCAGACACAAAAGGAAGGAGGGTCGAGCAATCTCTGATCCCTTGTCATTCAAGCTCTGGACTCCAAGCATCTGAGTTTCCTCCCCTGCAACTTACAGGGCCAGACCTACTTAGCTTCATCAGAATTGACAATAGAATTGTAGGGTTGGTAGGGACTATGATGGTCATCTAGTGTAATGCAGACATCTTTTGCCTAATGTGAAGCTCAATAGTCACTATATAGCTTTGTAAGTACTTGAAATGTTCCATGATCTGGTATTTGGGAACGGGGGAGAGGAATCTGTATGAAAGCTATGCTTATGCATGCTTCATTAGAAACACTCGAACAATAATTTGATATACCATTTAAGCAAATCTGTAGCATTATTTTGTACAGCATCAGAGCTCCGTAATGGCCCGCAGTTTGCAAGAACTGTCCTTGAAGGAACTCTTTGTACAGTGAATGTATTTTAGCCTAGTAGCACAGTATATGTTCTACAAATGACCTCAGATGGTCTTGGAGGATTATTTCCCCAAATTCAAGCTTCAGGCAAGGCACAGCCTTCAGCCCTGTAGTTACGTATATTAAAATAAATGGATTTTCCCCTTTCCCCTTGAAACCGTCAGGCAGTCCATGGTAAATAAATGGTATTGAATAAAATAAATCATTTATGAAAGATTTGGAATGCCATTCGTGAAATGACACATGCTACTCCTGCTGCACATCGTGAGCTCAGACTTTTCTATGTTTTTTCAGTGTTTATATGTTTTTGTATGTAACAAAAATTCAATTAATTTTTTTAAAGGCTTTTCTATGAATGATTTGTAACATGTGGTTTGTTAGGATATAGCGCACTTTTAATATACTTACTATTGCTTGTTTTTCCCCAGCTCTGGAGGCTAGGACCCAAACCAAAGCATTCAATTACAAGAAAGAAGATTCCAACTAAATATCTTCTGACAGTAAGAGCTGTTCGACAGTGGAAAAGACGCCCATGAGAGTGGTGGATCTCCTTCCTTGAAGGTTTCTAAGCAGAAGTAGGATAGCCATATGTCATATTTGATCTAGTTGAGATTCCTGCATTTGCAGGGGGTTGGACTAGATAACCCTTGGGGTTTCTTCCAACTCTACAATTCTATGATTGCTCTCTACCTTGTGGAGGGTGGAGAGTTGGTGATGGAGAGGAAGAACTAGGATGCCCACCCTTGCTCTTCTCCCTCACAACTCAGATTGAAACTTGAAAATGGATCTAGACACTCTTGATTGCATTTATCCTTGGAAGCAATTTGTGAGGTGCATGCCTATTGTTCCAATTTGAGGAAAACCTAGCTTTTTAGATGAGACATTAGTATGGAGCCAAACTAAGGTTGTTGCATTCAGTTTCCATTGAATCATAGAGTTAGAGGAGACTTCAATCTAGTCCTGTGCCTTGCAGATGCAGGAAATGGACAACCACAGCATTGCTGATCCAGCCTCTGCTTATAAACCTCTAATGAAAGAGGCTCTACTAGCTTCCAATGCAGTTTGTCCCAGTGTTGAACAGCTTGTACCATCAGGAAGGAGTTCCTAATGCCTAACTTCAGTATCTAGAGTTCAGTACAGAGCCTGTGTGGTGTAATGATCAGTGTCTTGGGCTTGTGCCTGGGACACCAGGGCTCAAACCCCTACACATCCAAGGGGACCCTGGACAAGTTATCATCTCCCAGCCCACCTGGACACAGCTTCTCTTGCCAGACCTTTCAGAACAGTGGACATATTGTATGATGGCAAGCATGGATGCTGATGTAGCCCAGATGGTTCCAAGTTAAGGTTGGCTGGCAGCTGACATAAATGGTTCAATTGGAGCAAAACAGACATTTGTGGTAGGGCAGTAGTTTGTGATATGTTCTAACTTCTAACTGCATGGAACAATGAACCATTCAGCAGAGTTTAAGTTCCAGTGTGTAAAATTTATAGAGTGAAAAAAGTAGAAAAATGAGCTATGCTTACATTGGCTTGAAAGAAAGGTATTAAATAGTTCAGATGGAATCCATGTTAAGGAAGGAATTAATTCACATGAAAGGAAAACCTGAAGGCATCGCCATTAGATCACTAAAAATGCCATGCTAAACACACCAATTTTGAAGTCAATACTACTGAACTTAATGGGACTTCTGAGTAAATATTCATAGGATGGTGCCATAAGTAATACTTCAAGCACTTAGTGGAAATTTTAATGCACCAAGGATGACCTTGTCCACTTCCTCATGATCCCATCTGTGCTTCAAGAAGCAGTGACCCACTGAACCACCTGATGTGCCCTCACCTGTTGTCACCCCTGCTGTGGGACAAGGGTCAGGTGGGCAGAGGCAGTTGCTGGTCCTCTCCCACTTCACTGCCACTGCTGACCTGCCCTCTGGTCCACCCTGCCACCACAGAATGACAGTGGTGGTGGGAGACATGGAGATGGCAATGGTGTAGAGGATAAGGATGAGCAGCAGCTATCAATGTGCTGGAGCCACAACTGCGGTGCACAAATGGAAAATAGCTGCTGCTGTTCATTGTGTCCAGCAGTGAAGTTGGTAGCTGTGGTTGGTAGTGGGCTCTCAGCCTGTGCATGGTTTCCAGAAAATCCCAGACTATGACCATGCTTCCAACCACTCATTCTAGGTCTCGATTCACTCGAATCTACTACAGTTGTACCTTGGAAGTTGAATGGAATCCATTCCTGAAGTCTGCTCAACTTCCAAAACGTTCAGAAACCAGCTTCTGATTGGCTGCAGGAAGCTCCTGCAGCCAATCAGAAGCCATGCCAGACATTTGGCTTCTGGAAATCATTTGAAAACTGAAACACTCACTTCCGGATTTCGATCATTCGGGAGCCAATTTGTTCGGGAGCCAAGGCATTCGGGATCCAAGGTATGACTGTATTGGTGTTTTGTGATTTGGTTCACCACATTCCAAAAGAGTATCCTTTGGGGATAAATGCTGTTCATTTTTTGTTGAAATTCATGGGACAACCTTTTGCAATGGTCAAGATATAATTTCTCCCAAGATATAATAAATTCCAGACAAGTGATGACTCAGAAAATACTGAAATGATGATGAAAATTTAAGTGATGACTCAAAATGCCATATACAAGTTATTGATTTCCCTGAGACCCCCTAGATTATTAACATATAATGTTATACAATATATGCATATATTTGGCAGCTTTACTGCTGGAGACTACTGTTAAGGATGTCTCCACCCATTAGCCTTCTCCTTTCTTAATCTTATAACAGAATTTTTTCAAGTTACTGAAAATTGGAAAGGAATGAAATGCTCCAACAAAAGAAGTTGGCAGAATAAAGATACCATGTTATCTTAGAAAACCCAATGCTGGCAGAAGTTGTCGTCAAAGAAATAACCTTTCCCATGTTGTTATCTCTTCGTCCCATAGACCAATGGATGTCTAACGGTACTGGTAGAATTTCATTTCCATATATATGTAATGTATTGATCCACAGAAAGAATCTTGTTCCAACCCTCTGAGCAAAATGTTAAGGTCATCTGTTTGCACATGCATAGCAGGAATATTGTAAACATTTTCCACACTAGTCTGTTGCAGCAACTCATTTGCTACAAAGATCAAGTTTCAAGCACCGCTCACAAAGGTTCAGGAAAGGCTTTATATGAATTATTAGATTGCACCCAATGTTGCCCCATATTCCTATATGTACAGGTTTGAGCTGGCAAAATCCAAAGAACATTCATATTCTATTATATAATGTTATTATCCCTCTTCACATAGACGGGGGGAGGGGCACTCAAGTGTGTAGGTAGGTAAGAATTGTGCATGATGGGCCTCATTAACCAGACACTGCTTCTGACCCAGCTAAAATCAATTCACTTGAAATGGGATGTTCTGCAATTAGAACATGGTGAGTGGAATTTGATATAGCGTGTTCTCCTTCAGGGAGAGCACGTGTTGCGGTGGGGTCTACTGAGCCACCCCTCTGTTACCAGGCAAGGTCTCTAAAGATGGCCTGGGGCAGTGATTGGTTCACTGGGTTGCTGGGGTAAAAGTTATGTTGCAATTTTGGTGGGAGGGGTAAAAAGGTTTAAATACTCTGCACGCAGCCTTGTACTTTCTCTTTTGCTGCGTGCAACGGATCACCTGGAGCACTTGGACCGTCTGGAGGACAGTGGAGCGATCTTCTCATTGTCTGGTTACATTTCTTTATTTCCCCCTCTTTTTAATCTTCTCTAGTCCCTTAATTAATTTAATTCCCCCCCCTTTTTTTTCCCCTGTTTGATTTCCCACCCCACCCCTTATCCTGCCCTTTGGGAAGATTCTCCCTGTACCTGTGAGCACTGCCTGTGCATAATCCTCCTTGGCTTGCCTTTCCCAATAGGGAGAGAGCCCCCATTAGGGGGTTTTCTTTTGCAAAAAGGTTTTCCCCATTTTTGCCTGTTTAATTGTGGGGCTAGCCAGGGCGGTTCCCAGCTTACCTGGAATCACTTTCATTTATACCATCCCCATAGGTTGGCTTTATTTTGGGTGCATGCAGTGCTGTTGGCCAAAATTTTAATCTAGCCTTGGGCGGGAGCACTATATTGAGTTCCTTTAATATTGCAATGAGACAAAAAAGGCAGAGAGCAGAAGCATGGAGGCCTGCACGGCCTGCACATATCATTGAAGCCTAAGCCTGCTACAGTTAGCAGTACAGTAAATTTCCAGGTTACCTGGAATCACTTTCGTTTATAGTATCCTCATAGATTGGCTTTATTTTGGGTGATTGCAGTGCTGTTGGCTGAGTTTTAATTTAGCCTTGGGCGGGAGCACTATTTTGAGTTCCTTTAATATTGCAATGAGACAAAAAAGGCAGAGAGCAGAAGCTGGGAGGCCATCACGGCCTGCACGGCCTGCACATATCATTCAGGCCTAAGCCTGCTACAGTTAGCAGTACAGTAAATTGTTAAGTTCCTGTGACATGTGACTCATTCTCTCTATAAGAATGTATCTGTTTGTTTGCAGGCTCACTTGTTGCTAATGTATATCTTAGGCAGACAGAGTGGAGCCAGAGGCTCTCTGTGCCTCCAATGAGCACTCTTTGTATGCTCTTTAACTATGCTGTTTCTGAACAAGTTTATTTTCTGCAAGTTAGAGACGAGCCATTGTGGCTTAGTGGCTAGAGCGCAGGACTAGGACCTGGGAGACAGGGTTCATATCCCCCACTTAGCCATTGTTATCACATAACAAAACAAGCTGCTCCTTTTGGACTATTTTGTTGCTGGGTAGTTTGGCGCATTTGTGATATTGCTCCCAAAAAGAACTTGGGGTTTCTTGAGGAGGTGCTTCCCTCTAAAGGGCAAGCAGGGGTACCTGGACAGGCGGTGGGCTGCCTCGAGTTTGTTATCTCATTGGAAACATATATGTCTGGCCTAGCAGGTGATCCTAGGGCTTGGCCCGCTTGGCCCTAGAATTTGATGGCCTCTGGCAGCGTTTCTGGCCTGAATAGCGTCCCCATGTGGTGCACAAAGCATTGGTTTCACCTGTTCCTCACATTGTTTAGGTTTTTTGCAGACTATGACAGGGCCTTTGCAGATGCCTCCAGAGCTTGCCTCTCCTGCAGAGGATGACATGTTGATGCCCCAGGTGCCTTCTTTCGGAAGGAAGCGTCTTCAGAGGCAGGAAAAAGCGGAGCAGGGATGAGGCTTACACCCCCTTGCAGGTAAATCATCACTGGGCTGATGATGATTCAGACATCACCTTGGACCTCTCCAGGGGTCAGGGTGAGGCTGTTCCAAGTCTTTAGGGATCATCATGGATAGCTCAGCCGGTCAGCCTATGGTGCCGGTAATGCCTAGGTTGCAGGATTGGTCCCTGTATGGGACAGCTGCATGCTGCCTCATCACTTTACCCGGACACTGAGGTCCAGCGCCGAGGGCCTTTCTGGTGGTTCCCTTACTGTGAGAAGCCAAGTTACAGGGTACCAGGTGGAGGGCCTTCTCGGCAGTGGCACCTGCCCTGTGGTACACCCTCCCACCAGATGTCTACTACCAGACTTTTAGAAGACATCTATGGCGGCCCTGTTCAGGGAAGCTTTTAATGTTTGATGCATTACTGTATTTTAATATTTTGTTGGAAGCTGCCCTGAGTGGCTGGGGAAGCCCTGCCAGATGGGCGGGGTACAAATAGATTATGATGATGATGATGATGATATTGTGGGAGAGTGGACTAGATGATCCTCGGAGTCCCTTCCAACCCCACTATTCTATAAGTGGTAATTCACTATGATGGGAATGTTAGACGCAGGGCTGCCATCATCCCCTTAGCTCGCTAGGATCACAGGGACGGGGACATGTGGACAGCTCCACATTTCAAATGGAAATTCCCTGAGCAATAGAACCTGAAGCTGGTATGCAGGAAGCTGGCCCGGTGGCAGCTTTGTTGGGACTTCTTAGGGATCGTCCCTAAGAGAGCCCCATACGATTCCATCTGATCCATATTTATCACATCCCAAAGGCACCTCAGTGAATGATGCTATCCCTCTGGAATTGTTCCGTGAAATATGCATCTTTGGATCAGGCAGTTGAGCTTACCAACAAATTGGAGGAGGTGCCTTGTTGGCATTATGCAATATTGAATTGGCTGTTAGGCTGCTGCCGGTTCACCCTCAAGATTTTAAGTAGTTAGGCTTTAATTGGATGGTCCTTATATTCATAAGGCGATGCCAGTGGGTTGCTCAATAGGCTGTGCAGCACTGGGGTCCTTTAGCGCCTTTCTGGATTGAACATTGCGAGTCAAGACTCGTTTAACTGGGGGTATCGTTATGTGGATTATTTTACTGGCTGATTCTTGTGACACCAGCCTCTGCTTAGCTTACTGGATGCCCCTTTATTCCCTGAGGAGCTGGGTGTTCTGTTGGCAGTGGAGGATAGTGGGTCCTACTGCCCCTTTTAACGTATTTGGGGCTAGCTGGATACCGTTGCTCAAACATCTGCTTGCCTGTGGAAAATCTGTTTGCCTTGAAGGATGTTATTCTTGTAATACTTCCTCTGAAGCAAGTGTTGCTTTGTCAGATCCTATCATTCCTAGGTCAGTTAAATTTTGCATGCAGGGTGGTTGCTCCAGGCTGCTCCTTCCATTCCTGCTTGGCCAGGTGGTCTCATGGCCCGGGGTCCCTTCATCATCATGTACAGTGGCCTTGAGCCTGGCAGGGCAAGGCAATCACATGTAACCTAACTTTTCTCGAGTTTTCCCCATTGTAGTGTCAGTGCACATCTGGACTGAGGAGTTTAGGGACCGTCGGATCTGTCTTGGTCTGATAACCAGGCAGTGTGAGAGTCCTGGCAAAACGGTCTTCATGCTCTGGCAGAGTCTTCGCAATGCTTAAGGTTTAATATTGCGTTTCTGCTCGCTTTATTTCGGGATCATCTAATGTTTTTGCTGTCGCTCTATCCCGTTTTTTCAGTTGGAGAGCTTCAGATCCTGGGCTCTGGACGCCCAGCTAGACCGGATTTTTCTGGAGCTCCTTTGGCACTTGGCAACAATTATTAATTATGAGGAGTAGTAGCTTACGTTTCCCCATCTGCTTTCAGGTCTTATGAGAAGGCCGGGATTGATTTCTTAAAATTTAGCTGGCAGTCCTCGGCCATTCAGAGGAACCTGCCCCCATCCTCTGAGCAGGACCTGCAGTAATTCACCCATCTGCTGCAGATCGGATGCAGTGTTAAAACTATCAGAATTCAGTCCGCTGCAATGTCTGCTAGAGTAAAGCTTTAATTTTTCAGAGACCCTTCTAAAAGTGTGTCGTGCGCAGGGTCTCGGAAGGTTGGAATAGGCTCCGACCTTCACAGGCCAGCAGGCAGGAAGCCGGTCAATGTTTGACCTATGCAGTATCCGCAACAAGTTAAGACTTGTCGGCTGGTTCAAGATCAAGACAAGACTTATTTCAGTATTCCATTGTAATTTTGGTGTACTGAGGGTTGGGGAAATTGTGTTGGAGCCAGCACGGGTCTGAGAGTTCGGAGGCTTATTGCCTCAGGACTTTTCCTTATCTGCTTTGGAGCTTGTCATAAGTGTCTGGAGCTCTAAGTCAGACCTAGTGAGCAGGGTTGCCACCATCAGGCTTCCAGTCACAGGTGAGGTGGGCCCTTGCCCTGTTATTGGATACCGGAAATATTTGGCTTTTCGTTCCCCTGGGGGCTGGCTCGATCCTAGTGCACAGAAATGGGTTCTGGTTCGACAGGCATCTAATTGCTCACGTCGTGCGCCAGTTATTGCAGCCTGCGGCTTGCCTACCGCTGAACACACCTCATTCCTCCCAAATAGGTGCTGCTGCAAAGGCTGCGCACTGGGGCCTGTTAGTAGGCAGGATTGTGAATACGGGTCATTGGAAGTCTGACGCTGACAAAGGTTATGTCAGGAAGCATCGCCAATGATGTCTGTGCTGATGCCTGTCTGTTATTCCTTTTTTCATAGGAGCAGCTGTTCGCATTTGGATTGTCGGCCACAGCATCATGCACTGAGCTGGCAAGCACCCTGACGAGTCTGGACTGGGGGCGCCATCTCAGCCTTCCTGCCCATGTTTCTAGCTCCAGTCCGCATCTGGATGGTGGGGCACAGCATCGTTTACTGGGCTGGCATCAGAGCTAGGCAGGCTGGAAGGGGACTGGGTCTTGGCCTCCCGCAGCATGTGCAGGTCTCGCTCCAGTCCGTATCTGGATTGTGGGGCACAGCATCGTGTACTGGGCTGGCATCAGAGTGAGGCAGTCTGGAAGGGGATCTCGGCTTCCCACAGCACGTACAGGTGCCGTGGATATCCAGACGGGGAATGCGGTGGAGTGAATTCATCCCACTAATTAAGCAGAGGGTGCTTTCACATGGCCCCCCTTTGGCAATTTTGGTGCAGTTGGGGGAGAATGATATGGCAAAGGTTGATTGCTTTACTTTGCAATCCGTGATTCTAAGAGACTTGGGGGAATTGGTGACCTTAATACCTACCGTTAAAAAATTTTGGTCACAATTACTGCAAAGGAGCAATTGGCAGGGCATTTCTCAACCCAAGGCTGCCGAAAGGGCCAGGAAGCGCATTAATTCCGCAGTGAGCAAGAGGGTAGCGGAATTGGGTGGATTGGTGATTTACCACCCAGATATTACCTTCAAGGCTCTGGCCCTTTACCGCAATGATGGGGTACATCTTTCCGAGCTGGGGAATGATGTCTGGTTGGATGCGGTAATTGGAGGATTGAAGGTTGGGTTGGGATTGTGAGTGGTTGGCGGCGAGCATAAGAGCTCGATTGGCGGTTAGGCATTGGTTATAAATCTGGTGGAGGAGGGGTCAGGATAGGCTGTGCCTGCCCCTCCATGGTTGCTGCGGAAAGGGAATTCCGTTGGAGGAGGGGTCAGGATAGGCTGTGCCTGCCCCTCCATGGTTGCTGCGGAAAGGGAATTCCGTTAAAGGAATCCTGGGGCTTGCCATCTTTTCGTCCAATCCCTGGAATGGGACTAGGGCCGGCAAGCCTTCGGGGAGCAGGCGGGTGAGAGTTGAGGGCTGTGTCTCAGCTCCAATTCCTCCCCGACTTGCTTTCCCCCGCACTGTCTTTCGGTGGTGCCCGGAAGTCAGTTCTGTCCCCAGGCGGGGGGACAGATAGTCTTAACCAATGCCTAAACAACCACTCACGGTTTGTATTTGAATAAAGTTGTGGCCAAAATCATGCCAAAAATCTTAAAACAAAAATTACGTGTCTGTTGTGAGTTATTTGGGGGGTGGATTGGGGACCTCGACACGCAAAGCGTGTTCTCCTTCAGGGAGAGCACGTGTTGCGGTGGGGTCTACTGAGCCACCCCTCTGTTACCAGGCAAGGTCTCTAAAGATGGCCTGGGGCAGTGATTGGTTCACTGGGTTGCTGGGGTAAAAGTTATGTTGCAATTTTGGTGGGAGGGGTAAAAAGGTTTAAATACTCTGCACGCAGCCTTGTACTTTCTCTTTTGCTGCGTGCAACGGATCACCCGCCCACCCGCCCTAGAGTAAGGGGTTGTTGCGTTGACCTTGCTATTGCCTGTCATGGGGTCGTCTGCCTTTGAGCAGGGGCCTGGTAGGAATTTTTCCACCTGGCAAATTGGCTGGCTGGGTGGTTTTTGCCTACTACGTAGCAAATCGTCACAACTTGTAAGGTTGTGGTTAGGCATTGGTTATAAATCTGGTGGAGGAGGGGTCAGGATAGGCTGTGCCTGCCCCTCCATGGTTGCTGCGGAAAGGGAATTCCGTTGGAGGAGGGGTCAGGATAGGCTGTGCCTGCCCCTCCATGGTTGCTGCGGAAAGGGAATTCCGTTAAAGGAATCCTGGGGCTTGCCATCTTTTCGTCCAATCCCTGGAATGGGACTAGGGCCGGCAAGCCTTCGGGGAGCAGGCGGGTGAGAGTTGAGGGCTGTGTCTCAGCTCCAATTCCTCCCCGACTTGCTTTCCCCCGCACTGTCTTTCGGTGGTGCCCGGAAGTCAGTTCTGTCCCCAGGCGGGGGGACAGATAGTCTTAACCAATGCCTAAACAACCACTCACGGTTTGTATTTGAATAAAGTTGTGGCCAAAATCATGCCAAAAATCTTAAAACAAAAATTACGTGTCTGTTGTGAGTTATTTGGGGGGTGGATTGGGGACCTCGACACGCAAATCCTCCATCATTTCCTTCCCAGCTTCCATATGAAATATTTTTACACACTGCAAAGAAAAATTAAAAAAAAACATGCTATGTAGCAGGTGAAGCCATGGGAAATATTTTATTTTTTTACTGGATTCTAGATTCTGGATTTGGATTCTCTAATCAATTTCTTTTCCAACTTTGTGGCTGCCCTTTGAAGTTAACATCAGAGCTTTGTTCATTGATAGAAAGTCAGGGAACCAAAATGAGATGAGGAAACAACTTCCGAAGCTGCTGTTTTGAAAAAGCCACCTGTGGCCCTCTCCTCTATACGTATATCCAAATTAAACAGGGTGAATGGAAAGCTATATGGACTTGGTACGATGGATGGCTGAAACTGTCCATTTCAGTTTCTCTCATTTTCTCCTTCTCCAAATCTTAATCCAGTTCTTCACATTTCCACATCAGTATGCATTTTTTAGGTCCTCATGAATCTTCATCTGCATTTTAGTGGGACTTGTATCTAAAACACACAACTTTACCTGCAATTTTGCCTTATACACATTTTTACAAAGCCAAGCTGATCCAAATAACTTTATTGTGTTAGCCATTGGCCATGACAAATCTGAATCAAAAATAAATGCAAGCAAAAGGGGTGTTGTGCCACAAATAATGGTCTCTGTTCAGATCTCTGCATCTCCCTTATAGTTTACTGCTATATTGATTTTCACAATGCCTATATTCCCTAGTATTTTTATTCCCCCAATATAATGTGTGTGTTATTTTCACTAGATTTTAACACACATTTTACCTTAGTATGTTTTTGTACACATTTCTTGGCGGGAGAAGTGTGTTGCAAAATTCACAGGACTTTGAATTTCAAATGATGGCTGTTTTTCAGTTTGCATATGGTTTCAGAAAGTGTGAATTAGATAGATTCACTTTTGAATGCCAAAATAATTGAATTCCTCTCCCATCCCTACTTGGTACATGCAACAATTATGGGCTGATTGTTTTGTTGTTGCATCCCCTACCACAGTTAATGGCTGTGGCTGACCTCAAAGTCTCTTGCCAATTATAAAACATGCTGCAGCATTTGTTTTCTTTTAGATTTTAGACTGATTGCCTTCTTTGAATGTCCCTAACTACAGTTCAGGTCATTTCCCCACCCTCCAGTCCTCTGTTGCTCATGTTTAATACATACTTTGCAGGATATGATTACAGAATAGCAAAAAGAGCCTAAAGCAATACATTCCGTCACTCTGATCATATAGACTTATATCCCTCTTGCCCCCTCACAAGCTCTGTAGAAAGAAAACTGCCCAGGCTCTTGCAAAGATGCTGAAGAATCTTTTCAAATAATTATCTGCTGTCACAGGAGAATAAGAAAAGGGGAGGTGGAGAGGAGGAACTTGATTCCTGAATTTCAGAAGTAGGAACAAAAAAGACTGAAAGAGGCCTGTGCATTGTAAGCCCAGGGCTAAGATCATTCTAGTCACACAAAGGCAGGATTTCAGGAGGCAGGAAGTCAGATCCACAGAAGTTTTCTCTCAAAGCACTTTTTCCAGAATATGTGTCGTTACTATGGCACCAGTGAAAAACACAGGACAGACGCTGTCCTGCGGTCGCTGTGTGCTAACTAATGAACATTTAATAATTAAAAGTGACAGAAAGTGACCTCAGTCAAAAGCCCTGTGCTGCTCATCACCAAGAAGCAGGCCTTTCCACAGCATAGCCATGCTTTTGCTAATGTTGAATGGCTTTTGTTTCCTTGCTCCTTTTTGTTCTTGACCAAAAACTAGTGCACACATGCCACATGCAGTTCTGAGAGGGTGAGCACATGCAAAACTTGCTACTTGTGACACATCAAATCCGCCTGATGTCTTGAATATTTGCTTGTAAACATCAAGTATTTGAATTATGCTCATGACAATGGGAATGGCATATATCCTGTATCAGTATTTTACTATGGACCACAGAAAGCGCCGCTCCGGGTACTGGAGGAGGTTGCTTTGCCTCTGTCTGAGCTACAGGAAGGACAAAGGGTCTGAAACTGAATTATGAAATGGTTCAGAATTCATGGCGCTTACACTTCTCTCTTTTTTACTCAATAAAATCCTTGTGAGCCAAACTGTATTGCAGATTATTATGATTACTGGAATTCCTATTACAAAAAATTAATTAAAAGATTGGAAGTGTTAATGCAAGGAGCATGTAAATGCAGTGTTCAGGAATGAGAGGAAGACTCTTCATGGGGCAAAGGTTCTGAAAGGAAATGACATTTTCCTCATTCAGTGTCATAAAGAAAAAGAGCAAAATCAACATCAGCTTGTGGCACAGATATAGATGTGCTGTAGATATAACTTGTCAGGAAAATTTATCAGTCTTTTAGGAACACATTTATCCTAATATGCACTTTATGTTTATTTTTATTGCAAAATGATTTCCTAATATAAAATCTCCTTTGGAGAATGCCACCTGAAACCTATTTATGGGGAAATAGAGAATGGAATTCAAGCAAATAAATGATCTCTGAACATCCAGTATACAAGTGTTCTGACCAAACCTTTCATCCACATTCAAAGTTCCAGCACAGAACAATTGTATGGCAGGTGATGTACAGAGCAAATAACTGCACAGCAACTGTATAGCAACCAGGTGCTGGAAACCACAGGAGCGGAGAGCATTCTTGTGCTTGGGTCCTGATTGTGAGTTTCTCACAGGCATTTATGTGACCACTGTGAGAACAGGATGGTGGACTAATGGGCCATTGGCTTGGTCCAGCAGGGCTCTTCTTATACAGTAGTACCTCAGGTTACAGACGCTTCAGGTTACAGATGCTTCAGGTTACAGACACTTCAGGTTAAAGACTCCGCTAACCCAGAAATAGTACCTTAGGTTAAGAACTTTACTTCAGGATGAGAACAGAAATCGCACGGTGGCGGCAAGCGGCAGCGGGAGGCCCCATTAGCTAAAGTGGCACTTCAGGTTAAGAACAGTTTCAGGTTAAGAACAGACCTCCAGAATGAATTAAGTCCTTAACCTGAGGTACCACTGTACTTATATGTTATGTTGGCAAATCTCATGTGTCTTTTCTGAGAGTGGTAGTGTCCATGCACCCTGCTCAAATAATCTCATTGGTTTTAATGATAGTCACCCAGAGGAAGTAGTGTCTGTGTATGAGAATTTCTCCCGAAATGTAGTAGCTTGAATAAAGTCAGTTGGGGAACAAAGCATGAATAGCCTAGCCCTTTAGGATGCACAGTATGAGTTCTGCTAAACTAGCCAGTTTTGCTTTGAGAGAAGTGCAGGAGAAGGCATATTGATTATCCTTCGTGCCTGAGCAAACTATTCATAAATTCAGCCCAGGGAGATACTTTGTACTTCTAATACCAAGCTTGCATGGGGGCACTTATCTCTCTAAATCGGCATTCTGAAGCCACTAGTCAAATCGAGGAACTTAATTTTGCAGACAGCTGGAGAGAAATATTTTTGGACTTTTTACCTCCCCGCCCCACTTAGAAATTAACTTCTTTTCCCCTCCAACAAAAAGAGTTTGCTGAACAAAAGGCTAAATGTCTGCTAGCAGGAAAAGGGTCTCTCGGTTCCCCCAAGAGGGTTCAATAAGAGAGAAAACTGCTGCAAGGCAGAGAGAGAGAGAGAGAGAGAGAGAGAGAGAGAGAGAGCTTGATTTCCTGTTTGTTTTCTCCAGCAGTGTGAATGGTTGTGCTTTGTTCTGGTTGAAAGGCTGAGCTCATGAATGCTCTGTCTCCCACAAAGCAGGGCCGAGTGCTCCTGCTGAAGCTGGCTGAAGTCCTTCTTGTTTTGAAAGATGCTCAGAACCCCCAAATGTTTGGTTTCACAACAACAGCTGTTTCCCCAGTCTTGGCCTTATCCCAAACTCCATCCCCACTGCTGATGCAGGACATTGGCATGCCTTCTGCCGCCAATGCCCATAGTGCAAGTACCCACCTGCATATTTGGCTAATAATAATAATAATAATAATAAGCAGATACATCACCTTGCCAACAAAGGTCCGTATAGTTAAAGCCATGGTTTTCCCAGTAGTGATGTATGGAAGTGAGAGCTGGACCATAAAGAAGGCTGATCGCCGAAGAATTGATGCTTTTGAATTATGGTGCTGGAGGAGACTCTTGAGAGTCCCATGGACTGCAGGAAAATCAAACCTATTCATTCTGAAGGAAATCAGCCCTGAGTGCTCACTGGAAGGACAGATCCTGAAGCTGAGGCTCCAATACTTTGGCCACCTCATGAGAAGAGAAGACTCCCTGGAAAAGACCCTGATGTTGGGAAAGATTGAGGGCACAAGGAGAAGGGGACGACAGAGGACGAGATGGTTGGACAGTGTTCTTGAAGCTACAAACATGAGTCTGACCAAACTGTGGGAGGCAGTGGAAGACAGGAGTGCCTGGCATGCTCTGGTCCATGGGGTCACGCAGAGTCGGATACGACTAAATGACTAAACAACAACAATTCCCCACCTATCTAGCTAGGTTGCGCCAGCCACTCTGGGCAACTTCCAACACATATAAAAACATAATAAAACATCAAACATAAAAAACATCCTGATACAGTGCTGCACATAGGCCTTCTCCATGTGAAAGGGACCCTTATTGGGCCATAGAGCAGTGGTGGAAGGGGACTGGTGGAAGGGATGTGACTAACTCACATGACCTCCTTCACAGTTGTTGTTTTCAAAGTGGAGGGGGTCATGTGATCCTCTCTAAGAAGAACTACCTAGATTTTGCAGGTAGTACATTGCCACAAAACCCAAAAGAAAGAAAAAAAATGCTTGCTATTTAAAATGCAAAGCTTGATCACAGGTTTTATCCCCCCCCCAAAAAAAAACCATTAAAAATTTAAAGACTAGAGAGACATAGTTAAGCAGCTGGGAGGAAGACTGTAACAATTCTAACATGATGTCAAAAAAGACAAGGATGTATTGAAGGGCTAAAGCTTTGGGAATTGCAAAGTATTTCTCACTGTGGTTGTGTCCCACTTGTGCATGTCCTATTGGTTAGATTGCCAAGCCAATATTCTGAATTCATTCGCAGCGCACTTCTTTTATCTACATTGCACTGACAATTAAATAACATTCTAGCTTAGAAAGATGTGCCAGTTTTCTGAAAGCATTGGTATGTAGCAATCTGTGTTTGGGTGGCAGCCAGAGCAGTGCCTATAAAACACATCAACATCACAAATAAACACCTTGATGAGCATTTCTCTGTTTCTGTTTGTTGGAGGGATTTTAGTTGACAGCGTTAACATAAAAAGACAACTGTAGCATAGTCTAATGTATCTTCACATCAGGAAAATTAAGGTATAGGTTTTTTTAATCAAAAAGTAAAGAACATAATCTTTTTGGAAATAATGTACATTTGCAGCATAAGAGGGAACAAGACAGTGTCTGCATGTACATGTGCACAGCACAACCTCCAAAGAATTTTATTTATGGTCACTGATTTTCCGTCTGTCTTACCCATCTTTCATATTAATTTAAACACAAATCTCAGTTTATGATGTCCTTTAAGGAATACCAATGAAACAACTGATTCATTATTGCACTGTAACCATGCTGCTTGTGTAAGGAAAGCAGATAAATCTTACCAAAAATGAAAAAAGAAACCTGCTTTGAAATAGGATTTCAAAGATAAAAAGGCAAGTAAACTTTTTTGTTACTTTTGTGGTGGTAGGGAAATATCCTCCCACCCCCACCCCCAACCCCCCAAAAAAAATCCCATTGGGGAAGAGGTGTAGCTTAATGGTAGAGCATCTGCTTTGCATGTAGAAGGTCTCAGTTTTAATTCCCAACATCTCCTGGTAGAGCTGCGAGTTCATCCTCTGAAGTCCTGGAGAGCAGCTTCTAGTCACTGTAGACAATACGGAGCCAGATAGGTTAATGCTCTGATTCAGTACAAGGCAGCTTCTTGTGTTCCTGTGTTCTCCAAGATTGATTTCATCTTAGTGGGAGAGTAAACTCTTGGAGCTATTATGTATGCATCATTTTCATACCATGCACTTTCTCTATATCATTAGGGGCAGCCCTAATGATATAAAAATAAGACAAGAATGCCAGTGTTCCTAGCTAAAATCGTATCAAGTCCCATTGAACTATCTAACCTCAGCAGCAGCAGAAACAGAGTTCTGTTGAGTGGGATGTATCTTATGTTAAAGATGAAGCGGTCAAGGGTTTGCCCAAGTCTCTCTTTTTTCAGCCAGAACTTAGTTCCGACACCTCTCAGGTGGGTGCCATTGCCATTCCATGAGAACAAGGGATGTGTTCATGGTGAGTTCTGGCACTTCTTTCTCTAGATAAACAGCACTGGGTGGCAGTTTGTCTGCCCCCAGCTTGCACTGTGTTGAAATCTGCACTGTGCAAGGCTAAGGAAGACTTCGCAGAGTTCTGAAAAACAGACCAGAGGCAACTGTACTTCATCCAGCAGAGCTTTAGTGCGACTGAAGGCAAATGAGCATAATGGTCACAAATCCAATATATTCAGGATTGGCACGGTCCATAAGAAATCCAGTTGCAGCAGACATATCATAAACTAACTTACAAGAACTTATAATAAGACTAAACCTTAACACTATATACGGAACAGAACACCATGGCTGGAACAAAGAGATAGAACGAGAAAGTGAGCGAAACCCAGGCTCCTCCTGGCCTTACTATTATAGTTAGCATGACCTTGACAGAAAGGATAATGAAACCAGTTTAAACCAGCTGTACTCAGCTTCCCAGAAGGAATAACCCAAACATCAGAAACCTTCCGCCACACAGACAAGCTTCCAGAACCCTCTTGAACTAATCAGAATAGGAAAGATCTCTACACATCAGATCAATACTTTCTGCACTAAGAAATGCAAACGATACTACAAAAACGAGGGAAGTTCCTGAATGACAAGTCCCCCTGTTGTTCACAGAGACAAGGACAGAGAGCCCTGCAAGTGACATACATGATCCCAAAGTTCTCATCAAATAATTGCCTTCTATATGGTCATGCCAAGCAGTTCTCATTTCAAGCACTGTGGCACACAGCGTGATAAAAGAAAACGCAAGTGGTGACTTGGGATCCATTTGGGCTGTCAAAATGCATAGCAAAGAGCAAGAGGTTCATGCTACAAAACATCAGTCACTGCAGAAGTAATAAGGATATCTAACTGACACAACATTTACAATGCAAGTTTAAACTTATGCCTTGGTGCAACTGGGATCTTTATAACAGCCATGTCATCCACATTCTCTAATACAGCTCATGCCAGGACTCTCAAGCCCACAATAGTTGGGAAATCTTAACTCAGGAAGGCTATGACCACCATCTAGATCATATTGGTTTTATGGGACTAGTCAGTGTTTTTTCCCCCCTAAAAAAATGTTTAGTGGTGCTCTCATTTTGACTCAAGAAAGTCACCATTTTATAGTTCAAATTGGGAAAAATAAATACAGTAAATGGACAAAAGTACAAAGATTCACAAAATGTTTAGGGGTATGCCTACTCCTGCATCCCCCCAGGAAAAAATCCACGGAGGCTAGTGATATACTCTTGCATACTGAGAAATGCTCTATCAGTTCTGAAGTCATGAAGACACTGGAGGTGTACAGCTTGCACATAGCCTTCTGCTAACAATCTCATTGCCAGGGGCACCCACACATCTTTTGGGGCCTTTTGGGCAGCATCTTTGAAATTGCATATTTATTGCATAATGAATATATAAGTTACTGAGACTCCCCGGTGGCAGAATGTTGTTGCACACATATCTAACATATAGGCTTCCCGCAGGCATCTGCTTGGCCACAGTGAGAACAGGATGCTGAAATATGTAGATAGACTATTGGGCTGGTTCAGCAGGCTCTTCTTTAATAACACATACTACTACTACTACTACTACTACTGCTACTACTAATAATAAATAATTTTATTATTTATACTCAACCCATCTGGGCAGCTCCCAACAGAATATTAAAAACACAATAAAACATCAAAACTTCTCTAAACAGGGCTGCCTTCAGATGTCGTCTAAAAGTCAGATAGTTGTTTATTTCCTTGACATCTGGTGGGAGGGCGTTCCACAGGGCAGGTGCCACTACCGAGAAGGCCCCCTGCCTGGTTCCCTGTAACTTCGCTTCTCACAGTGAGGAAACCACCAGAAGACCCCCCAGAGGAGGACCTCAGTGCCTCGGCTGAGTGATGCAGGTGGAGAGACTCATTCAGGTATATTGGGCCGATCTAGCCTGTCTTTATGTATATTTCATTAAGTTGCACACACATGACTCAACATGTTAATCCATGTGCAGAGCACTCTGAATATGTTCTGCTCTGTTCTTGCATTTTCCCTGTTGAGAACTGAATCATGATGAGCAATTTCTAACTAGGGTGCAGATATGGAGGGTAAAATAGTAGGACTTATCCCAGTTCTTGTAATCCATGGGTGATTCTTAAATTCTACAACTCATATTGTTTAGAAGACAAATTCTAAAAAGTTCACTGCAGATGTGTACATATCATCAGTTTTGATGTGGACACACTGTGATATAGAAATGCTGTTTGACAACTATAGTTAAACAAAATGAGTGGAGTGCAAAGGGTTCAACAGTTTAAAAGGACACTTTTAAAGCTTTTCAAACACTTACATGTGTGAATGGGCCGTCATAGACCTAACACCACAGACAGAACCTTCATTTCGGCACAAATGCAGTAAAGTTAGAATGCACAGTCATTTTAAATATGCATTTAAAAAGAAACGAATGAGCTCCATTTATTCCATTTTTCTTTTTGCAATGGAAACAAATGGAAAAGTGAAAATGAATGGAAAAAACACACAAGTGAAATCCCATTCATTTGTTTGTTTCAGTTGCTGTCCATTGGAGTCTCTGTTTCTGCACTGGAGACACTCTGAAGCAGAGTGTACAGTTCACAAACACTTGGCTTTAAAGTGCTCTGTGTACACTGTGTTCCAGACAGTGCCTCCAATGCAAAGCAATTGCAAAGGTCAGAAAGAAGGGGAAGAGAGAACTCCACAAAACTGAAAGATTGGGAAAGCATTTAGTTGACATAGCAGTTACCCTGTGTCAGTGTACCTTTTGTTAATTACCTATAAAATGAGTAACCTTAGTCCTATTGATCTGCAAATTGGCAGGTCTGAATTTCATGCCCACAGAATGTAAAACATAGGAATTACAAGCAGGAGAATTCCATCTGAGTATCTGACTGAAAGTAATATGATTATAGGATGCGCACCTTTCCAAACTGCCTATAAAATGGGGACTCTTTGATCACACAGTTTGAAAAACTGGGCATAACTGCTGTACAAGAGTTAGCTGATATTGAGACAAAATGCACACACGTATTGCAATAAAACCTAGCCAGACTTGGGCTGTAAAACCCAGCCACCTCTGTGCAGACCAATGCTTATAAAAACACCACTGATTCTTTGTGAAAGAGACAGCAGTGTAACCTAGAATCAATTGACATAAAGGTGAGTGCTGGACTGGGATCTGTGCAAACCCCCCATGCCAGCATTCTTGTATAAATGAATGCCTTCCATAGGTATTAGTATCCATTTTTCTTTGCATCCCCTCTAGCAATATGTTGCCGATTTTGATGTACTCTCAGTGAGGTCTAATGTCATTGGCACACCAGTTTAAACATAGCTTATTGTATCCTAGCAAAAGTGGTCCTAATTGGAGCTAGCCCACCCATGAGACACCATTAAAAAGGTGACTTTGAGTCAGATCTGAGTCTCTCTAAAGTCCTGGGTCACTCTGTGGACTTGGGTGTCCCAAAACGCAGCATTTTAAAAACAACAACTGCTTTGCCTGCTTGTCTTTTTTATCATTTATTTGTATTGTCTTTATGGGTCTTATTTTTTATTGAATTTGTATATATGGTTGTACACCACCTTGGCATTTTGTATTAGTGTGTGAAGAAGGCATATTTTTATAACAAATAATAATTAAAACAAAAACACTGCTGACAAGGGAAACACCCTGAGCTTGGATAGGGTAAAAAAAGGGTAAAGGACTCCTGGATGATTAAGTCCAGTCAAGGGTAACTATGGGGTTGTGGTGCTCATCTCGCTTTCAGGCCGAAGGAGCCAGTGTTTGTCCACAGACAGCTTTCCGGGTCATGTGGCAAACATGACTAAATCGCTTCTGGTGCAATGGAACACCGTGACAGAAACCAGAGCACACGGAAACGCCGTTTACCTTCCCTATTTATCTACTTGCACTGGCATGCTTTTGAACTGCTAGGTTGGCAGGAGCTGGGACAGAGCAATGGGAGCTCACCCCGTTGCGGGGACGAGAACCGCCGACCTTCTGACCAGTAAGCCCAAGAGGCTCAGTGCTTTAGACCACAGCGCCACCCATGTCCCACTGCTTGGGTAGGAGAGGGATATTGAAGAGGGAGGATCTTTCAATTTGGTAGACATGTTTAGATTCTAATCACAGTTAATTGTTTCCCATGGCACTCCAAAAACAATGAGCCAGGGGCGGGATATTTGCTTTTCATGTGGGTCTAGGGTGTTTTCCTCACACCATCACTCCATTGCATATCAATAGAGAGAGAGAATAGGCTGTATCCTCCAAAATCCATTATGGGGAGCAGAACAACCACCACCCTTGGAATAGCAGGGCCCTCGCTGATATGTGCATATGTGTGACATTTCTCCCACCTTAGTCTTTCCTGGTGATCCATGGGTTTCCCCCCCGCCACAACCTCTTATGCTATAAAAGTCCATTATGATCTCTCTTTTCCCCCAAGTAATCTGTACCCCCAAGATTTGTGGTAGTAGGCAGAATTTCACCCCAAGCCAATGGCCCTTCGCTTCTAGCTTGCGATGAGTGTGACATATTACCCACCTTGTTCATTCCTGGGATCTATGCTCTTTTTTCACCACCATACCTGGAACCCGTATGATTCCTATTGTAAACGCCCCCCCCCCTCAAAAAAAAGTCTGCCCTTCTACAACAAAAAATTAACTATCATTCTGCAGTTTGCCAGGCTTTGTACTTTTAAAAGGTGTGGCTCTGCCTGTAAATTACATCCAATTCTGGCAGAAAATAAAATAGAACTTTTCAAAACAAACAAACTTTAGTGACTCCCTGTACAAAATCTCATAGATGCATCTCCTTGCAATTTGACAGGCTTCTTCCACTGTGAATGTGGTCCTGTACCTTAAAATTGCCACAAACCCTTCCCCTTTTTCACACAAGTAGATGTGAAAAGCTACCAGTACAAGTTGAATCTTGGTGCACACCCCTATCATTTGCCTGTGTTATATTTCACAGCCTTTCTCCCATCTCAATCTCAGAAACAGACCTAGGCAATTAAGAACATTTAATTATCTGAAATGCTTTTGTTTTGCCTTGTTTCAAAATTAGAGACAGACCATAAGTTCTGTTCCAATAAGATCTTCATGTACAGTTTTGATAGCATTTTCAAATGTCTGGACACACTGCATCTGTTGTTTACTGGATCACTTAACAGCAGTAAATATAAATTCAAAGTCTATCTGAAATAATTAGCATGTGTTGAAGCTTAGCATTAAGCAGAAATGCCATAATACTTGTATAGCAGAGAAGGAGTAGCAGGGAAGCTGGAGTTTTCCAGTTCCAATTTAACTACATTGTCATTGTACACCTTTCTTTTTCTGTTTCTCCTTCTGCTGTTTTGTGAACTTTGCCTCTTATCATTGAAATGAACAAGGGAAGCTTCCCAGCTGAAGAAACCTGTGCATAGTTGCCAACTCCTAGGGGCCAAGGAATATTTGAGAGGGCTGCCCCCCAATGGGCATTGCCAATTAAATTGAGTTCATGTACCGCATCATGTGATTGATTATGTGGGGACAGGCTTTCCTCCCCTCCCAATATTTTATTCAAGTTGGCACCCCTGGCTCTGTGCATATATTCCAGAGTAAGAGTACATATTTTGTACTCTTATATATAAACAACAACAAATACAATGAAATAAATGAATGAATAATATATTGCTGCTCAGAACAAGTGAGTGGATCAGCTTATTATTGCTCAGTCCTATTACTATGAGGTTATGGTTTACAGTCACCTTGCAAACCAAAATTAGAAAGCAGGTTTCCAGTCCTGGTTTGCAGGTGAGCACAAACCATACTGTGGTTTGTCCCAAAACAGGAAAGGAATTGCTACACACAAGGTGGAGAACAGGAAGGATGTGAGCCCAAAGATCTTTGAAAACCCATTCTTCTAGAATCAAGTTTGGTGTTACGTCTGAAACAGTCCACTAGGTACCCTGAAAGATGCTATAGAAATGATTAATGAAAATGCAGGCATTGTGAGAAGAATGGAACCATTATTCAATGGTGTAGCTTAGGCCCCATCTTTGGGGCTGAAGCCCAGGGTGCCATTGCCCAGGAACATTCACCGAGACAAATGATGGGGACCATGGCAGGCAGACAGGCCACACATTGGCACCAAGTCAACATGGGAATGCCAAGACCACCAAGGCTGATGCTAGTCACTATATATATATATATAAACATTTTATAGCTGGAGTGGTGGCATGGAATGCACATGGTTGCAGATGGTCATTTTATTCTTTTTACTGCTATTTTATAATGATGCTTATTCCCAAATAAAGGTGCTTAGCACAAGGCCAGCAGAATCCATCTTATTCCTGTCATCATGATGGTACAATGGTTTCATTGAGTTTAAAATATGAAACTGCACATACCCATGGTGCCTCTTTTTTCATCTGGGTTGGCAAATTGTGGAATGGCATTTGTGGAGGTGGTGGGGAAAAGAGAAATGTTAACCATGTGTTTCACCAATGAAGTAGTACACATGACCATCTAAAGGGGAAAAGTTCCATAAGACCATTAAGTCCAGGGTCTAAAATTACCACACTGCGGTACTTCAGCTGATACTGTGAAAGGGACAAGATTAAAATATATTGATACTCTCTGCAAAACATGTTAAAGTCTTCTGCCTCTTTTCTTAGATGGAAAATGCTATTAAGATGTTAAATGTAGCAGTGTTTCATTTTAATAGTTCATAAATGGAGCTTTTGCTTTTCTTCTTTTAATCGTTGTTTACTTGCTTGGCCTGTCTGTGAATCATGGACTCCTTTCATTTGCTACATGCTGAATTTTCTTTTTAACGATTTGTATTGTTTTGGGAAACAAAGAAACAATGAAATGGACATTTTAATCAATTAACTGTGACTTGATCAAAAAGACTCCCACAAACTCTCATTGTTTATTTCATGTGGGTTTGAAATATGTCTGTGGTGTTCAGTTGGACTTTAGACATTTTAAAGGGAAACCTTTGCTTTGTAGAAAAAAAATGAGATATACATTTTAAAAAATCTCACAATGTTGGAGCTTATCAGATAATAGGGCAGGGGGGGAAAGTACTTCACATAACACAACACTAATTTGTGCAACTCACTTCAAAAACTATTAGATATATGTATGGGGGATAATTCAGCTATGATGACAAACTTCTGTGTTTAAAAGTAGCAACCCTTTGGATACCAGTTGCTAGAGGGCAAAGGAGTACTGATGAATTTATGTTATGCTCATAGACATCCCAGAGACATCTGGGAGAGGCAGATTATAATTATTATTGAGCGAGGCCACCACAAAAAACAGGATGTTGGAGTAGATAGACTTTTGATGTGATCCAGCAGAGTTCTTCTCCTGTGGGTCTGGATGTTCATTATTCTATGTTAACTCTTCAGAAGGGTGGCAGGATACAAATACAATATGTAATTCACCTTATTCAATTAAAAGGTAGGAAAACCCAAACACCTACTGTTTTTGGAACATACATCATCTACACATCCTGTTTCTAACATATGTCACCCACTGCTCCAAGTCACTAATTGTATTCACTTCAAAAGAAAGCAAGTCCACTAATGATACCATTAACATTTAACCTATTGTATTTCCTGAAAACAAACAGTAAGTGGATACATATAATTTTCTAAAATATAAAATTCTCCAGAGGCTATTGTAAGGAAGGGAAAGAGAATAAAACCTATCCATTCTATTAATTAAACATTCAAAGAAACTCAGGTTGCTACATAATCTTATACAAATCACAAGTGTCTATCCATGTGTTTAATTGCCATGCTTTCCTCCTTTTTTTCCGGAGCACTTTTTCTCCTGACCTTTTCATGCTGCTTCTGCGTTCCATGTAATTTTGATTAAGAAATGTTTAATTGCTAAAATAATATTGTTTGTTTGTTTGTTTGTTTGTTTATTATTAAATTTGTGAGGTCCATGCCTTTACACAAAATACCATAAAACATTATTAAAAGATAACAATAAGATTATAAAAGTAAGCTAAAATTCATGCCATGCTATCCCAGCAAGGAGACTACCCAAAAACCCCCACCATTCAGGAAAGAAGATACAGCAACAGGTTAGGAAAACAATGGGAGGGACCTCACCGTTTCGTCCAGGAACCGTACCCTAGTTTTCATAGCCTTCACCACAAAGACCGCTACCACGTGAGAAATCCGTGGATCAGCGTCCACCAGTAAAAACTTTACTTGGTCCTCAGAGTTGACTATTGATTTGGGAATAGTTTGTAACATCGCATCCCTGAAGGCCGAATAGATGGGACAATACAACATGTAATGTGTGAGATCCTCTTGGGTTCTCATATGACAAAGACATATACGTTGCTCTGCTGGGATTTTTGCATATCTGCCTGTCAGGTAGGCCGTAGGAATGGTTTGAAAACGGGCCATGGTGAAGGCTCTCCGAAGGGTGGGATTGGTGATATTCGCCAAATAATTGGCACAGGTTTTGACTGTTTTCAGTCGGGGAAGCCAGTGGGAGGACCCTGGGTTCTGAATTTTTGTGATATCTAATAGAGCGTCTCTCTCCAGGATCCATTCCCGAACTTTGTCTGGGCTCCACAGTTTGAGGGTGTTAAACTCCGGTAGGGTGTATCTAACCAGGATCTCAGATAGGTTTTGACGCCAAGTGGTATTCTTTTGAAGAGATACAAAGGCTTGTTTGGCCAATAAGGTGTTTGTGGTATTTGCAAGTTTGATGTAAAATCGTAGGAATCTTAAGTGGGCCCTGGCAGACACAGAGGGTAATCCAACCTCCACCCTCAAGAGAGCTGCTGGGGTTCCTTGAGGAAGGCCTAGAATCCTCTTGAGATAATAGTTTTGAAGAATTTCAAGCCGTTCTAGCAGCTTCTGATTCCATCCCCAGAGTTCTACTCCGTATAGCATCTGAGGAATCACTTTTCCTACAAAAGCTTTTAGTGCCGGGATCACCAATTGCCCTCCCCTCAAATAAAAAAAGCTGAGCAGAGCACCGATTGTCCTACGTGTTAGGAGGGCTACAGTCTTGAAGTGGGCAAGCCAGCTAGATGTAGCTTGGAAAGTGATACCAAGATATTTAAAAGAAAGTCTCTGTTCGATTACGTGTTCATCTAAAGACCATCTAAATGTCTGGCGAGCTCTAGTAAACACCACAATTTTTGTTTTGTCATAATTTATCTTTAGAGAGTTTTGGGCACAATAAGCTGCGAGCCCCTCCAGCATGCTGTGTAGGCCCCTACGAGTAAGTGCCATGACAGCCATGTCATCAGCATATAGCAATATATTCAGATGTTTGCCTTCCAAGGCGGGAGCTGCTAACTTATACTTTGCCATATGTTGAACAATGTCATTTATATAGAAATTAAAGAGGAACGGCGCTAACAAACAACCCTGTTTTACCCCTTTCCCCAGTGGCAGTGGGTCAGTATAGTTGCCTGGCATCCCGGTTCTGATTTTAACTGTGGTGTCTGAATGTAACTCTCTAAGTATATTAAGAAGTCGTCTATCAATATCCGTCTCATATAGTTTTTGCCATAATTTGTCCCTACAGATTGAGTCAAAAGCAGATGTAAGATCTACAAAAGCCACAAAAAGTTTGCTCTTGTGTACCTTTGTATACTTATCTATCATTGTCTGTAGTACCAAGCAATGGCCTGTTGTACTATGGCCCTTTCTAAACCCTGCCTGCTCCGGATTAAGCAAGTTAGAGTGGTCAGCCCAGTCAACCAGTTTATTTAGCAGGTAGCGAGTGTAAAGTTTATACACAATGTCCAGGAGGCTTATGGGGCGATAGTTTGAGGGGTCTTGGGGGTCTCCCTTCTTATAGATGGGGGCTACCAGGCTCAGTTTCCAGTTTTCTGGGATTTTGCATGTATCATTTATTACCGTAAAAAATTGGGCCAAGAAAGCAGCCCACCACTGGGCATTTAATGTAAACACCTCAGGAGGAATCATATCTTCACCAGGAGCTTTGCCATTTTTGAGTGTTTTAATTAGCTGTAAACATTCTAATTCGGTAACAGGATCCCAGCCCATTAATAGATCATTTTTAAGAGAAGGGAACTGGCTCGGTTTAGCAATGTTTGGAGCTGTATATAGCCGGGAGAAATGTTGGTACCATAAGTTGGGTGAAATACTGTTGATTATAGTTTTCCCTTTGGGTGAAACTCCCTGAGCAATAATTTCCCAGAATTTTTTGTCGTCCCGCAATTTGATCGCTTTGTCAAGTGCCTCCCATTGTTCCTTTCTGTATAGGAATTTCTTGAGTTTTAGAGTGTTTTTATAATGAGAGCGCCACCTGTGCAGGTTTTCTATTGAGGACAGGGTCCCTTCCTGTTTTACTTTATTTTGTAATTTCCTAAGCAAAGATCTTAGATTCCTACAGTCTTTGTCGAACCAGGTCCTCGAGTTGTTTAATTGTTTGGGAGGATTGGAGCTCGTAAGTAGTGGGAAGAGCGACTCTGAGACCTGCTGAAATATTGAAAAGGGATCAGAATTAGATAAAATACACTGGTCTCTCAAGGCCAGTAAGTCTGATGAATGCAGGTGTTGTTTGATTTTAAAATCCAGGTCGCTGTTCCATTTACGTCTACGAAGGGCCAGAGTTAGAGGTGGGTCTGCACAGTGATTGCGGCATTGCGGGTCCTCCAAACCACGGGGAATTAGTGAAATTGATATAGGAAGATGATCACTCTCAATTCTATTGAAAGTGCTGAAGCCCTGTGACCTCTCCAAGAGTTTTGGGGAGACCAGGATATAATCAATAACGCTCGCACCTCTAGGCCCAAGAAAAGAAAAGAAACCCCCTGACCTGTCCATATGGGTACCATGCAAATTATACAAATTATGTTTGAAGGCAGTCTCCATTAATGTAATGCCTGCCTTATTCAAGACCTTGTCGTCAGAGGACCAGGGAATAAACCAATCTGCCTCTGGCAGGAACTGAGATTTAGAACAGTACGTATTAATGTTATTTCCTATCCTAGCGTTGAAATCACCTGCCAGCAGGATATCCATGCCAGGGAGTTCTAGTTCAGCCTTCTCCAAACATAGCTCTAAATCTTCCCAGATTTGTAACGAATGGGGAGGGGAACCTATGGGAGGGATATATAAATTAAAGCAGAGAAAATCTCCTCCTTCCCTGCTAGAAACAAGTAAGATTTGTAAATTGTTACTTTTCACCCACTGCTGTTGCCGGGCCTTGCACTTTAGCTTAGTGGATATAAAAGTGACTAAACCACCACTAGGTCGGCCTCGGGTATTTGATTTTAACGCGGGGGTAACAAAGGCTTCGTATCCCTGTAGAGAAGGGGCATGGAGATCTAAACACCACGTCTCCTGTAGACATATGATCTGAAATTTTGTAAGGAAATCCAGAAGGTCGACATCGCCCTGCTTAGATAGCCATCCCGCCACATTCCAAGATAGAATGTGGAAATAGGGTGATGGTGGAAATAGTGGCAGTCAATCTCTTTTCCGGTGGTTTGAGGCTCCTAAGTTGGGCTCCTCCTCTTTCTGCCCTGCTTGGTGGTTCCAGGTTTGAGGTCGCTGGACCCTAGGTAAGTGTGATGGCTTTAACCGAGGGGCCAGTTGGTTGATATGGCCCAGAGGATCTTCGATGGCATCGTTGCCGATATGATGTTCAGCAGGTTTTTGGAGAGCAAGGGTTTTGCCGACCCGTATAGTCTGTACAGGTAGCAGGTCAACAGCTGTATCTTGCGTCGGTACTGTTAGTGGGTCAAAAATTGACAAAAGCTGTGGATCTTGGTTGCGTATTGGGCTTGGAATAATGGAAGCCTCCAGTTCCGGCATCGAGGCATATGAGGTCGAGAGCATTTCAGACTGGTCTTGCTTGGGTAGTCCAATGTCAGGCTCGTTGCACGTAGAGACCAAGGTACCAAGCGGGGGGTGTAGGAAATCAATTAAGTCATTTGCGGGCAGGCTTGCCACTCCCTGTGGGGTAATAGATTTGCCCTTATTTGGGGTCCCCGGCTCCATTCCCCTGTCTATTTGTTCTTTATGGCGCACAGGCCCAGCATCGTCACAGACAGCACCTGTCCTGGTGCGTAGTGGTGTGCGGGTCAGGTTAGTGAATACCCTTGTGAAATAAATGTGCCATTTCCTTGTATGGTTTCTTAGTTTTAGAATCTTTGCAACGAGATGGGCAGATCTAAAGTTAATAACCATACGTCTCATGTAAGGTCCAGAAGGCAGCCATGTGATGTCCGCGATATCTGCGCGGCGAAGTGCCTGCCCCAGCAGTTGGGTCAGGGAATTTATGACCGAATGTTTATCCGCCCATTTATTATAATTCAAGGGGTGGTTTCCCACCAGTACTGCAAGTTTGCTGATCTGGAGTTGCAAACTTAAGTTTTGTACTTGGTTGGGCAGGCATCTCACTTGTTTTTGTGCAAGGTTGGCCTGCACACTTGGGCAGGGGTGTGCAGAGTTTACAGTGTTGTTAAGCTGAGGGAGTGAGGGGAGGCAGCGGAACAAGCCAAAAACATTTTCAAGCTTCTTTTCGATCCCATCCAGCCTTTTATATAAGTTGGTGATGGTGTGTATTATCAGCTCAGTCTGGCAAATTAGCAGTTCCAGTACCTCACGGTCCTTATTTAACTGGGCTGGTGGCTGGGATAGTTCAGGTGAAGTTTTTTGCAGGGACTCAAGAGTCTGTTCCCTCTGTTCCTTCATACACAGGCTCGAGGCTAGTTGTGGGCCATCCACAATGCCGGCAGGCTCCTCATGAGTAGGCAGGCTCCTCCAAGTCACTAATTGTATTCACTAATTGCCGGCAGGCTCCTCCAAGTCACTAATTGTATTCACTTCAAAAGAAAGCAAGTCCACTAATGATACCATTAACATTTAACCTATTGTATTTCCTGAAAACAAACAGTAAGTGGATACATATAATTTTCTAAAATATAAAATTCTCCAGAGGCTATTGTAAGGAAGGGAAAGAGAATAAAACCTATCCATTCTATTAATTAAACATTCAAAGAAACTCAGGTTGCTACATAATCTTATACAAATCACAAGTGTCTATCCATGTGTTTAATTGCCATGCTTTCCTCCTTTTTTTCCGGAGCACTTTTTCTCCTGACCTTTTCATGCTGCTTCTGCGTTCCATGTAATTTTGATTAAGAAATGTTTAATTGCTAAAATAATAACTGCTGCTTTTTAATCGTTTGCAAGTCAACTCTTGTTTCTCTGTTGTAATTCCCAGTAAATGCGGGAAGGTTTTCTTTAAGGTGGCATGGATCCTGTTCAGGCTTATGGAAGAATTTCCTTGTAATCATGGGTCATACTTGATTTCAATATCAGTCCCATCCCAGGACCTGGCAAAGCAACACCACAGTCTCATTAGAAAATACTCCCCGCACCAGGTTTCATGAAGCATTTCATGAAGATTTTATAGTATCTTTCTGTTGCATTAATTTTAATCTACAGGAGTGATTGTCATGTCGTGGGTTATCAGGCTGTCACTGGAATAGTAGCAGCAATGAATGAGAACCAATTGTGATAGCCAGGTTGCGCAATGGAAATCGGGTTGTACAATGGGGCTTCTGGTCTCTCTATCCCCTCTACCTGTGTACCCCAGAAATAGGGCACACAAGGGTTACCTACAGGTAAGGAAAAAATGAAGGGAAGCCTCACTACATAGGCAGATGCCTCTTGCATTATTATTATTATTATTATTATTATTATTATTATTAATTCAACTTGTACACCGCCCTATACCCAGAGGTCTGAGGGCAGTTCACAAGAAGATCACAACATATAAAATCAAACCAAACGCAATAACCCAATAAACTCCCCTCCCAAAAATCCACATTCTAAAAGGATGTCAATAAGATCAACCAAAGGCCTGGTCAAAAAGGAATGTTTTTGCCTGGCGCCTAAAGGTGTCTAATGAAGGCGCCAGGCGAACTTCCCTGGGGAGAGCATTCCATAGATGGGGAGCTACTGCAGAGAAGGCTTTGTTCTCATGTTGCCACCCTCTGAACCTCTCGAGGAGGAGGCACACAAAGGAGGGCCTCAGAAGGTGATCTCAGGGACCGGGTAGGTTCATACGGGAAGAGGCAGTCCTTGAGGTAATGTGGTCCTAAGCCGCTTAAGGCTTTGTAGGTCAAAATCTTTGAATTGGGCCTGAAAACTAATTGGTAGCCAGTGCAGTTGGACAAGGATCAGTGTAATATGCTCAAACCGTCTACATTTGATCTCACCCAGTGCTTTAAAATGCAAAAACTGCATACGCAGGAATGCATTCTCTCACATGACAGCTAATGGAGGACTTCCACTGTCTGCAGTGGCTTTTGCTTGTGTGCAGAATAAAGTGTAGAAAAAAATTCCATGGTTTCAGCTGAAGTAGTAAGAGGAAAATTAGGGCTTCTGATTTGCAGAAGAAAGAAGCAAAATGATACTCTATTTATAAAACAGCCATTCTGTTTTAGTTAATATAAAACATCTGAACACTCTGCCAGCTCTGCTGGCTTTCTGTTTGCAAAGAGGTTGTTGTTTATGCAAAGGAGCATTTAAAGCTGGAGTCCCCCCCCCCCCCCCTGCAGACTGAAGTGGTGCAGAACTTTCTAACACCTCATTGGCCTACAAGCATCGATCAGTCCTCATTGATGCTCTCATTACAGGAAAAACACATGGTCTTGCGAGTGAAAAATGAAAAGGCTGCTGAACCTTTTTAGAGATGGACCTCCTCAACCATGGAAGAACATGGGTGAGAGGAAGCAGTGCCACACTCTCCCCCTAACATAGTAGCAGGAACATTAAGTGTTGGGAAGGAAATAATATCACACAGGGGGAAATCCATTTTGCCTTTGACTAATGTAATTATGTGATCCCTTGAGAAATGATTAGCATCCCTTAATTTATATCTTAGAAACACATTTTCATAATGTGTTGCTGTTGCATTGTATTTAGTGCATCCAGTTTATCTCTCGAGGATGGCACACATTCTGCTTGCCTGCCGATGAGTTAATAGAAAATTGATTATGTACTGGGAAGGCACTGGGCTGATGATGTCCAAAATAGCATTCCTTTAATGGTATGTGCTTCAAAGTGAGAGCTAAATTAGTATTATATGTTTCCAAAAGTTAACCTTTGCATCAGAGTTTACAGACAATAACAGTCAAGCATCCCTCCCATCCCCTGCCAGCGGTTGTAATAGTGGGTTTCTTGTCTTACAACAATGGGTCCCTAATGTTATGCTGTGTGAGGAAAAGAGGATGCTATTTCTTCTGTTTCTGAGAGCCAGTGTGGTGTAGTGGTTAAGAACGATAGACTCGTAATCTGGTGAACCGGGTTCGCGTCCCCGCTCCTCCACATGCAGCTGCTGGGTGACCTTGGGCAAGTCACACTTCTTTGAAGTCTCTCAGCCTCACTCACCTCACAAAGTGTTTGTTGTGGGGGAGGAAGGGAAAGGAGAATGTTAGCCGCTTTGAGACTCCTTAGGGTAGGGATAAAGCGGGATATCAAATCCAAACTCTTCCTCCTCCTCCTCCTCCTCTTCTTCTTCTTCTTCTTCTTCTGCTGCTGCTGCTGTTTATGCACTCCTTCCCTGCCACCTAGTCTGAAAATGGTCCGCTGCATCCTGCCATGTGAACCATGGCAGAAAGTTGAAACCACAAAAGGAAAATCGTAGTGCATAAGATGGAGAAACAGCCAACATCTTTGCACTGCTGCTGTGCAGGTGGTCCTCACTATGTTGCCGAGGTGGTATAATGCTCAAGTAGACAATACTGAACTAGGTGAACAAATAAGTTGACCTCATAGAATAGTTTCTTATGTTCCTAATAGCGCATTGACAAGCTTGTTTTCTGTGTGCAGGGGATTTTATCTATGGCGGGGTATTTGAATTTGTAGCCTGAAGTGGAACACTCCAGGAAAAGCCTTACTACTTGCTTATGCTTTGTAAACACTGCATTTAGAAGAGTAATCATAGAAATGTGTGAAAATGTCAAGTCTCATTTGCATGCAGCGTTTTCATGACTCTTCATACCCATCAGGCTAATGAGTGCACAAATGGCAACTGGGGGAGGGGGAATTTAGGGGGTGTATTTATTTATGTATTTATTTGCTTCTTGTCAAAGACTACAGATGCATCAGCTGAAATCTGCCATGCAAAAACCCATGTGTGCACAGGGTGCGTGCTGAGATTCCAAAGACTGTTATCTATTAAGGAGGTTAAAGACTCATTATTATTAGCTAGAATTTGTAACTCACTCTTCTTTTCTAAAGAAAACTCTAAGCCATTAACAATATATGCCAGTCTGAGTAAACTATAACAACAATACCTCCTAACAAACCGTATAACAGTATAAGCAAAAAACTATTACAGTGTTGTTGTTATTATTATTATTATTATTATTAAATATATAAAAACAGAAAACAACCATAAAACAAATGTGAACATGGCAACAGTTTCAAATTCGAATCCAGCCATGACAAATGTAAATACAAGTGACAGGTTAGTTGTAAAACTGCCATTCTATCTCCCACTCAGAACCCTAAGCACAAGAAAAGTTAGTTCCCATAAGTCCACAGAAGCCGAGAGAAAGGAATATAGAAGTCTTGGTTTTTTTAATTTAAAAAAATGATTAGGTACCTCCCAGCACCATCCTATACACATTACTCAAAAGTAAGTCCCACTGAGTTTGATAGGGCTTATTCCCAAGTAAATGGTATAGGGTTACAGCCTCAGTCTAGTACAGCAGTGGGCAACCTCCAGCCCACCTGACTTTATCTTCCCCAATTGGCATGTAAAGCCCTTTGAGCCAAGTCACCCCACCTGTCTCACACCAGATATTATATATGGCATCAGGTGTGGGGCAGGTAAAGACACAGCTCCCTGCCAAAAGGGAGGTTTGCGAAGCCCTGTGTATTTCCTCCTGCACTTTGATTTCAAACTACGTGGACAAGGGGGAGTGGATCACCTGATGTTACTGTGATGCCAGGTGACTGACAGGTGGGTGGTCTCAGTTCTTCACCCTTGGTCTAGTAGCTTCGGGGCATTCATGGAGTGGGGAGGGCAGGGTCACCAAACCACATGCAAAAGTGACTGAGCATCAGGGCTGGCCCTATTCTTTTCAGTGCCAGACTACTCCATGTATATACTGAAGATGTGCAAAGCATTTTACAACACAGGAAAAGCACTTCTGCATACGGGCGTCACATGTAACTTGGGGTCATAGCCACAATTCTTTTCCTACCACAATTCAGTAGCATTCCTAGGTCTTTCCAACCTCAGTACCCCTGGTTTTCTTCAGAGATTTATAGCACTCCCGTTTTCTTAAAAGATTCACAATGATTTATTCTCCAAGTCAGTAACAGTGTCATCATTACTCAACCATCCAACTGTGCTGCATGTTACGTTAATAAATCATCAAACTCGAAAATCAATACCTCAATGAATTGCAGCAAATTAAAAGCGTTCCTATTCGATGGTTCCACCTGTATGGTTGGAGCATTCGCTGTCTGAGTTCATAAAACTTCCACCGGCTAGTTAGGTCACCACCGTTCTAAGCAGCTCTGAAGAATCAATGTCAGACAAATATTGTCAGTTGATTATTCCCCCCTCCACACACCCTGCATTAAACTGTCAGCATGTCTCCAGTATATGACTGTGATACTTGCTTCCTCTGTGGTGTCTTCAATCACTTTCTTTTATTGCAGGGTATCCACCCAAGGCCTACCCAAGACCCATCTCTCCATTTTCTTGTGGTTCAAGGGACATCCCAGTCCCATTTTAAATCTCCTTTTCAGTTTAAGATATATATGTAAAACAAGCATTTCAATACCCCAACCGCCCCATATTTCATTCTGATTGTTGCCTCTGCTCTCCAAAGGCAATGGAACTAAACTACTTGTAGAATTTTTTACGAGTGATTTGTGCCAGGGCAATTAAATTCCAAGGCTTGATTTACTGATGTCATTTTTTTGCTCACCCTACATTCATCTGTTTAATTTAGCTAGATCAACATATAGAAGTCTGAATTGATGAGACACCACTACAGAAGCTGAAATAAGTCTTGCCTGTGAAGGACAATTTTATCCAATGCACACACGCACACATATACACACATCAGTATGGAGAGAAGTAAATCTGCAGGCAAGCCTACTGATGCCTAGTCTCTCATCCAGAGAAGAATGCCGAAGTCTAGCATTAAGTCTAATGGCAGACAAATTACTGAAACTGGAGTGAAGATAACAGTAGATTACCTCTCTGAAATCACAATGGAATATTTTCTTTTGTTCCCTCCTTCTTAGCATCATAAGAATTCAGTGGCAGAAACCTTCAGAAGTTTTTATTGCTTAGTCATAGATCAGGTGATCTAAAGGTGTTAGGTAAATAATTGTTAATTAGGTCTATCAATTATAATTTCCTGTATTTGGTTACATATGCCTTTCTGGTTATACAGTGCAGAGCATATGTTGTTGTTTAGTCGTTTAGTCGTGTCCGACTCTTCGTGACCCCAGGGACCAGAGCACGCCAGGCACTCCTGTCTTCCACTACCTCCCGCAGTTTGGTCAAACTCAGGTTGGTAGCTTCGAGAACACTGTCCAACCATCTCGTCTTCTGTCATCCCCTTCTCCTTGTGCCCTCAATCTTTCCCAACATCAGGGTCTTTTCCAGGGAGTCTTCTCTTCTCATGAGGTGGCCAAAGTATTGGAGCCTCAGCTTCAGGATCTGTCCTTCCAGTGAGCACTTAGGGCTGATTTCCTTCAGAATGGATAGGTTGGATCTTCTTGCAGTCCATGGGACTCTCAAGAGTCTCCTTCAGCACCATAATTCAAAAGCATCAATTCTTTGGTGATTAGCCTTCTTTATGGTCCAGCTCTCACTTCCATACATCACTACTGGGAAAACCATAGCTTTTACTATACGGACCTTTGTTGGCAAGGTGATGTCTCTGCTTTTTTTTTTTCTTGCTTAAAAAGTAAAAAGCAGAGCATATACAAGAGGCAATTAAGCTCCTTTCAGCAGTCATATTGATGATAAAAAACAATCTTTCAGTCACTTAAATTCTAACATTCAGGTGTCAGGTATGGACAGCACCTAGAAATGACTGGAATGCTAAGGTCATTGAGCAACATTTGTTAAATGTTGTAGGGATATCCTTTTGAGTGGCACCTTGCTGGTGCAAATCAGTTGAGTGCTTTTTGAATCCGTTTAATGAACACAGACAGTTCATTCATTTTACATGTGACATTGACATTCTGATCTTAACATTATATCCTGTCATATCTGATTGCTGTAATTTCTTAATAATAGAATAATATAATGCTTTGTGCTGTCCTTGATGTAGTTGTTAGATTCTACTATAAACACTTATGTGGTGGCTCTGCAAGTCATCAAATCAGAAAGTCAGACTGTTAAATAAGACAGAGGTTCTTATTACTGTATTATTGATTTGTTTTGTATTTATATATTATTCATTCATTCATAGCTCATCTTTCCTTCAAGGTGCTTATGGGCACCACAGCTTAAGAAGGATATTGGCAAGTTGGAAGGAGACCAAGATGATAAGGGGTCTGGAAACCAAGCTTTATGAGGAGCAGTTGAGTGAGTTGGGTTTGTTTAGCCTGGAGAAGGGAAGACTGGGTGAAATGAGTCATATCCAAATAGCTGAAGAGCTGTCACATGGAGGATGGAGCAAGCTTGTTTTCTGCTGTTCCAGAAGGCAGGGCCTGAACCAATGGATTCAAATACAAGAAAGGAGACTTAAACTAAACATTAAGAAGAACTTTCTGACAATAAGAGCTGTTCAACAGTGGAACAGACTACCATGGAAGGTGGTGAGCTCTCTTTCATTGGTCATCTGTCAGGGGTTCTTTAGCTGAAATTCCTGCATTGCAAGGAGATGAGCTAGATGACTTTTGGTGTGCCTTCCAACTCTGCAATCCTATGATTCTGTGCTCAAGGTGGCATACTTGCTTCCCATTTTATCCTCACAACAACTCTGCAAGGTAGGGCTGACTCAAGGTCACCCCTTGGGGATTTGAACTCCCAGGTCCTTTTTCAACCATATAACCACTGCATATTATGCAAATATGAGGATCAAACATTGGTTTAATCACATCAGCTCTGCCCACATACAAAGCAGGAGAGTGGGAGACCTGGCTTTAAAATCCAAGGTAGCATAAAGGTAAGGGGGCGAGAACCCTTACCCTTCCTTGCCTTACGTCAGGGGTCAGCAAACTTTTTCAGCAGGGAGCTGGTCCACTGTCCCTCAGATCTTGTTGGGGCCTGGACTATATTTTTTGGGGGGGAGGGAATGAATGAATTCCTATGCCCCACAAATAACCCAGAGATGCATTTTAAATAAAAGGGCACATTCTACTCATGTAAAAACATGCTGATTCCTAGACCGTCCACAGGGCGGATTGAGAAGGCAGTTGGGCCAGATCGGGCCCCCGGGCCTTAGTTTGCCTACCCATGCCTTACGTCTCTGTAGTCCATTGCCCAATACTAGAAGTGAATCAGGTTGCAGAAAAGTTCCTGGGACAGTTGTTCACAGGAGAGAGTGTGAAATGGTGGTGGGAGGAGAGTTCAGATTCCCTTACTTACAACCCTCTTTTGATATTAGAACAAGACTCCTGCCAGAAATTCAAAGAATGGCTAGATCCAGTCACCTGACTCTGTTTGGAATTCTTGACCAGAAGAAAAGGAGCAAGAAGAGGATCCCAGGGTGGGGAAAACCAGACAAGCCCACCAAGGCACTGGGACCCTGGTAGCTTTCTAAGAATGCCAAGTCTGACTGGCTCTGACTCTGACAATCAAACA